>NW_020837978.1:2295119-2875515 GCF_003676395.1 Aethalodelphis obliquidens
GCTCAGAGGCCCGGGCGCCGGCGGCCGAGCCCGCCGCTCTCCGCGGCTCCGCGCCCGACGCGTGAGGAGGAGGAGGAGCGGCGCCGCGCCTGTGCCTGTGCCTGTGTCGGCCGGCGGGAGCCCTGCGGAGCACGGCGCGGGCGGCTCCGCGCTCCCCGCGCGCCCGGGATGTATTTATCCGACCCCAGCGCCTCCCGGAAGCCGCGAGCTCGATGCCAGCCTGCCGCGCCTGCCGCGCTCCCCGGCTCGGCTCCGCGGCCTCCCTCCGCCTCCCGCGTCCCGGCCCGCCCCCTCTCCCCCCGCGCGGTGGAGGTAACGCGGCACCTGCTGCGCCGGCTCCTGCGCGCGAGCGCCCCCTCCGGCCCGCCGCGGCGCCGCCGCCGCCACCGCCGCAGCAGCCGGGGAGGGGCGGGGACACGGGATGCCCGGCCGCAGGGCGCGAGGATCCCCGCCAGGCTCCGCTCCGCCCCCGGCAGGGAGAGGAGGAGGTGCCACGACTGCGGGCTCGTGAGGCTGGCGGCCCGGAGGGGGCGGCGCGCGCTGAGCGGGTGACCGGGTGGTCCTCAGGCTCGGCTCCCGCGGTGCCGGCTCTCGGTGACCTCTGTTCTTCCCAAGTGCCCGCCACCAGCTGCCCGCACCCCACGCCAGGTCCCGAGGCCAAGGGTCGCCAGTGTTCGGGAGCAACCCTCTTGCGCTGTTTCGAGGTGCTGACACGGTTGATTTTCGAGTCGAGGGGGCGCATTTGCCAATTTCAGGTCGTGTGTGACCCGCAGCGTCGGGTCACCCGCGACCGCCCGCAGCACCCACTCCCAAATCGCCATTTCTCGTCCCACTCCTAAAGGAATGCTATGTAAGCACGAGGCCGGAAGGATATATTGCCAACACCGAGTTATATGTACATGGCCGTGAACGGTGCTGGTGTCCCCAACCCCCTCCCCAAGATGCATTCCGGTCTCCGGCGGAGAGCACAGGCGCACACGCGGAGGCCGGACGCCCCTCCTCTCCCGCAGTCCCGCGCAGACCGCGTTGGGCAGCGCCGTGAGAACAACACCGCCCTGCGGCAACCGGCCGCGTTCGCGTGTTTCCTACTGCGCCCGGGCCGGCGGGCCCCTTCACCAGGCGTGCCCAGTGATAGGACCCTTGACGTTCTGAGAAGTTTATTAATGGGTGTCTCTGATAGAGCAATCCATTTCCAGCCTTGTTTGGGGGGGGGGGGAGTGGGAGAAATGCTTTTGCTTTCCAAAAGAATACACTCTAAGCTGCATATACTGAACATACTCCTGCATTTCCATTATTTGCTTACATTTTTAACCTGCAGTTCTTTTTTGTTACGGGCAACACGTACTTACAATTTAAAATACTTGCACACCAGAGAGAGATTTCTTTAAACGCCTTCTAGCGCACCGGGCCTTGGGGGCGGGGGGGGGGGGGGGGTCGTGGACTCTGGTGTGGCTGAAAAGGGGAGATTAGATACGCAGGGGCAAAGGAAACACCAAACCTCCGAGAGATGGGTCCCAAAACCTGCACGTATTTTAACACTAAGCACTTGTTAGTGTTCAGTATTTCAGTAAAGATTGAACTTTGCAGGGTTGACTTTCTGATACACACTCTCACTCAGTCCTCATGGGCCCCCCAAGAGGTGGGTCTGCAAGATGAAGCTGTAGGGTTAGGGCGTTGCCCGCAGCAGAGCCAAACTTCTGGCTTGGAACCAGATCTTCTGACTTTGCACTCCAGGATTTCTCCGTTTCAGAAGGCAGGGGGAACAACACCAACAAAACCTCAACAAAGCAAGCAAAAAAACCAGCGAGAAAATCATAGGAAAGAGTTTTAAAAGATATTTGTCAATATGCATTTTTAGGTGGGAGAAGCCCTAGCGCTGGGGCGGTGGGGGGGGGGGGGAATTTCATTGCCAAGCTGTTACTAGTTCTTGTCTCAAAAAGGTGATAAAAATTCTCAAATGGTACATTCCGAAGATTTGGGGACACACTCGAAATGGTTCCCTTTAAAACTCAAGCTAAAAAGAAGCCACATAAGATGTTTGGGATTAGTCAGCTGCAGCACTGACCCAGGCATTGTAATTAAATTGCTGATTAGATTAGGGGTTTCCCTAAATCCCTCTTGGATCAATATGCCCCCCAAATCTAGTCAGGAAGATGAAAAGGTAGCAATTAAGCTGGTCTATAATTTATTAAGACATACCACAAAAAGTGACCTCACGGAGGGACCTAGAACCAAAAGAGCAAAGAGAAAGAACTGGAAACTCTGATGGCTGCCGGGTTCACTTGCTCCTATACGGCAGCCACTCAGGCACCTGCTATCACATTACCCTAGTCTACTTTCCTGCACTGTAGTTTTCACCAAGTGCTAGTTTTCTTGTTTACTTATTTATCTACTGCCTCCTCCCTCTAGACTGTTCCTGTACTCGGCTGTATTTCTGGTGCCTGACACACGCAAGGCAATATGTATTTGCTGAATAAATGAGTATATCCAGTTACTATCACCGAGTCATATAATCTGTTGGGATCCTCCATCTCTGTTTACTTTGCTTCTTAAGTCACCAAGCAACCTTTTCATGTTTGTTTAGTCTCTCAAATATAGTGCTCAGATCAGGCAGCAGGAGAATTCAAATGATCTTGACAATTCTATGCCTTCGTGGAAGTTATTGCGGTTGGTGGATTAGCTCCCAATGTGAAGTTCTTGTGGGCAGTTATCAGTCCGCAGATGGACGGTTTGTAGGCCAAACGCAGCTCACAGACTACACACGATGCTTCCAGAAAAATAACTGCCAACATTTGAAAATCGGGAGATTGAACGTTTTTTAAGTACATCACAGAAGCCCTGGCCCTTGTCATGCCGTGTTTCCTTGGAGGGCAATGGAAGGACAGGAGTTCTCCAGCACGCCTTGTTTCTGCTGGGCACACAGGGATGTGAGTACATGTCACTTGTCTGGCCCCGGAGAACATCTGAGACTGTGACCCTAAATTTATGTTAGTATCCTGAACTCACTGATCTCCATTTCTCTTCCTTTGAAAGCATGTTAAATAATCTGTCTGTTTGTAATTTTCTTAAAGTTGAGAAAGTAACAAGAAGAAATAAAAGATACAACCAAATCACCGATGCACTTGAACAATTTTATTTCCTTGGAGATAGCAGGAGGAAAAAAGATATTTAGCTTACTTCTAAAGTTGACAGAAATCTAATTTTAAATCCTCCATAATTCTGTAAGAGTTAGTTTCAAGGAATTGGTGTCATGGTTAATTAACTTAAAATGTACAAAGCAAATGGATTTCACATTGGTTTTTTTACCTGTATGCTCATGTTTCTTCTTTATACTTGAAATATGGATAGATATATTTAAAAATATCACGTCCTTTTTTCTTTTTTTACTGTAGTTTGATTTCTTTCTTTCAGTTAGCTATTTGAAAAGTAGGTTATCTTGATTTTTGGAGGATGGGAGAAAGTGATATGAAATTACTTCAAACTCTACTTGTGTACACTTGAACATTATTTACATCATTCTTTGACTTTTGGAATGTTAACTTTGACTAACAAGGAATTTGACATTTACAAAACCTATCATAAATGAAAATGTAAAAGCTATTTTTGTTCTGTTGAAGAAGTAATAAAAATGTCACAAAATCTATCCAAAAAAAAAAAAAACTACAGGTAATATTTTGAGAAGAACTACTTACTCGTGGAATACAAGCCAATTCATTCTTCCTGATCAAAAGACCAAGTGAAAAGAATTAACAAAGTGAAGATAAGAGTTCTATGCAAAAAGCTATTCAATTGTAAATGTGATTGATAGGGCCGAATTAAAAGCTTGGTTAAAATTTAATTTTGAACTCTTACTGAGTTTAAAAACAGTCAGTATAACAAATTGACCTAGAATTGGAGGTTGGCTTTTGTTTGCTAAAAATCACAGATGTCACGTTTGCCTTATCGTGGTTAAGAATGTTCATTGTGATATCATTTATATGTAGAATCTAAAATATGATACAAATCAACATATCTATGAAGCAAAAACAGACTCACAGATATAGAGAACAGACTTGTGGTGGCCAAGGGGGAGGGGATGGGGAGGGAAGGAATGGGAGTTTGGGAGCAGCAGAGGCAAACTATTATACACAGGATGAGTAAACAAGGTCCTACTGTAGAGCACAGGGAACTATAGTCAATATCCTGTGATAACCATAATGGAAAAGAATATGAAAAAGAATATGTATGTGCGTGTGTGTGTGTGTGTAAGCGTCACTTCGCTGTACGGGAGAAATTAACATGACAACCGTGTGGCTGTGTCAAAGGGATAAGCTCCTGATTTGAGCAACAAAATGAAGTCGTGTTGGTTAATAACCCAAAGTATGAAAGAACTATCCCCAGATCCATACTGATATAAACAAATGATTGAATAAAGAACGAAAGAAATGGGGAAGAAGCGAAAAATCTCCCCCGTGGAAGAACTGTAGATCCTGTGTGTAGGTAAATGACCCTCGAGAAGGTGGAGCATTAACTCAACACTCATGAAGTGCGGGCTGCCTACAGTGTTTCCTTCCAAAGAGGACAACATCGACAGGGACAAGTCATCTTGAGAGCATGTAGCCTTGACCTGGTGTGATGAGGAGGGCCTTTACCTCTGGGGTCTTCCTCCCCCAAACCCATAGCCCCACTCTAACCAGGAGGAAAACACCAGGCGAATCCCAGCTGAGAAGTTCTACAAAATACCTGACCAGAACTGAAAACTGCCCAGCTCATCAAAAGCAAGGCAAGTGTGAGAAACCATCACAGCCCAGAGGAGCCCAAGGAGACGTGAAGATCAAGTGGGATGGGATCCTGGAAGAGAAAAAGGACATCTGTCAACACTAAGAAAATCCGAGTGAACTATAGACTTTAATGAATAAAAATGTATCAGTATTGGCTCACTCGTTGTGACAAATATACCAGACTAATGTAAGATGTTAATAACGGGGACATTAGGCGTAGGGTATATGGAACCTCTCTGTACTATCCTTGTAATCTTTTTCTATAAGCCTAAAAATATTCTAAAATAAAATTTTTAGTTTTTTAAAAAAGGTGATTTAACACTCTTTCCAAACACGATTTCATTTTAAGCTCTAAATCAGTAATTTCCCTCTGAATAGGTTCCATCTTTGCGATACATTTTTAAAAATTTTATTGACGTAGAGTTGATTTACAATTTGTGATGATATTTTTAATCAAGTAAAGATTTCATGGTTCGGAACTCAAAGTCAATGGGGGAGCAGAAGAAAAACAAAAAAAACAAAGAAAAATAAATTTTAATAAAAAGCTTGTTTTAGTAAGTGATTTTTTAAACTACTCCAAAATGTTAAAGACGCCAACAGCACTAAACCTGCCTGCTGTAGTCCAGTCTCCGGTCTGTCTGAAAGGCCGGCGGCGTGGAGGGTGAGCCTTGAGCCCAGTCTGAGGGTCATGACGACTAACTGCTCAAATTCTGTTTCATTCTAGTTTGCATTTCCATCTTTTACCAAGTTTTGATCATTGACCCAGAAATGCACTTATATCCAAGTTTTCCTTTAATTTTTCAGTGTTTTTTCCTGCGGCCTTGTTAACCTCCTCAAAGATTCCATTTCTTTAAAGTTAACATAGAGCCTTCAGGGAGGCTGCAAAATTCATGTGTGTGGAACAAGCAGCCGCTTTTAGCGAACAGAATAGAGCGGCCGTAGCCTCCAGGTTCATGGCCTCTGACAAGAGCGTCTCCATCAACCAGAAAATGCTGGGAATATAAATCTAAGGGCATTCAAGTAAAGCTCCATTTTCTGGTGGACGTCCCTAAAGGACAGAGCCCTGATTTATACGCCTCAGGAGGCCCCCTGCCTGTCACAGGGCCTGGCGCTCAGTAAATACTTTTGGAATGGATGAAGAGTGGGCTGATAGATAGGATTTTGCCAGAAAGAGAAGAGGGAACAGCAGGAAGGGAGGCACCAAGGTGCAGGGAGAATTACACGTTTGTGAAGGTTTAGGGACCTCATGGCATTTCCATCTTATGATTTAATTACGGTATTTATAGAATAAAATTTGACGATACTCTTTGTGAAATAATAAATATATCTATGGGTCTCTGCCCCTGGTTCCTGACACAGGACTCCGAAAACCCTTGTAATTTCCTAAGTGATGAGAACACGAGGAGCATCTCTTGTTCTAATATTTGGTCTTTGACCCCCGTTCCTGACACAGAGGTCCTGAAACCCTGGTAATTTCCTGGGTGATAGGAGTGTCTTTTGTTCTAATGAGGTGACTCTGGGTCTCCAGAAACAGCGAGCCATGATGAGAAGCTTGGAATGTCCAGCCACCCTCCGTGTTTCTCTAGAGAGGGAAAAGGGGCCAGAAGTGGAGTTAATGACCCATCATGCCCACGTGAGGAAGCCTCTGTAGGTAAAATCCCACTAGTGTGGGGTTCAGAGAGCTTCCAGGTGGGTGAGCACAGCCACACGGAGGGGGTGACGCACCCCAACTCCAGGGGGACAGAGGCTCCTGCAGTCAGGACCCTCCCAGACCTCGCCCTGTGCATTTCTTCATCTGTGTCCTTTACTATATCCTTTAATAAACTGGTAAAGGTACGTAAGCGTTTCCACATCTGTGAGCCCCTCTAGCAAGTTAATCAAACTCAAGAAGGAGGTCATTGCAACCTGTGCTCTGTATCTCAGCGGTCCCCACCCTTTTTGGCACCAGGGACCGGTTTTGTGGATGACAGTTTTTCCACAGACTGGGGCTGCGGTGGGGAGATGGTTCAGGCGGTAATGCAAGCGATGGGGAGCAACGGGGAGCGATGGGGAGCGACAGGGAGCGATTGGGGAGCAATGGGGTGTGACAGGGGGTGACGGGGAGCGACGGGGAGTGACGGGGAGTGACGGGGAGCATTGGGGAGCAACGGGGAGCAACGGGGAGCAATGGGGAGCGATGGGGAGCGGCAGGTGAAGCTTTGCTCACTCCCCCTCCACTCACCTCCTGCTGTGCGGCCTGCTTCCTAACAACCAGCCCGTGGCCCGGGGGTTGGGGGCCACTGCTGTAGCTGGTGAGTCAGAAGCACAGGTGACGGGCGGCCTGGGCTGGAACTGGCATCTGCAGTGTGGGGAGGGGTGCCGTCTTGTGGGACGGAGCCCTAATCGGTGGGATCCGAAGATAACTCTGGGTCAATAGTGTCTGAATTGAATTAAAGTGTAGGACCCCCAGCTGGTGTTCAGAGACTTGCTTGATGTGGGAGAAAACCTCCCACACGTGGTGACCAGAGGTGAAGTGTTTGAGCAGCAGAGGAGACTCACAGGTGAGAAAGACACAGTAGAGAAGAGCGTGGGGAGGAAAAAACTGCACTTTCCAAAAGACTATTTTAGGGGCTTTCCTGGTGGCGCAGTGGTTACGAATGCATCTGCCAATGCAGGGGTCACGGGCTTGAGCCCTGGTCGGGGAAGATCCCACATACCGTGGAGCAACTAAGCCCACGAGCCACAACTACTGAGCCCGTGAGCCACAACTACTGAAGCCCGCATGCCACAACTACTGAGCCCACGTTCCTAGAGCCCGCACTCCACAACAAGAGAAGCGACCGCACTGAGAAGCCCGCGCATCACAAGGAAGAGTAGCCCCCGCTTGTCGCAACTAGAGAAAGCCCGCATACAGCAATGAAGACCCAACGCAGCCAAAAATAAATAAATAAAATTTTATTTTTTAAAAAAGACTATTTTAAATATCAACATTAGGAGTTTTGAAAGGACGTTAAGAAAATCCTAGGGAAATACCTCACTTTAGAAAATGGCTTTATTGAGGTATACTTTACATACACACATTTTAAACGTACAGTCCAGGGATGTATACGCCTGTGAAGCCCTCACCCCCATCAAGATACAGACGTCACCCAGAAAAGCTCTGCTGAGCCTCTTTGCAGACAGTCCCTGCCCCCCTCGCCTCCCTAGACAGTGACTGGCCCGCTTCTCTCACCGCAGGTGAGCCTTTCCTATTCTCAGCTTCGGGTAAATGGAACCAGGCACAGGCTGTCGTGTGTCCGGCTTCTTTCACTCAGCATAACACTTAGGAGACTCACGCATGTCGCCCGTATCGGTACTTTATTCCTTTGTATTTACTGCTAAGTGGTGTTCCATTGTATGAATACAATGTTATTACAATGTTGTTATCCATTGCTCTGTTCATGGGCGTTTGGGTGGTGTCCAGTTGGGGCCCCTTGGAATAAAGCTGCTCTGAACCCTCAGGTGCAGTGCTTTGTGTAGACACATGTTTTCATTTCTCCTGGGTAAGTATCTAGGAGCAGCATTGGTGGGTTATATGATCAGTCATATCTTACTTTTTGAAAATGATACCTTTTGTGTCATTAACTCACAGAAAGTGTCCTTATAGCCACTCTTTGAACAAAGAACCCAGGCTGGGTAGAGCGTCACCCGAGCTGGCATGGGACAGCTTACGTTCTCATATTAGAATAATGCTCGTATTCTTTGAGGACACAAGTGACAATGGGGAGATGGCACTGAATATGCTGGTTGGTACGTCTGAGCTGAAGTGAATACTTTACACGTCAGTATCTGGAAGTGGACTCATTTTAGGCAGCACATCAGGGTCTCATACTTGCTTACATAGCAAGACATCGACAGGAAATGACCAATACTGCGAGTGCATTAGTATTTTTTTATATGAAAACTATACACCCAAGGCAAACTGACTTATGCAAAAAAAAGAGACTTTACTAGCTTATGTAACCAAAAAGACCAAGGGTGACATGACTTTAGACATGGCTGAATCCTGCTCTGTCTCCACCTCCAGGTTGCTTTCTTCTCTGTCACCTTCATTCTCAGGCTCCACGTGGTGTGTCCCCTGCTCACTCACCCTGGCAGCTCCCACAGAAAGAGGCAGCTCTTCTCTAAAATATCCCAACAACATCCCAGCTGGTCTTGTCAGCTCTGACTGTTGCTGGCGGGTCCCGTGCTCTTTTTGAGCCTATCACCATGGCACCCAGGCTGTGATGCTCTGGCCAGGCTCGGTCACATGCGTGGTGGTGGCCTTAGCCTGGTCTGAACTGCAGGACTGAGGGGGGAGTAGCAGAATTCCCAGGCGCAGTTACCAGAAGCAGAAACAACGATGGCCATTTCTGTGCTTGTTAGAAACGTTGTGCAAACTGTAGATTTTTAAATATATTGATGTCACTCAGGCTCCTTAATCTGAGAAAGAAAATGGATGAGACATTAGTTACAAGTTGTCAGGAGAGAATCCTCCACTTTTCAGGATAACTCATCAAATAAATGAGAGGGAACTACCACCCACAGAACACCAGTGACTCCCAGGTACTAAACTCCATTTTCCCCTAAAGCAGGTGGGGGAGTGCTACTCACGTGGCCGTCATCATGTGATTGGGATGCAGGACCTTCCAAGGCCTCCTGGCTAGAGGGATGCTTTGCCTACACCCCACAGGGCCCTTGTAACTAGTTTTGTTGGGAGGGCTTGGGGTTGGGGAAAGGAGGCTGGCTTTAAGGGATGTTCATCCCATCAGCCCCCAGTGGAGACTTTTTTTTTTTTTAAAACATCTTTATTGGAGTATAATTGCTTTACAATGGTGTGTTAGTTTCTGCTGTATAACAAAGTGAATCAGCTATACATATACATATATCCCCATAACCCCCGTGGAGACTTTTCCTCAAAGCGTTACTCTTGGATGCCTGGAACCCATGGACCAGGTCAGCAGGAAGTCTTGGGAATTCAGTTTCCCTTCACCTGGGACAGGTGAGTTGGGGGCAGTGAGGCCCCCGCCCCCTTGCCTGCGTCCTCATGCCAGGGTCTGCTTCCAGGTGTCAAAGCCTAAGTCAAGGAGCATAAAAGTTTCAAGGGCCCCAAACGCTTGGCAGGATTCTGTTATGGAGAAAGCAGAGCACCTGAAGTCAGACCTCCTGACGTTTTCTCCGGACCTCACACCTTCCGGCTGTGTGACCTTGAACTGGCCTCATCACCTCTGTGAGCCTTACTTTCCTCATCAGTAAAGTGGGAATAATCATAACACCTGCCTTACCTGCCAATCACCTCTCACATGAGATCATGTGAGCGGGGAACTTGGACGAGTGAACGATTGTACAATACCCAGGATTGTCTAGCTGCCGTCAGAAGTGGTCATCTTGACCCCAACCCCTCGAGAGAGCCAGAAGGAGCTTATCTGATCGTGCATCGTCCCCACAAACTGGGGTCGGATCCAACATCAATCAACAGAGAGAAGAGGTTGGAATCCCCAGGACAGTTCATTCCATTAGCTCTGCTAAATAATTCTGCAGCCGGGCCCGATAGACACAGAGCTGGAGTTTGCTGCCTGCGGTCAGACTTCCTGGTAGCGGATGACTCTGGGTAAAGTCCCAAATCTCCCGTGGCCTCTTTGCCCAGGGGCAGACCACCCGGTCCTCTATCTTGTCGATGGGGCTAAACCCACATCACCAAGTGTGGAGGACAGCCACACCCCGCTGTCCAGTGTCACGTCCACCTCCCCACCCCACCCAGCAGCAGCTCCGGCCAGGCTTGCCTGGTCCCGATTTTATCCCCTGGTGGAGCTAAAGCCTGGTCCTGGCCCCGCCGCACCCCGTCCACCCTGTCCTGCTGCAAGCACACCACTCTGCATCTTTGACAGAAGCAGAGATAAGACATGCTCCTAACAAACTCAAGAGCCAACCTGGTCACTGACACCCTTCCCCGTGTGCTGCCTCACCTGAAGTACCTGCACACCTGTGAAGGCCACTGTGGAGGTGAGGACAGCAGGCTTCAGAGGTGTTGAGTAACTTGCCCAAGGTCACATGGTGTGCAAACCAGGACCCCAAAACTCAGACTGTTCCCCTGCCAGACTCAGGACGCCAGCCCACTACGCTTAGCACCTGCCCTGCTCCGCTCCTGTCCTCTCAACAGAAAGTCACACCAGGGGCCTCCTTGACCCCTGCCTTTGCTCCTGGCGCCGGCTTCCTCTCTGCCCCAGTGCTGGTGACCTTGGGAAGCCCCAAATTGCTCCCCTACAGGAAAATGCCCTGTAGTAAGTACAGCTCCTCAGGCCAGCACTGTCACCCACCGCCTTCCCTGGGGGACATCTCTGAGCCCTTAATCTCTCAGGAATCATTTATCTAGTCATTTCAGCATCAACCCTTAGTCAGTGAACAAAATAGAGCTCTAGACGGTGAAGACTTCTTAGAAACGTGCCTGCTTCCCCCTTGTTTTGGGTTCAGAAACATTCTCCCACTGAAAAGGCTCTGAAGTACAAAATTTTGTGTCTTCTGTGTGTGGGATGCTCAGAAAATCCCGCTGTTGGACACGGAACTAAACAGAAGCACAGGTGAACTCCTTCAGTCCCTCACCCTTCCCTGGAGGCTCTGGAGGGATTTGCCCTCTTGGGCTGGAGCCTGAGCTAGTCTGAGCGGTCAAGGGAACCGGGTATCGCCCTCAAGATGCTGGAGGACTCTTTCTGCAGAAAAGATCCCCAAAATGAGAATCTAAACTCCATTGCCTACAATTCTGTTTTATGTTTTTACCTTTTCCCCACCTTAATGCCTTGCATCAGATGAGACTTTTACATATAGAAACAGCTATTTTCATTTTATTTTATTAAAAAAAGTTTTCATTTTATATTGTAGTATAGTTGATTAATAATGTTGTGTTAGTTTCAGGTGTACAGCAAAGTGATTCGGTTATACATATATATGTATCTATTCTTTTTCAAATTCTTTTCCTATTTAGGTTATTACAGAGTACTGAGCAGAGTTCCCTGTGTTATACAGTAGGTCCTTATTGGTTATCTATTTTAACTATAGCAGTGTGTACATGTCAATCCCAATCTCCCAGTCTATCCCTCCCCCCACACCCTTCCCCCCAGTAACCATAAATTCATTCTCTAAGTCCGTGAGTCTATTTCTGTTTTGTAAATAAGTTCATTTGTATCATTTTTTTTGATTCCACATATAAGAGATATCATATGATATTTGTCATGCTCTGTCTGACTTATTCACTTATTATGATAATCTCCAGGTCCACCCGTGTTGCTGCAAATGGCATTATTTCATTCTTTTTTATGGCCGAGTAAAATTCCAGTGTGTGTGTGTGTGTGTGTGTGTGTGTGTGTATGTGTGTGTGTATGCCACGTCTTCTTTATCCATTCCTCTGTCGGTAGACATTTAGGTTGCTTCCATGACTTGGCTATTGTAAATAGTGCTGCAGTGAACACTGGGGTGCACGTATCCTTTTGAAGCAAGTTTTTCTCCAGACATATGCCCAGGAGTAGGATTGCTGGGTCATATGCTAGCTCTATTTTTAGTTTTGTAAAGAACTTCCATCTGTTTTCCATAGTGGCTGCACCAACTTACATTCCCACCAACAGTGTAGGAAGGTTCCCTTTTCTCCACACCCTCTCCAGCATTTATCGTTTGTGGACTTTTTGATGATGGCCATTCTGATCGGTGTGAGGTGATATCTCACTGTAGTTTTGATTCACATTTCTCTAATAATTAGCGATGTTGAGCATCTTTTCATGTGCCTCTTGGCCATCTGTATGTCTTCTTTGGAGAAATGTCTGTTTAGGTCTTCTGCCCATTTTGGGATTGGGTTTTCTGTTATTTTGGCATTGAGCCACATAAGCTGTTTGTAAACTTTGGAGATTAATCCCTTGTAGGTCACATAGTATTTTCTCCCCTTCTGTGGGTTGTCTTTTCGTTTTGTTTATGGTTTCCTTTGCTGTGCAAAAGCTTTTGAATTTAATTAGGTCCCATTTGGAAACATGTTTTTAAATGATCAGAACATGCGCACACGAGTCTCTCCTCTTCCCAGAGAACAATGGACCTGAGAGGAAGGTGCCGCTACTGTTAGAAACTTTCGGCCTCATTTCCTGAAATTGCCTTTGGAGCAGCACATTCTTTGAATTTTCTCAATTGTGAAAAAATTTTTTACACTCTTGAGTTTAAGTGGCTGAAAGTCCATTGAAACCAAGTAGAGTGATTAACCTGAGAAGCATACCATGGAGCTTGAAACGACTGACTATGAAGTAAGGAGAGAGTTTCCTGTGTGGTCCTACGTGGCTCCGAGGGTTGTGAATTTCTTCTGAGGCCCAGGAGGCTGTCGGGGAGGGGAGGCCTTTCCCCAGCGACGGTGATGGTGATGGTGATGGTGACAGGCTTGGCCTTGCCACTGAAGGCCTCCCCGTCTGCTCCGTCCTCACTCGAAAGCACCGCGCTCCCGTTTGATCTTTGCTGAGCGTTTATCCCTCGCATGTTTAATGAGGGTGACACCGCGTCCAAACCCCGGGAGGAAGTGGAGAAGAATTTAAATCATCCCTTGAGCACAAAAAGGCCATTTCTTAGTTGCTCTCACTCAGCCCAGCTTTCCAACTGGGCAGATGAAAGGATTCTTCTGGGGCCTCTCTTCTCCGATCTTCAGTTTTTTCCCTTTCAAAGGAGAACACATGTGACGGGCACCGTCCACGTCCCCACCTGATGAGACCTCAGGCGTGAAGTCCTGCCGATCCTGCCTGGCAAGCTTCTGCACAAAGCACCTTCATCAAGAGTCTGCTAGGGTGGTTGGGAGCCCGCCTGCCGATGCAGGGGACGCGGGTTCGTGCCCCGGTCCGGGAAGATCTCACATGCCGCGGAGCGGCTGGGCCCGTGAGCCATGGCCGCTGGGCCTGCGCGTCCGGAGCCTGTGCTCCGCAACGGGAGAGACCACAACAGTGAGAGGCCCGCGTACCGCAAAAAAATAAAGTTCTCTCTGAGCTGCTTCCTGAAACCTGAAGCTCATCGTTTGAACCTAGTAGGGGCTCAGTAAATGGGGAATGAGGGGATGAATGAAACCAGGCAAGTCAGCTGTCCCAACCGGGATGCCCTCGACTCTCCTGATGATGCCAATGAGTTTGGTTAACCAGCCATTAAGTAGCGGCCACCATCTTCCCCCAAGTTGGCTTCTTTTAAAAACATCAACGCCATGCTTAACTTAAAATCCCCAGTAAAAATGCCACTCACGCAACGTTTCACTTATCTCCTGAGCTTAGTGTTACAAAGCCCGCAGAGAAAGGCGATTCTTCTGGAAAGGCCGGCCTCTCTTATGAACTCTGCCCTGCTTGAGATTTCTAGACCTTTTCAAAGCTTTTTCAATCAACCTCTGACCTCAGCACTCAGAGTCCTGGAAGAGCTGACTTCTGTCACAGACATCGGAGACACTCATAAGGCAATAAAGAGGCTCTGAGGCTCAACCCCAGCTCACAGCCGCACGGGTCTTGGTTTCTGTGGGCGCTTGTCGCGGGCTGTGTGGACGTGTCGGGGGCTGTGGGCCTGAGGGGAAGAAGAAGTTCCTCTTTCTTTCTGGCAACATAGTTAAATTGCTGGACCGACACAAAGTGAAAGAGCTTTGCAAAGTTAAATGCGGTGCAAATACCCATGATGTTGTTGGGCTGGCCAAAAAGTTCGTTCAGGTTTCTCCATACGATGTTATTATTCTTATTCAATACTAGGC
Organism: Aethalodelphis obliquidens; assembly: GCF_003676395.1. Classification (NCBI taxonomy): domain Eukaryota; kingdom Metazoa; phylum Chordata; class Mammalia; order Artiodactyla; family Delphinidae; genus Aethalodelphis; species Aethalodelphis obliquidens. The sequence goes on from NW_020837978.1 coordinate 2,309,613, forward strand.
AATTATTATTGAATTATCATTCAATTGTTCAGTGTTGTTCTTATTCTACTAAAGTACGGGTGCAATGACTGAATGTCAGGGGAAATGACTTTCTGAAGGACCTGGTGGTTTCTCGCTAAGCGGGGCGGCATTGGACTTTTCTTTGTGGGAAATGAGTACAACTTGGAGTGGTGAGACCTTAGGATCTGGGCTCCTTACATCATCAGAGCCTCAGCGATGGCTCCTCCCATCTCTCTATTCTTTCGGGTGTTACTTGTTTACTACGCATAAACCACGTGCTGGTTAGATGGTGCTTGTGAATAGAATCAAATATTTCCACTGCCTTGCTGACGGCTTCCAAGCCCCCTTTGATGTCTCTAAAGAAAAAAAGCCACTTGATAAAATACTGTCTGGTCCCCGTGGTGGCCTCTGTCCAGTCAATGTTGATTCCGTGGCAACTTCCTGTCTCCTAGACCTACAGGGGGAAACTGTGGGATTAAACCAAACGTAAAACCCTTCAAAGCATCCCTTTATCAGCCAGCGATGGGAAGAGCTTTTAAGGTGGTCGTGATTTGCAGTGTGTTGCCCGTGTTATTTTCCCAGCCAGAGAAACGAGGTGTCTGCCCGGAGTGTCACATGGGGGGATGTCCACGGACACGTCTTGTTCCAACGACAGTGGGAAACTCCAGGACGGCGCCAGGTGAGGGCGGTGGACCTGGCCTTGTCGACTTAGGGCAAGAGCTCTTTACTTGGGGTCGGTGGACCCGGAATTATAGGCCAATAGTGTGCATTTATCTGGGGAGAAGTTCCCATCTTTCCTCAGGCTTTCAAATGGGGCCAAGACATCTTGAAAGGTTGAGTTCCCGAAGTGGAGGTCTTTTTAATGTCAGTTTACTGAGCTGTGCCATTAAAAACTCGCACTTCGCTACAAAATTTTAACGATGCACTTAAAAAAAATGCTGATAATTTTAAAGTGAGTTAATTTATTTTAGATTTAGCACCAAACAAGACAGTAAGAAATTAATTCCATGCATTAATGTGTTCTAGAACCAGGCAATTCCCTTCCCTGGATGAACCATTTGCAGTTTGGTTGATGGCCTGACGGGTATATCTAAAACTGTGTATTCTTGTTCATTCATAAAACACTTGTTGACCCTAACGCCACGTGCTGTATACTGTGACAGGACAACTGCCCAAAGGCTGAAGGGACCAGTGGGGAGTTCACAGTCCAGGTAGCAGCTGGTGATAGTGCCAGATGTTTTGAGAAAAGCAGGTGTAGGGCACCACAGAACTCCTGACCTAGGCGGGGTTCAAGGAAATCTTAAAATATCCTTGAACTACTTCCGAGCTTTAGGAGTTCAGGAGGTGATGGGCAGGGCAGGAGAGAAGAGGCAGCAGGAGCATTTTCACGTGTCTAGGAATCATCTGGGGCTCGTTAAAATGCAGACTCTGGGCGGGACCTGAGAATATGTGTTTCTGCGAAGCTGCTGGTCGACCCCACTTTGAGTAGCTCCGGCTGTCTGGGGCTCGGAGAGGGGCTCAGGGTGCCCTCGCTCCAGACCCCTGGAAGAGTCTCTCTCTCTCACTCTCTCTCTCTCTCTCTGAAATGTTTCAAACATTCAGAAAAGTACAGGGAATAATATAAGTCTGTACCACCATGATTTTACAAATGTTGACGTATGCGCCTCGTGGCTTTGCAAAGATACGCTCTCTCTTCCCGCTTCTCCCTCACCCCACCCACACCCCTCCTCAGCAGAACCCTCTTCTGGTCCTGGTGTCTACGTTTTCCATCCATGATGGCAACGAGAGGCAAATATCAAAGCAGGGCCTGGATTTAAAATGATCTGAGTACATTATAGTACATCAATTCCACAGAGGCTTTCAAACCAGACTCATCAGGCATTTGAAAATCATTTATCTTAAATGGGGCTCTGAGATGCACCAGGACATTAAAAATGACTGTGAATTATGTTTACTTCATGTTTTACATTAAAAAATAGGAAGTGTCACAATTTCTGTTCCGGATAAAGGCGTTTTTCTAGTCCCACAATTCGCTCTGCAAACATCCAAAACAACATCTAATTCCAGCCTTTGGAATAGCCACCTCTTTTCCAAAAGGCAGCTAATGTATGCATTTGCAGACACAGAGACCAAGATAAACCAAGCAGGGCAGCTTTGGTACCTTTAGGTGATGACACTCGGGAGGGAGGAATGAGAAGAGGAAGACGTCGCTGACACCTCCCGCTCTGGAAGCTTGACAACACCCTCCTTGCTCCTCTAAGGTCTGGAGAGGGTGCGCCAGGCTTTGGCAACACAGACTAATAAGGGCTCCTGGGCCACAAGGGCTTCCCTGTCTAGGGAGAGGGACAAAGCAGAATTATGTCATTACGGTGCTACGTGGGGAGCGCTCAGCACGGGTGAAGAAGGGCCAATAGAGCACAGAGCAGTGAGGAACACAGGAAGTCTGCTTGTAACTGGTCATGGCTTTAATGATCTCGGCCTTTGTCTCAGCTGAGGCGTGGCGGTCTCCTGTGCTATTTGCTTTGTAACTCAGGGCACGGCTGCGGGTGGTGTGAAGGCTGGCGGTGCTTCGCGCCTGTTAGCAGTGATTCACTCATCAAACACCCGCTTGACGTGAGGCCCTCTGCTCATTTCTGCGGATACTGAGGACGGACACGGCAGTCGGTTTTGGTTTAATCATTAAGCAGTGGTAACCACCTTGTGCCATCATGATTCTGTACCTCTGGACAACAAACCCCCACACTGGAGGGTGGTGGGGTTCCTGAGAGCCTAGAAAATTGAAAAGCAAGAGCCCGGTGACTGGCCAGCAGAGCCCCGGGGGGTCTGGGCTAAGTCTGGCCTCTTCCCCGCGACGCCCTTGATGGACACCATCGCCCTCTCAGGCGGAGACTGGACACAGCCGAGACCCCTCTGGAACCCAGTATTCGCCATCCTTGGTCTCTGTTCTAAAAAAGATCCCCCCGCCCCGAAAGAGAATGCCACTCCTTCCTCACTTACGTCAGGCAAGAGGCCAGTACGGAGGAGCACAGATGTGGGCTTTGGTGGTTTGAATGTCTAGCCAGGTAGGGGCCCGGAAGCGTGACTAGGAATCCCTCAGGTGTGCGGGCACTGAAATGCCTCCACACTCGTGGTTCGCTTCACCCTTGCGACAAGCCTGGGAAAAGGTTACGTCCCGCCATCCCCACACCCCAACGGCAGCACTGAGACCCATCGTGGTTAAACGGCTTCCCGAGCAGGCAGGGCCAGGATGGGAGCAGAGGTGGCCGGAACGAGTCAGGCGCTCATTCCAGAAAGTCACAGCCACCGCGAGGCCTGTGGGACGTGCTGCCTGGATGGAACCGGGGAACAAACTTCATTTGTTCAGAATATTGGTAGACACGTGGATGTTAAAGGCCATTCGTAGGAGGCTCACGTGGAAACGAGGAGTGTGTTTTTGGCAACCGGTTAACAGTGACAAGGAACTTGGCTGGACTGTGTTCTAGGGTTGAGTGGAAGGTGGAACTTGCAGTGATGAACTTCGATATTTAGCTGAGGAGATTTCTAAGCCGAGTGAAGGAGTGGCTTGGTTCACCTAGAGTAAAACCTGAGAGGAGAGAGAGAAATTCAAAGCAGGGGCTGGAACAGATATTTGCATACCCGTGTTCATACCAGCATCCTTCACAATAGCCCAGAGGTGGAAGCAACCCAAGTGTCCATTGATGGATGGTGGATAAACAGATGTGGTCCATACATACAATGGAATATGGTCCAGCCAAAGAAAGGAAGGAAATTCTGACACAGGCCACAGTATGCATGGACCTTGAGGACATTATGTCCAGGGAAATAAGCCAGACACAAAAGGACAAATACTGGATGATTCCACTTACATGAGGTTCCAGCAGTCGTCAGATTCACCAAGACAGAAAGCAGAATGAGGGGCGCCAGGGGCTGAGAGGGCGGGAATGGGGAGTCAGTGTTTAATGGGGACAGAGCATCATTTTGGGAGATGGATGGTGGGACAGTTATACATCGCTGTGAATGTGCTTGTGGATGTGATGTGCTGCACTGGCCACATACATGGTAAATTTTATGTTATGTATGTTTCACAGTTTAAAAAACTAATAAAAATACTTTTAAAACAAAGAAAGAAGAAAACTCTCCAGTGAATTCTCATGCCACTAAAACGTGCCCTGAACCTCGTACATCTCTCACCTCCTGGGGCCTGAAAGGCTCTCGTTTCTTCACCCTCTGCATGCAGCCTCTCACCACGCCCTGCTGTCTTCCCTGGGAGTCGTCCTTCTCTCCCGCCCCCATCCTGCTGCCCCCGCCCAGCCTGCGCCGCCTCGTGCCTGCCCTGCTCCTCTCTCCTCAGTGTCCCTGCAGCCTCTGGTCTGGATTCTATTCTGCCTGCTGAGCAGGTGGATTTCTCGGAATCACCTGCCTCTCCACGTCTGCTGGCAGCTGGTTTCCCTGTCCAGCAGTGGTCCCAGCACACGCCCCTGTCCAGGCCCTTGGCCCCTCCATCTTCTGCTCCCACAGTCACCCCCGCCCCTGTGCCCCCCTTTCTGTGCTCCATCTACCTTCCCCCACCTGATGCCTGCCCCCCGCGCCTCCACTGCTGTCACCTTCAGCATCCCCGTCACACTTTGAAGGCCTAGCTGCCGTCCTCAGCGTCCCTGGAGCCTCCCCAGGTCGGGAGGAAGCTGCTTCCCGACATGGACCACTTTGTGCTTCTTTTGCCCCAAACTCCCAGCAGGTGTTCCACAGGTACCAGTCGATCGAGAGGAATAGATTTCAACTTAGGCAGCTGAGCTGAGCAAACAGCAGGTTATTAATCAGTTTCCAGCATATCACCTCTGCTATTTTTTTTTTTTTTTTTTTTTTGCGGTACGCGGGCCTCTCACTGCTGTGGCCTCTCCCGTTGCGGAGCACAGGCTCCGGATGCGCAGGCCCAGCCGCTCCGCGGCATGTGGGATCTTCCCGGACAGGGGCACGAACCCACGTCCCCTGCATCGGCAGGCGGCCTCTCAACCACTGTGCCACCAGGGAAGCCCTCACCTCGGCTATTTTAAAGCTATTTAGGATGTGCAGTCCTGGCCCGGGGTGTCTGCCAGTGGCAACAATGAGCTGGGGCTCCTGGTTAGGGAGAAGGCGGCTCTCAGGTCACCTGAGGGCAAGACTGGGAGCAGCACGGGCTGCGTGGGAAGGAGCTGAAATGCGTGAGACAGGGGAGCTGCCAAGAGGACACGTCCGTCATCCCTGGAGAAGCAGCCTCCGCAGGAGAGCAGCTCGGATGGCGACTCTCAGACCTCAGTGGTGCAGGGGCTGCCGGGGCCGATCTGTCTCCAGGGGAGAGTGAAGGTCCAGGTCGAAGATGCCCAGCCTCCCATGGCCACCACCACTCGCCCTTCCCATCCTCCCTCATTCTCTCCCCACTGTCGTCCTCCCCATGCCCCTTCCTGCTAAAGCTGCATCAATCTGGGTAAATGAGAAATCACGGGCGTGCCTCTCGGTGGTGAGAACCTGACTTTCGCGTCCGCAGTGCCCCGATCTTCCTCCGTCCCCTGTGGCTTAGCTGCTCTGTGCCAGGTGCTGGGAGAGAGCGAACCCTGCAGACCAGACACCCAGCCCTCCCGGGGGCTTCTATCTCGTCTCACACCCGAGATGTTGCCAGGCCTGGTGCTAGACCCTGAGATGCTCTGATGGGCAGGAAGGGCTCACGGTGGAGGGAGGGGACCGCAGTCAGCAGACAGGTACAACGCGGCGTGTGATGCATGTTCCCGACAGCAAGGTGCGGGGGCCCTGTACTCACCTGCCACACCTCGACAGAGAGGAAAGTAAAACTGTTGAGTGGGGGCACACTTCATCTTTGCTTTGTTTTTTCAAATCCTATTTGATTAAAAAAACACTCTTTACAGAATCGCGGAGATGCCAGGCTTCTCGCCCTCGCTGCCGGCACGGGAGGCCGTCAGAGGCTGACGCTCAAGCAGATGTATCTGAGGTTTTCAAGCACCAGGTCTCGGGAATGTCCTGGTGGGTCTTGCGCCCAAAGGACCGGGGGTGGAAGGCCCCCCTCCAGGCACCCTTGTTCTGCTAAAGCACCAGCGACACCAGAATGCCACTCTGCTGTCCCCTGAGGGTGCTACAGGTCTTGCACGGGGTGGGAGCCGGGTCTCACCTGGAGCACAACTGGATGCATTTCTCTGTCCTAACTAAGGGAACAGACACCACGGCCCACGGCTCCACCCCCCATACAAAGCCCCCAAATGACCTCATTCTGTTGTTAGTTAGAGAACAAAAGACACACGTCTGTCCACAAATATTTTCCCACCATTGAAACTGGTGGTTGAAATCCTCACCATTAAGGCCGCTTCTTAAACAAGCGCACCTGTTGAAATGTGGCTCCAGGACCCGCAGAAAGGATTCCCGAAGGTGAGGGTGGAAACACCTGGGAGGCCCAGCCTAGGCCAGCTCACCTGGGCCCAGAGGTGGCGCCGTGAGGACCTCTCCTGAGCTCGCTGGGTGATTCTAAGGCGCTGGGAGGGTTTGAGAACCGCTGCCTTGCGTTCCCGGGACTCAAGGAACCACGGAGGATGGTCAGCAATTCCCCTCGGGGTCGCCCGGCCTCTCCTGAGGGTCCCTCGCAGCCCAGTCTCTCCAGCCAGTTACTGAGAGATCAGCACCGCTCGGCCCCAAACCCAAACCCAACTTGAAGAGCTCAACAAATAACATGGACGTTCCCGAAGCTTTTCTGGAAAAGGTGGAGGAGAGGCTAGTGATGTCTGCAGCCTCCTCTCCCCTTTGCAAACTGCAAACCTCTTCTCAGGCTTTAGCTCCCCACCGTGCCTTCCTCCCGACACCCCTTCCCCCAGATCTGGCGGTCAGCATATTCTATCCCATCAAACTACGGCCAGGGGACAGCCCTGTCCAGGAGCTGCAGGCCGAGACCCCTAGGCACATCTGTGCTTGGACAGGCGGGGTCATGACCAGCTGCCCCGAGGGGGAATGTCACCATGGGAACAGCGGGTATCTTGGGGAGGGGACTGGAAGGGACCCGCTGCAGGAGGTGGGTGACTGGGGGCGTCTAGGAAGCTGCCATTGGTCTAGACTGGAGGTTAGACGCTGTCGCAAGAGTGGGAGCGTTTCTTTGTCCAGGCGTCTCCATCAGCCTTCCTAAGGAGGGGCGACTGAAGATAACGCTATAATTGGCCAAGCAGCGGGGACTCACTTTACCCGGCACGGGGTTTCTGTAGGTGTCACAGTGACCTTGCTTTTGTCTGTGCTTAGGTGACATTACGAAGTGGCCTTGCTTCGTTTCATGTTACCGTGACCTCAGGGTTTGGTGTCCGCAGCCAGGCCAGCCACTGGTGGCAGGGTCAGCTCCTTAAAGCATCTTTCAGCCCAAGACACGCCTGTGGGTTTCCAGCCAGCCCCTGTGCCTGTTGTTTTTTAAGCACAGCTCTGGGCAGGGCACCTCGTGTATTGGGTGAGGGGCAGGCCAAAGGGCTTTATGACGAGCTATCAGGCGGCTCGTATCTGACACCCATCCACTGATTCCGTGCACACCTGTCCACCAAGGCCTCCTAAGAACCGGGGCCTCCCTGGGTGTGAGGGGCTCTGGGATGAGTAGCAGTCAATCCCTAAGATGCCAAGGTGTTCATGCCTTTGTTGGGGGGCGGGGCTGCAGGGCTGGGAAGGCGAGCTACCTTGTCTGCTAGGGCTGCGGTAATGAAGACCCCACTGGCTGGGGGCTTAAGCCACAGCTCATTCTCTCACGGTCTGGAGGCTGGAAGTGCAAGATGAAGGTGTCCCAGGGTGGTTTCTCCCGAGGGCTTTCTCTTTGGCTGGTAGATGCCGTCTCCCTGGGTCTGTGTCCTCATCTCTTCTTATAAAGACACCTATCATGGTAGACTAGGGCCCACCCATGTGACCTCATCTAACCTTAATCACCTCCTGGGGATAAGGCTTCAACATGTGAATCTGGGGGCAGGGGGACAAATTCAGCCCACGACAGGGGCTCAGGTAGTGGAGGGAAACGGTGCTTTAAGTCCCAGGGGCCAAGGTAGAAACCTGTTGGCGCTGGGATGGTGGTCACTGCGGGGTGGGCGCAGGTCTCAGGGGCCCCGCAGAGGTGGTGGCCAGGCCTTCAGAGGTGAGGAACCTCACCTGTGGGCAGAGGGGCGGGTGGGAGAGGCAGAGGAGCTTCCCAGCCTCGAGCGGGGGAGTAGCTGGGCAGAGGGAAGGGCAGCTGGTCACCCCTGCCCTGCCTGCCCGTGCAGCTCTGGGGCAGAGACGAGGGTGCGTTACCCCGCCCAGAACGGGTGATTCTGGGGCCGTGTCAGGTAGACCTGGCCCCTGGGGCTCCAGTCCATTGGTCTGTGTGTGTCTGCACTCCCACCTCTCCAGCCCCAGCACCTCACACTGGCCTCTGAGTGGGGCTCACAGGTCCCAGCGTCGTCACCCGCCAGTTGGGTCACCTTGGGCAGGTTTCATCACCTTCCTGAGCTTGGTTTCCTCAACTGGAAAATGGGACAAGGCCACCACCTTGCAGGGCTGCCCCAAGGAACACATGAGCAGGGGTGCAGCCCCCGGCTCAGCTCCCTCCCTTCCCCTCGGCCGTGACTGAGCAGGGAGGCCGGTGACACCCCGAGAAAGAGAAGAAACACACAAGGGCAAGTTCACACACGATCAGCTCTGTCACGCTAAGCTGAGCAGGACTCGCATGCTTGTAACCTATGAAAATTAAAAAAGAAGGTATGCCCGGGGGTAGTCATGGCCCGGGAACATTAGAGGGTTTCCTGTAAGCTTCAGAAGTTGCTTTATCTTTCTATGAAGAGGAACCTTGAAAGTCAACTAACCCACCCTCCCATCTTATGGGAGAGGAAACTGGGGCCCAGACACTGGTGGGGCTGAGGAAGATGAGGGTTCACACACAGGACGCTCGCAGGACGCTCGGGGCCAGACGGAGTCACAGGACAAACAGTGAGCGTCTGAATTAAAAGTTTGTACGAGCTCCTACTTGTGCCTGGGTCAGGTGCCGTGCTAAGTGCTTTATCTCTATTAACTCGGTTCTCCTGATGACCCCGTGAAGCACATACTGCCATGATGCCTGTTTTAGAGATGGGGAAACCGAGGCTCAGGATGTAATTTTCCCAGGTCCCACAGTGAGGGTGGAGCTAGAATCTGGACCGAGGCTGTCTGACTTTCAGAGTCTGTGTTCTTCACCGCTCTGCTTTCCTGCCTCAAAACCACTGGCTCTCAAAGAGTGGTCCCTGGGCCAGCAACATCGGCATCACCTGGGAGCCGGTTCCAGATGCGGGGCATTGATGCTGGTCCAGATCTCTGGGGTGGACCCTGCAAGCCCTCCAGTGAGTTCTGATGCTCAAGCTTAGAACCACTGCCTTCCTTTCCCTTCTTCCCCTGGCAGCCCCTTGCTGGAGGTCGAGAGGAGGCTAGAGAGGTCAGGGGAGGCTGGGATGTCCCCTCCAGGACACACTTGGGTCCCTGCTTTTGAATTTTAATGAGCGCAAGAAACGGTCTGGGCTGGGAAGGTGCCTTATTGGTATTTGGTCCATTTCTCTCTGCAGAAGTAAACTTGGGGCTTATTTTTAGTTTCCATTTTTCCCCTTGTCTAAGTACCTACCACAGAGTGGACCATTGATAATCAATAAGCTTTTATGGTGCCCTTAAATTATTTGTTTTCCACACAGAGCTAGCCTGAAAGCAATAGATCTCTGCTGGGAAAGGCTTCCTGGATGGAGGCCATGTTTGTGGGAGAGAAAAAAGGGCTCTGGGTGGGGAGGTAGTGAAACTCTAGGAAGCTGGCCTGCCCCAGTGCCAGGTGCCTTGTGTCTCTGTTTTCTTTTTCTTTTCTCTCTCTCTCTTTTCCTTTTCCCTTTCCTTTCCTCCTTCCTTCCTTTCTTCCTCCTGCGAAAGACTGAAATGGACACAAAAGACTTGATTTAGGTCCCAGCAGACTTTTTGTACCAGAAGACCATTCACTGAAATCAAAAAGGTTAAGACATGTCTGAGATGTATAATCTCGGCATGGGAAAGAGATTTGATCCGGGGGTGAATTGAAAGAAAACAAGCCATTTCAAGGTATTTTTCCCTATGAGGGCAACTTCTCCAAACACCTGGTCACACCTGTGGATCTGACCCATCACTCATGGCCGTGGCAGAGGGCTGTGATACACGCTTCATCAGCCTACAGCAAATTTGAGCTTGGGTCGTTTTCCATGGCCATTACCGTGCTCCAGGAGTTCCACAAAACTCGTTATGCCAGCCAGGAACCATTGCACGCTCTCTAGCACAAGTCTCTAAAAACTCTTAAATCATATATATCCATTAGTTGAAAGAAACGAAGCAGGTGTCTCAAATATATTTATATTTACACTATTGTACAAATATGTTAATTACAAAATGTGATGCACAGGGATTAGTTGCAGATGAGAGAAAGTTCAACAGAAGGGATTTAACACGAGAAACTAGATGCTCACAAAGATCTGGAAGAACAAGATGCAGAGTCCGAGAGATGACTTCTAGAAAAACACCGCAGCGCGGCTGGGCGAAGGAGCTCCAGGCCCCGCCGCAGACAAGAGGTCGTGGGCTCAGGAAGCTCCCACTGGGTCTCTTGGTGCAATCCCCACCCTGGCCAGTTACAGGAGGACTGAGAGCCTTGCCTACTTTCTCCTTGCTTGGACGTGTGTGCCTTTACACAACCATTTTCTTCCCCTCTTTCCCTTATTATTATTTCATATACAGGTCAACTTTACTGTTTAGGCTTCAGGTGACAGAAGAGTTAGTGGGATTGTGACTTGAGTAGTAATGAACTTGTCTGGCCGTGGGTACAATGGCTCCCGGGGCCGTGTACCTCCTTGTTCGGTGGGGGGAGTGAGGGCTTCCTCACTCGCATGAAGGACAGCTGCGTCTCGCTAGGTGGACACAGAGTTCTGCACAAGTTCAAGTGTATGTGAAAGGGAATATGGAAGCCAAAGGGCCAAAGGGGTAGACTGTTACCAAGACCGAATCATTGCACCAAGCCCTCCCTCTTTGAGCTGCTCCGTGACCGGGGGCTTGGGCTGGCCCTGCAGCCGGCAGCACCAAAGGTCAGCCAAGTCCCCAACACCTACTCCTGGAGGTTTCACATGGAGTAACTCCAGTGAGACACCCCCATGATCAGCCTTCCGGGGCACCTTAGAGGACAGACTACCAGCAAATTCCACCGGTGAAGCTCCCCAGCACCTTCTTGGCCACTGGCCGAGCCACGGCCGGGACCTGGCCAGCGGGGAGCAGGTCTCAGCCCGGGCTGGGGTATGAGCTGCTTCCTGGCCCCCTGTCAGCCCTGGGGGTCATCGCTGCTCTTTGTATCTGCTTTTCCTATACTTTCTGGGGCTCCCTTTACTTCTTCCTAGCCAATCCCTCATGACTCCCTTCCCCTGTTACAGTTAATAGTTCTTTTCATGAAAGCGCGCCTGTTTCAAATGGCTGCATGGTTCTCCCTCCTGATTGGACCAGAGTGATGCCCTTTGCAAGATGAAGGGGCTTCTCTCCCTGGACCCAGGGCCGTTTCCCCTCCACTGTCGGCCTGGCTGCCCGAGGGAAACTTCCCCAGCGCTGGTGGGTGGAGCCCTCCCTCTGGTGACTTTCCCAGTGGCCGGACTGTGAGAGCCCACAGAGGAGGGGTGAGGGGTGCACTCTGGGGGAGAGGGGGGGCAAGGGTGACAAGGAAGGCAGGAGGCCCGGGCCAGGTGACTCAGGCATGTCACCGGGTGCCTGTCTGGGACACGTGTGTAGGACAGACATGACAGCATCCAGTTGACAGCAGCTTGAAAGGCGGCTGATGCACAGACGTCGCTGCTGGAAGCACAGGGGCCTGGGAGGGGTGGATACGGAGCTTTCCAGCCCCGGCAGGTGAGGAAGCCAAGCCAGGAGGTTGGGACAGAGCCAGACAGGGTTCCCTCAGACGCACAGCGCCCCGCTCCACAAACGCGCCCAAAGAAGAAACGAAATGTAAAGCTTGGGAGTAAAGCATTCCAGGTGCTCTGACATTCTCTTCCTGCACCACGATGGGTCCCTTTGCAGACCTTTCTGTGGAGACCAGGCAAGAGCAGTAATAGAAGGTCACGTCACAGCGTTCCTTGTCTGGACAGCCTCACACCCTACAAAGGCTTCCACCAGGCATGACATCACTTGAAACCAAACACAGCTTCCTGAGGGCCAAACAGGTGTTTCCCCATCTCACACCTGCAGAAGCTGAGGCCCAGGTGGGGTAACACACCCCCTGTCACGTGCTCGGTGGTAGCCCACCCGCAGCTTCAGTTCTGCTGTCTTCTTGGCCACACACCATAGAGCTTCACGAATATTCCAGAAGTGTTGTTGGTGTGGAAAAAAACTGTGGCCTCGTCCCTGGGTTCTAATAATTGTGTACATCTCTGATGCTCTTTCAGCTCGAGGCTGAAAGCTACATAAACGTTGAAGAAGAAAACTTCTTTTGAACTGTAGGTAAAACATTGCCCATTGCTGTAAAAGCCATAGAAGTTAAGAGCTTTGAAAGGTGTGTGGAAACAGTCTATCCAGTCTCCTGGCCTCAAGCGTCCAGTATTGACAGGCTCGTCTAGGGAGGGTGGCCGTGTCGGATCTCTGTGATAAAGCAGCCATGCTAACAGCAGTCACCGCCGCGCACCGACTCAGAGCTGTAAAGGCACAGAGCACGTGGTCTGAGCGTTTCCTAAGTCACGTGAGCAAATTCTGGAATAGAGACTATGGAACAGGTTGGGTTCTGGGCTGGGCAGCCTGTTTCTAGAAAACCACATGGGTATTTTGTCTTTTACTTATTTATTTTTATTAAAGTACATTTAATTTACAGTGTTTCAGGTGTACAGCAAAAGTGATTCAGTTATATGTATATATGTGCATATATATGTATTTTTTCAGATTCTTTTCCATTATGGTTTATTACAGGATATTGAATATAGTTCCCTGTGCTCTACAGTAGGTCCTTGCTGTTTATCTATTTTATGTACGGTAGTTTGTATCTGCTAATCCCAAACTCCTAATTTATCCCCCCCTCCCTTTCAGCTTTGGTAACCATAAGTTTGTTTTCTATGTCTGAATAAATCACGGTTTTTTTAAAAAATACTCCACAGAGATTTTTTTTTAAGCATCTTCATTGGAGTATAATTGCTTTACATTGTTGTGTTTCCAAAGAGATTTAGAAAGAACAAGTTCAAAGATACCCTGAGGGAACTTGGTGACTCAGATGGCAGACAAATAAATTACACCTTTGGTTCAGACTAATTCTGTGTGTGTGCTTCTAGAAAACATATGCAAGCAAATGTGAATAGTTTCCCAGAGTTTAATTGGTTTAATGTATTAATCACTATGTTGCAAAGCTAGCAAATATAATTGCGGAAAGAAAATTCAGTTGAAGATTTCATTTGTCAGGGAAATATTTACCTCTGTTCTCTGCAGACCTCTATCCCAGCAGTGGAGTAGTCCTCTTCATTGAGACTTTGTGTCACCAGAGAAACCAAAGTGCTTCATTGACCTTTGCAACATTGAACTGGAAAAGAAATGGGCAGATTAGCTGGGATCAGCTAGAAAGATTCCCAGTCTGCTGGGGAAAACCCACAGGGACCCAGTTGTTTGTTTCTTACACTTCATGTTTCTATGAAGGAAGCCCGGGTCACCCTCAAAAGAAATCTGTTTTTGAAACAGACTCACAGATGTAGAGAACAGATTTGTGGTTGCCAAGGGGAAGCAGGGGAGGGAGGGCTGGAGGGGGAGTTTGGGGTGAGCAGATGAAAACTACTATATACAGAATGGATAAACTACAAGGACCTACTGTAGAGCACGGGGAACTATAGTCAATATCCTGGGATAAACCATCATGGAAAAGAATATGAAAAGAAAGAATGTATGTATGTGTATAACTGAGTCACTTTGCTGTACAGCAGAGACAGACACAACGTTGTAAATCAACTATACTGCAATTAAAAAAAAAAGAAACCCATCTTTCAAAAGGAAAGGGGCCAACACGGTATTCTCTGCCTCCAAGTTTATGGGGATGTGCTCACAGCCAATGAACTCTAATCTTAGAATCACGTGGGAAGGAGAACGATTAGAATGTTTAGTCCCCTAAGAATGTATTGCAGAATACATTCTACACATCACTAATCTTTCCTGGATTCCTCGGAGGAAACAAAGCATCTGAAAATACAGTTCTCTGGCCTCAGGGAGCTTGGGTTTTTATTTGAGACTACCTGGGACACTCACCGTCTCCCTAAGGGAGAGAAAGAGAGAAAATAAAAAGCAGACGATCTGGAGTCCAGGCTTGATGGAGGTGCACAGGCATTTCCTGGCAGCAGCTGGTGGTCTGTTCTCTCTTCTTTCCTCCCTGCCCTTGGATACTTCCCCAGGGAGGCCCTCGAGCATCACGATTAAGAAGGTGAGCGGTGGGGTCAGCAAGACTCCACGTCAGGTTCAAGTGTGAGTCAGTGGGATCTCAGGGAAGTTACTTAAACGTTCTCATCCGTAAAATGGGGATAATCACACCTACTTCGCGGGCAACCGTAAGGCCTCAATGAGCCAGGACGGAGAGGTGAGACAAAGTGCTGGGACACGGGGCCGTTTCTCCCACACACATGCTCCTTGGTGAACATAATTCCTCATGGCCTGGGTCCTCGCCTCCAGAGGCACGAATTGACACAGGGAGGGAACACATGCTAAAGAGTTCCCATTTCAGCTTCTGAGCTCCAAAACAGACTCTTCTTCTCCTGTTCTTAAGATTTTTATTGAGATGTAACAAAGTACACACATTGTAAGTGTACAGCTCAACCACAAAATACATACATTTCTAAACTGAAAGGTCCACAAAGTGACCCACACCATGAATGGAAAGACACCCTTATTAAGGCACCTTGCTGAGATATTAAAACGCCAGGAGGAAGAGAAGACCCTAAAATCTTCCGGGGTGGGGGGGAAGGTCACATACAAAGACAAGAGTATGCAAATTTTAGGAGGGCGTCTCAAAAGCCGTAATGGAAGCCAGAGGACCAGGGAGACATGATTCTCAACGTACCCAAGCGTCCGTCCGGAGGGAGGGGAGAGTAAAGGCATTTATCAGATATTCACGGTCTAAAAATATTGACATCTCACACACCCTTTCTTGTGAGTTATTAGAGGCTGTGCTACCAAAACAGAGAATGAGGAAGGCATGGACCCCAGAGGACAAAGCATCTAAAACCAGACAGAGGCAGAGAGCGTCCAGGCTGAGGCTGGCAGGGGCGCGGAGGCTGATGTGATCCCGCGTGGACTGCCGTGGAGGACCGGAGTGAGGGTTTAGGAGGAACGGCTCCTAGGAAAACTGGAGCTGGTCAATCAGATGGCTGCTGTGTTTGGCCACGTAGGCAAACAATAGTATTCAGAGGATTTTCACGATGCTGTTGGAGGGGGAATTCGCAAAGCAAACAAAAATGATTAACCCCCAAATGACAACTATTATTAGATCCAGGGGCAATAGTTTAAAAGATGTGTAAGGAATGAATTAAATCACGTGTTCCTGGTTTTCATGAGGTAAGTGCAGGCTACTGATCTGTCCCATGATGTGAGGCACTGCAGGCCAGGTGATGCGTGGACAAAGCCCGCATTTTTCATGACAGGAAGTCCGTGGATAATGTCTAAAATCAATAAATCAAAAAGTAATGGTCTTGGGCTTCCCTGGTGGCGCAGTGGTTGAGAATCTGCCTGACAATGCAGAGGACATGGGTTCGAGCCCTGGTCTGGGAAGAACACACATGCCGCGGAGCAACTAGGCCCGTGAGCCACAACTACTGAGCCTGCGCGTCTGGAGCCTGTGCTCTGCAACAAGAGAGGCCGCGACAGTGAGAGGCCCGCGCACCGTGATGAAGAGTGGCCCCCGCTCGCTGCAACTAGAGAAAGCCCTCACACAGAAACGAAGATCCAACACCCAAAAAATAAATAAATTTATTTAAAAAAAAAGTAACGGTCTAATGATAACATTTAGAATTACTGCCATAAACAGTGGAAGAGAAACGTTAGAGGTGCCGTGTTCCATCACGAGACTTGTGGTTCTGTTTGATTTTAATTGTGTAGTTGTATCACTTTGATAATTTTTAAAAAGGAAAAGGAAACTCAGAGGCGATGGTCTTGTTGAGAAAAGAGCTTTTGGTCTGCAAGAGCGGGTGCTGCAGAACTGAAAAGTTCAGGCGCTGAAGCATCCAGGCGTGAAGCGAAGGCCGTGAACAGTGCCTGGAGGGGCGGACGGCCAGCAGCGTCCTGGCCTCGGAACTAGACCAGCATCTAGGGCAAGGCCCGGGCAGGGCGGGCTAGCTAGAGGCAGCACTACGGTCGACTTTCCACTCTGTGGGCCAGACCTCTGGTGGGAAATGGAAATAGACGCCCGCAAGAAGTTTGGGAATTTGAGAGTAGGAGGGCCTCATGCCCCACTCCCAGGAGAAGTCTGGGGTCACAGCAAGCCTTGTAGAGGAGACCCCAGCCCATTGCGGTGTGGACTGTGGCAGCAGCAGAGGGCAGGTGACAGCCAAGCGTGCTGGCTGCACAGGGCCCCCGAGAACCCCCCTTATCTGCTGGCCCTAAACCTTCATTCCCCCTGTGTAAGTCAGGATGGGCTAGGTGTGTGATGGTAACACCCCACATCTCAATGGCTTAAAGTGATGAAGTTTCATTTCTTGCTCAGGCTGCACGTCCCTCCTGAGAGGAGATGTGTCTGCTTCACCCGGTCGTCACCCCAAGACCCGGAGGGATGGAAACGCCACCGCGTGAAGCGTTTCTGACGACCGAGGTACAGCAAGGGGGTGACCGGCTCCCGGGCTCTTCTAAGTCTCCACCTGGAAGTGACGGACGTCAGGTCTGCTCGCACTTCATCGACGTGCCCCAGGGTCCCCCAGAGTCCAGGGGATGGGAAGTGCAATCTCTTCACGAGCCCCAAGAGGAAAGAAGCCTGTGAGAGTTAGAAGCCCCAGGGGCCTCGGCACTGGGGAAGGAAAACAGAGGGCGTGGCCGAGCCAGGGAGGGGACGCTGGGGTGGAGTCCGACGCCCAGGACCCCCAGGGAGAGGCAGTGCGCTTGCGAGCGGGCGGAGTGTGGCCTCAGAGGCCCGCTGGTGGGGAAGGCGCGGGGCCCCCCAGCACGGACTGCGTTTCCTGTGAAATGAGCGAGTGATCCTGGGGGCGGAGGTTTCGGCCTCCAAGCAGAACGGAGACTCGAGGAAGAGATGAGACTGAGGAAGAGCGACAGTGAGGCCCCTCTTGCGCACCTGAGCTCTGTGTCCTGCCACAGTTCTCTGTGTCTGTGGACCCCTCACCCCCTGCACGGCATCTAGCAGGGGGTCACCGTCCGACGGGTGGTCGCCCCGCCTGGGCTTCGCTCCGTCCTCGCTCTAGAGCTCGGTTCTTGTTCCGCGGCTGCCAGGCTGAGGATTCGGGGTGCCGCAGCCAGGCCTCTCCGGAGAGGAGACGGTACGTGGAGGAAGACTTGGGTAGATTGGGCCACGACGCCGGGGGCTCCCGCGGGGCCCCCGCTGCCCACACCCTCCCACGTGCGGGCAGGACCTCGCGGCCTCTCTGTGATGGGCTCCGTCTCCACCGCTCTGACAGTCGCGGCTGCCACTGAGTTGCCGGCGTGGAGCATTGATCTCACTTAAACCTCAAATGACGACGTGACTCCTGACCCGGTTGCTTTCTAAACGCGGATGAGAAGTGAAGAAATGACGCTTCCCTCCCATACAGGGCCTGGGGTCTCTAGGGTAAGCTGGCGTCCGGGAGCCGAACGCAGAGGGCCCGTTACGGGAAGCTGGCTCCGGTGCTGGTCTGCGACCCCGGCGGCGGTGGCTCCGGTGCTGGTCTGCGACCCCGGCGGCGGTGGCCGGGGGCAGACCCTGACTTGCTGGACCTTGGTTTGTGTGTCTGCGACGTGAGTGGATTCAACAGATCGTCTCCTGAGGTCACCCCTGGTTTTAGCTTTCGGGTCGTTTGTGACTGCCGAGGCCAAGGGGAAGGGAGGCCGATGGGGGAGAAGGGACACGAGACAGGAGGAGAGGGTGAGTGAGGAGGGGATCCCGGGGCGGGGGTGGGGGGGTGCAGCGTGGCGTGTGCCCCCCACCCCCACCACCACCTCCTGGACGTGCTTGTTAAATGACGGCGCCACAGCTGAGCAGGGAGCCCTCAGCCACGCATCTCAAGACAGAGGAGTCTCGGCATTTATTTCAAAGACGGTAATTTCATTTTCCAGGGAGAATTCTCGGTACAAAGAGTTGACGTGGGCCATTAAATTCTTACCTTTCAGCATACCTGCCTAAAAGCTATGCGAACAGCAGTGTCTTGTATTTCCTAGGAGCCAGCACTTTCTAAGGATGGCAGTGACCTAATCCATCCTCATGACACTGTGACATCAGTGCTGAGAAGACCCCAGTCTCCCTGGCACATGCCCCCTGCGGCTTAGAGAGGTCAGGTCTCTGTCCAGCGGGAAGGCAGAAACGCCAAGGTTCAATCCGACGTCTGCTTTATTGTGAATCCCGTGCTTTTCGCCCCTGGCCGCCGGCTGCGACCCGACACCCTTACGGAGGAGGAGGGCTCCTTTTGCCCTCGGGCTCAGCAGCATGGTCCACTTCTCCGCCTCCCCTTCATCCTGGTATTTTTTATTCTCCATCCTTTGGAACCAGCACCGCGGTCATAAAGGAAAGCAGAAGGGAGGGCGGGCGTTGAGAAGCCTCCCTCCTGCCCGCCTGGAACCACACTCCCCAGCCCTGCTTCCTGGTGCCTCTGGGCTCCTTTCTCTTTGCAAAAACAGGAACTTAGAAATGCGTGTTCTTGTTTCCTACTTTCTTACCCCAAAGTTGGCACACCAAATTAGACCATACTTTGCACTTACTCTGTCATTACTCAGCGATGTGTCCGGAAAATACTGTGATTTTAGTTCCCAGGGAGCTTCCTCGTTCCTTCTCACAGGGACAGGCGGTTCCACCGGGTTGGGTAAGTCATCGGTTTACTTAGCCAGGTCCTCGGATCCGGCCACTAGGCGGTTTCCATGTGTTTCAGAACCACAGACAACGCCTTCTGGGAGTCACCTTGCAGAGGTCCGTGCCCACCCGTCAGCTGTAGCCCCAGGAGCGGGTCACTGAGGCAGGGGAAAGTCCATCTGACACCTTGCTGGCCGTGACGCTCGTATGGGCAGTTGAGTAGACCCATCGAGAAAGGAGAACAGTGTTGGCCTCCCTGGCTCCCGGGCAACAGAGTGTTTTGTCGAACTTTTGTCTTTTTTCCAGTCTGATCGAGGAAAACTTGTATCCTTGTGTAGTTTTACTGCTCGTGTCTCTGACTGTGACGCTTGCGTGTCTTTTGGACCGCATGTATTTCTTATTCTGTGAACCGCCCATGACCTCGGCCCATTTTTCTGTCGGTCCTGTGGTCTTTCTTGCTTTCATCTCTGAGAGCTCTTCATATATTTTGGAGAAAAACACTTTTCTGTGTCGTGAGGTACAAATATTTCCCCTAGTTTTTGCCCTTTTTCCCCACTCTGTGTTGTGCTTTGGTTTTGGCTTCTCTGTGGACACTGCTGTTGTTTACATTTGCAATTATTAATCTCTGCTTTTTGGCTGCTGGATTTTGAGACATGGTTTGACATGTCAATCGACTCTGATGTTATTCTGTCAAAGTTCCAACAGGAATGACACGGCACACTCAAATTAGGGTGATTTTAAGGCGGGGGTTACGTACAAAGGGACTACTGACAAGGGCCTGGGCAAGTTTTAGGGGCGTCCCAGGGGCAGTGCGAGAATGGGGGCCCAGCAGCAACCGAGATGCATCACCCCTGGGCCCCTGGGGATGAGGGGACAGAGGAGTTATGCAGCCTGGAAGGAGAGAGCTGTGTAGGCCAAGCCTCCTAGAGAGGGGCCCTCGTCTGCGGAGGAAACCAGGAACGGAACACCCTGCCCTCACGTCCCTGCTTCCCTCCTGTCTGGTCGTGGCTGTTGGGAGAAGCCTGCTGGCAGCGTCCATGTGGGCAGCCGTCCAGGGCACAGAATGAGGGGTGAGTGGTCCGAGCTCTGTGGGGCAGGTGTTGGGGAGAAGAGGCGGGACCCACTTCCAGACCCCCTCAGCAGCACTTACGGGGTCTTACTTTTACATTTACAACTTTGTCCCGGTGGAGTTTCTCTGGATGTACCATGTGTGGCGTGGGTCCTGCTTCTCCGACAACTATCCACGTGTCCCTACGCTGCTTATCACAAAATCCACCTTTACCCACACTGGTCATATATTCATGTCCCATGTGCACTTGGCTCTATTTCTGGACTTTCTCTTTTGTTCCACTGGGCTGTCCATTCATATTCTGTATTCATCACCAAGGCCTTGTGATGGGCTTTAAGAACCGGGAAGATCAATCCCTCCTCATTTTCCTTCTATTTCAGGGTTTTCCTGGGCTACCTTGCTTGTTTATTTTCAGTGGATTTGCTTGTCTACTTCTGAAGGAAGGAAACTTGTTAGGACATTTAGGGAGATTATGTTAAATTTATACACTTATTAACTGAGGACTCACATCTTTAGAACATAGTTGATTTCTGCTTTAAAACAATGATTTGTCAAGAGACCTGGTTGTTCCTGGGTTTTGACACCGCCAGCAAGCAAAGAAAGAAACCTGACAGACACGACCTTGCCAGGTGAGGAAAGCTCTTGTTTGCAGTGATGGGACAAGCTGACATCTGGTCCCTCCTGTGGGATGAATTGAGAACCCATCTCTCAGGCAGTGTTCCTGCCAAAATGCAAAACCTGCAACCGATCATGAGAACACGTATATGCAAAATCGAATTGGGAGCGCTCTCTAAAGGAGGGGCCTGTACTCCTCACGAATATCAGCCCTGTCACTTATACGTCAAAGCTGAAAAGAATCTGTATCTTTAAGGACAAAGAAATGATGAGGACCTGGTCTAGATTAAAAGAGATGAAGGGAGGGCTTCCCTGGTGGCGCAGTGGTTGGGAGTCCGCCTGCCGATGCCGGGGACATGGGTTCGTGCCCCGGTTCGGGAAGATCCCATGTGCCGCGGAGTGGCTGGGCCCGTGAGCCATGGCCGCTGGGCCTGCGCGTCCGGAGCCTGTGCTCTGCAACAGGAGAGGCCACAGCAGTGAGAGGCCCGAGTACCACAAAAAAAAAAAAAAAGAGGTGAAGGGGACGTGGCAACTCCAGTCACCGTGTGGTCCTGTGTGGATCCTGGATCAGGAAAAACATACCCACCAAGGACGTGAGGGGACCACTGACAACAGAATCCGCAGGGTAGGTTAGATCGTAGTGTTATTTCAACGTCAAATCACCTGACCTGATCATTGTACTGTGGTTATGTCAGGGAACTCTCCTGTTCTTACATAATGCATGATGAAATATTTTGGGGTAGAGAGTGTCTGCTACGAACTTTCAAATTGTTCACAAAAAATAATAGTCTAGGGCTTCCCTGGTGGCGCAGCGGTTGAGAGTCCACTTGCTGATGCAGGGGACGCGGGTTCGTGCCCCGGTCCGGGAAGATCCCACATGCCGCGGAGTGGCTGGGCCCGTGAGCCGTGGCCGCTGAGCCTGCGCGTCCGGAGCCTGTGCTCCGCAACGGGAGGGGCCACGACAGTGAGAGGCCCGCGTATCACAAAAAAAACAAATAATAGTCTACATATAAATGTAGAGAGGAGTAATAAAGTAAATGTGGCAAAATGTTAATAATCGATAACTGGGTGAAGAATACCTAGGAATTCTTGGTTCTATTCTTACAACTCAGTGCTGGAGGTTGGCTTCTAGACCGCGGTGCTAACGCTCTTCTCTGCGGCATCTCCACAAGGCCCAACGTCAGGTGCCGCTGGGTAGGGCTGGTGAGGTGCCAGGCGGCTGCCAGGCTCCGGCCACAGTAAAACTGGGAGAAACAACGATAATGGCTGAGCTCGGACAGCTCCGGGCCTTACAAAGCACGGACAAGGGCCCCGGGGAGCCAGAGGCCTTGGCGGCCGGGAGCCCAGCCTCCAGAAACCCGCGAGAGGTTTGTACACAGATGTGCTGCTCCAGGAAAGGACCCACAGATCAATCCTGTGGGTGCAGAGGAAGGCTTAGGGTCAGTGACAGAGGGCACAGGGCTCAGGAAACAGGAGCTCTTTCTCAGACGGTCCCAGAAGCGCTAAGAGGTGGGAGCCCGAAGGAGCAGTGTGGGCGGGGGGAGGGGGGAGGCTTGCCTGAGGATGTGGGACCCGGGAGCGGGGGAGGGGAAGGGGCCTCCCACCCGGGCCAGAGTCTTGGGAAATGGGATCCAGCTTTGCTGGCTGCTCTAGGGCTGTGCTTGGAAGGCAGCTGGAGCGTGTGTGAGCATCTCTGCTGTGTGTGTGTGTGCGTGGCAGAGACAGCGAGACGTTAGGAACGAGGCCCATCTTGGGTACCTGCTGGTGCCGGATTGTAACTGGGTTCCACTAAGTTCTTATCCCCCATCCTTGGCGGCAGCAGGTTGAGGAGCGGCCCAGCTGGGCAGCAGTGGCCCAGAGTGCCATCGGCAGGGACCACCGCAGTGGGCCCCTCTTAGGCTTCCTGAGTTCTCAAGCTGGGGTGTCCTGGGTCCCTGTGCTTTGCTTCCGACGGCAGTCCTGACGCAGGATGGGCCTTGGGCGACCAGAGCCTTTGCTCCCCCTGCAGGGGTCCGCAGGGGCCTGGGGGTCCCTCCCTGGGGACTCTCCTTAGTAACCAACTGGTGAAGGAGTTTGAAAGCCCAGGCCCTTGCTTTGACGGAAGACAAACTCCAAGTTGTAATTTTCCCTCCAGAATGCCTCCATGGAGGGAATGGATGGGCCACCCCCCATTTCCTGCCCTGCTGCCTGCACCCCTCAATCAGTTTTCCCAGGGGACCTGCCGGAGTAGATCACATGCACACAGCCCTGGCCTCGGGCCCTGCTTCTGGGAAGCCTGACGTGAGATGACCACTAACACAGTCCAAGAAATGACCGAACGCGGGAGAAACCTACCCTCAGGACTTAGAGGCCATCCACGCATCTGAGCCTCCCGGGTAAGACTCTGCTCCGTCAGCCTCCTTTCAACGGCTCCGAGAGAGCTGGTGTCGAGTTTGAGCTTTGCCTGGAGGGGCGGATGGGAGGGCGGCTGGAAGCAGCTCTCAGCTCTGCCTCAGAATAGACGTGGAATCATAACAATTTCACTGAAACGTCAGCTTTCTTGGGGCCCACAGGAGCCTCCAGCTGACCCTGCTTCCCGGGGGGAAGGAGGAGGGCTTTCTGCTGCGCCCTCTGAAGAGCGACCAGGAAGGGCAGAGGGGGCCGGGATGGAGAGGGGCACGCCTGGCGGAGGTTCTGGTCCCTGACCCGTGTGCTGAGCCTCAGACGGTGGAGCCAGACGCGACGGTGACGCTCCGTGACCATGTGGGACACGTCACAGCTGGGTGTCTGGCGCGTCCTGGCAATGGCCTGTCTCTGCAGGTCTGAGAAGCACCACAACGTTCTTTACAAGGTTGACACGGGAGCTGGGCCCTCGCACGTCAGCCCCGTCCTCCCTGCATCTTAAGTCTGAGCTCTGATGGGACTTCTGTACCAAGAGCGAATTAACAGGGTAAATGATGTTCAACTAAAGAGTTCAACCAGCACACTGTGATGTAGCCGAGCTTGTGTCCGAGCAGAGGACCATCCACACAGGGGTGAGTCGCTCTTCTGAGCTGATTTAATATTTCCAGTGTTAGCATTTGAATGTTGGATGAACTTGTTTCCCTGGTGTGAAATTCAAGATTTGTAAATTCAAACAGACGATGAAACGATCTAGAATTAGTCACTGATAGCCTCTAACTGAATAAATCACTGGCTTGCTTGCTAGTTCTCTGGGATTGCCAAGATTATACGTCTAAACGAGGTAGGAGTTCCCCTTCCCCGTGTGTGCGCGTGCACGCGCGCACACACACACACACACACACACACACAGAGTCGCTAAACTGTCACAGCAGTGTAATAATCTGACCTCTGAGAATTGCATGCAAGGACTAGAATACAGGCTAGAAGATGTGGGGCAGTCCATCCCGCTCTGTATGGGGATGATGTTCTAACAGTCAGAGCTCCCCCAGATGAAATGGGGGTCCATCCGCAAGGAGACCCGCTGTCTCGGAACTGCTGGGAGGAGGAGGATGGAGCAGAGTCTTACCCGGGATGCCCAGACGGGTGGACGGCCTCTAAGGCAGGTGGCTCTCAGCTCTGAGGTCCACGGTCCTGCGATGGCACACCTTAAAGACAGGACCTGGGAGGTCTTCCATTTCCTCCCCCAAGTTCTTACTTCCTGCTCACGGATCCACCAAATAGCCTCTCCGCATTCTCCTTTGAGAGAACCTGGGCTGACTCACCCTGACAGAGCAGTTTGGCTTTGTGAGCCCCTGACACCCACCTTCTCCCCTTAGTTTGTGAGCCAGTGTCCCCTGAAACCCCAAACTTCAGCTCGATTAAGCCTGTTGTTTCTTCAGGGTCACAGTGGAACAGCCAGGCCTGCTGAGGGAAGTTCCCCGCTCCCCATCGTCCCCCCTCTCTTCCCATCCCCCTCCCTCCCCTCCCCATTCCCCTCCCTCCCCCTCCCTCCCCACTGCCTCCATCTCCTTCACTCCCGCCCTCCCTCCCCCTCCCCCTCCCTCCCCATCCCCCCTCCCTCCCCACCGCCTCCATCCCCTTCACCCCCGCCCTCCCTCCCCATTCCCCTCCCTCCCCTCCCTCCCCCTCCCTCCCCCTCCCCTCCCTCCCATTACCTCCCCACAGGCTACCCTGTATCTCTCCTTACTCCCTATCGTCCCCCTTCCCCCCAACTTCTCTGCAAACCGAGGGAGCAGGAGTAATGCAGCCGAGCGTGGCCTTTCTGCAGCGAGTCCCACAGACCAGAGAACCTTCCAGAAGAGGTCACGGTGCTCTGCGGCCTAAAGATGCAGGAGGCCAGATTGCTCATTTCCTTCGTTCAAGAGCTCCACTGGGGCCGGTGTGTCTGTCCTCTGCCCCTGGACCGTAACTGGGAGTCGGATAAGAGCCTCCGCTCCCGTAATCCCCAGGGAGTCCTCCACGATGAAGCTCCTGCCGCCGTCCCCGGCCCTGCCCGGGGCACCCTGGCTGCAGTGTGACCACCCATAGCCAACGTGTGGAAGGAAGTGAGCTTTCCCTTCCCAAACAGTCTCCGGGGGCATCACTATCAGCTGACTGGTTCACACCTTGGACATTGCAAAGTAAAGCACTTGACACCATCACAAATTCGCGTGGTTATGCGCAGGGACCACTCTCCAGGGAGGCAAAAAAATAGCCCTGGGCTGGGACAGGACGCTGTCCCCCCCCGTGGGAAGCCGTGGTCTATCTGGGCATCCATCTGTCTTCTCCTCCGTGGAGAGAGCGCTGGGCACAGTGACCTCCGAGGTCCAGCCAGCTTGAAACCCGTCACTTGACAACTAGGGGAGAGTTTAAATGAGTATGTACTTTTCTCCACCCTCGCCGCAGTTCTTCTTAGTTAGCTTACAAAATGAGGAAATCAAACCAAACCTGGACACAAAATCCCACCCCGGGGTCAAGATATTTGTAGAGTGTGTATCGGCTCCAGCCCTCGACCTTGGCCACCAGTGTCTGTGCTTCCCTCTCCTGAGCAAATGGTCCTGATACTCACGAGGGACACAGCTGTTTCCTGCCCACCTTCCACCAGAGTTCTGCAACCTCCGTGCCTGCTGCGTTAACACCTCTCTGGGGGATGACGGACGGGACATTGCGGGGATCGGAGCAAAGGTGAGCCAGAGCCGGACATCCCAGCGAGTGGCTCTTCAGGCAGAAGGGAGCACTGGGGTCCTGACGGGCTTGGTGGGTGAGTCAGCCCAGGGACGGCAGACACAGCCTGTCA
The DNA here is from genome assembly GCF_003676395.1 of Aethalodelphis obliquidens. Lineage (NCBI taxonomy): Eukaryota > Metazoa > Chordata > Mammalia > Artiodactyla > Delphinidae > Aethalodelphis > Aethalodelphis obliquidens. The sequence goes on from NW_020837978.1 coordinate 2,335,494, forward strand.
GGTCCCAGATCTGTAAGTGAGCAGAACATCGACTGCACTGGGGCAGGGAGGGAGGGAGAGCCATTCACACCCGATGGGTGCAGATCAAAAGGCATGAGGCAGGCAGCCCCGGCTTTCCTTCCCAAGGGCCTGTGAGTAAGAGCTGAGGCCGGCTCCGTGCCAAACCTGAGTCCCCTGTGCTGCCTTCCAAGCAGGTTGGAGGCGAGCTGGCGTGGGAGGGGAGGGCGGACAGTGGACGTCACGGCGGGTCACAGCCTGTGGGTGTCCAGCGCGCCTGGCGGCATCTGTCAGCATCTGCTTACTTCTGAGCCAGTCTGCATTCAGCAGAGCACGGAAGGGGCTGAGCCCCAGGAGCTGGCGGCTATCACCCCTGGCTTCTTACAAGCAGATTCTCTGGTCCGAGGATGAAATCACTATGTTGCCAGAGAACACGGCTTTAGGTCAGGGGACATGATATACACTCCAGAGAAGAAGGAGGGAATTCGTTTTCCTTTTCTGCACAGGGTTCAGCCCAGCTGTGGAAGGATGTGCCCTCTCCCCGTCAGCTCCGTCTGGAATTAACCTCCCGGAGTCAGACTGTTGGGTGCAAAAGAGAAATGAAACAATGTAGTCCTTGGAAACTGGACGCCATGTACCTCCAAGGGTGCGAGATTCCAGAGGGCATACGGGCACTGGCTTAGTTGTATGTTATCTAGTACAACACGCTGCATAATTAGCAACAAAATAATCCAATTTAGCAAATCTATGTACCGAGCACGCTGCTAGCTGCCAGGGCTTCAAATATAACTAGGTCTCTGGCTTATTGATACACTTTCTGGTGGTTTTGACGGTTGTCAGGGAGGAACTTAGTATTAGAATTGCTTCATGGGACAACTTCTTAAGCAGTCACTGGGGTCTTTAAAAGAATACAAATCATTACATTTAAACTTTATTTATTTTATAAAAGGACAAAAATAAATTAAAGTTGTTGAGACTTAAATGTTTCTTTACCACAAAAGAGATTATTCCTCTTAGTATAAGAGATCACAGAAGATTGAGTTCACGTGCACACACGCCTACAGTGGTCTATACTGTACGTCTCGATGTTAGGAAGTATCGATCGTCTCCTTCCAAATGCTGCTTCCATTTTCTCTCTTCTTCCTCTTCATTTTATTGTTGTATTATTATTGTTGGTTGAATTGAGTTTCCCCAAAAGACATGTCCGAGTCCTAAGCCCTGGTACCTGTGAATGTGACTTCCTTTGGAAATAGGGCATTTGCAGATGTAATCACGTTAAAATGAGGTCATATTGGATTGTAAGTAGTGGGCTCTAATCCAGTGATTGGTGTCCTTACAACGAGAGGGACATTTTGACACAGACACACAGAGGAAAGAAAGCTGCGTGGAGACAGAGGCTGAGGCTGGAGTGGGACGTTTACAAGCCTTGGAACGCCAGGGGCTGTGGGGAGCCACCAGAAGCTGGGAAAGGGGCCTGGAACAGATCCCCCTCGGAGCCCCCAGGAGGAGCAAATCCTGCCATCACCTTGATCTTGGACTTCTAGCGCCCAGGACTGGGAGACAAGACATTTCTGTTGTGCCCAGTTTGTGGTACTTTGCTACGGCAGCCCTGGGAGACTAATACAGTCATTTTAACATTGTCCAGGTTTACCTTAATCACAGTCTGTTTGGTAAAGATAGTTCTTATGGTGTGTGACATACGCTTTATCTTTAAACAGATTCACTGTTCACCACCTGTGCCTTTAGCTGTGCACTCTCCCTTTTCTCTCCACAGTTATGTCCTCATCTTTGGACTCTCGGTGAATTCCTGCCCCCTCCCTCCCCTCCTCCCTCCCTCCCCTTCCACCGTCCCCCTCCCTCTCCCCCTTCCCTCCCTCCCTCTGTGCTGGATGCTGGCGTAGCTGCTCAGCGGGTCCTTTTCATCTGACACCTGCTTGAGGAGCTCCCTCCAGACATTCTGTTTGCCCCGAATTAAAGCAGTGACTTGACATGACTCCTTCCTTCTCTGAGACTAGGTTGTTTTTCTCTACAAGCAGTTTTGAAGTCTGTTTCTCTTTCTGTTGCCTTGGAGAATTGCATGGGTGGAGGGAAGGACTTGGAGTGACATGATCGGGTACATTTGTTGGACTATCTGGACATTTCTTCTTGAACCAGGACCTGCTCCACCTCACAGCAGAGTGCACCCTGTTCGCATGGGGAAACACCCTGGGATTCGGGGCATTTCCCTCGGGCAGCGTGCTCTCCTGCAGCCTGACTGCAGCCCTCGCTCACCCTCCTCCTTATTTTACCCATTTCTCTCTCACCACTGATTCCACCGGCTCAGAGGAGAGAGACAGCCCTCCTCTCAGCTTGGTGGACCCTCCAGTGAGGCTTCCAGGACGGGGGCTGTGAAGACTGGCCGCGCTGGGTCTATGCCCTGTGCTCCACTCCGGAATCCGTCCTTCCTTGGCTTCCAGTTTTTTAAATGTACTTTTTCTGGTTATACTCTTTTCCTCCTTGGTGTTGTTGGGAAATTCTCTCTTTTTTTTTTTTTTTGCCAACTTAAATTTTTTTTTCTTATTTTTATTGAAAATTGGGAAGGGAAATTCTGTAAAGCCGTCTCATTTTTAATAGTGAACTTACGTTGAGCTGATGTTTGACGTAATAGCAGCTAATATGATAATAATAGTGACGAATGCGACTGGGTAGATGGATGAAGGCATTGTTACTCAGACTTCTAATCCCATCACCCTTATCCAGGGACTTGGCCAAGAGGAAAAGGACCCCCAGGGATGACATCTGTTTGAGGGGCGGCACATGAGGGTTCTCCAGAGAAACAGAGCCAACAGGATCTATGTCTCTATATCTACATCTTTATCCATATCTATACCTATATCTATTTGTCTGTTTTTCTCTATACCTTTTTCCTCCTTCCTTCCTTCCTTTCTTTCTTTCCTTGTCTCTGTTTCTTTCTCTCTCTCTCTCTCTTTCCTTCCTTCCTCCCTCCCTCCTTCCTTCCTTCTTTTAGGTTTATTATGAGAGGTTTATTATGAGAAATGAGCTCATCTGATGATGGAGGCCAAGAAGTCCCATAAACTCAACGGCCCAAGAACCAGAGAAATCAATGGTGTGAGTCGCCCGGGACAGGAGAAGATCCATGTTCCAGCTCAACAGTCAGGCAGAGAGAGAGAGAGAGAGAGCGCCCCCTTCCCCCCATTTTTTCTCTTCAGGCCTTCAGTGGATTGGATGCAGCCCACCCACACCGAGGAGGACAATCTGCTTTACTCAGTTTACGGATTCAAACGCCAACCGCTTCTGGAAACACCCTCGCAGAAATACCCATAATAACATTTAACCAGGTATCTGGGCGACTTGTAACCCAGTCAAGTTGATGCATCAGATGAACTGTGACAGCCAGTATTCAGCAGAATAACTAAGAATTTAGATCCCGGGGTGAGAGAGACACAGGTTTGAATTTTTGGCTCTGCTATTTAAATGCTGTGTGGTCTTCTCTTAGCTTACTTAACCTCTCTGTGCCATAGTTTCCTCATCTGTAAGATGGGAATGAAAAGAACTAGCGCCAGGGCTAGTTGTGAGGTTGAAAGGAGATAAGAAGGGAAAGTTATGAGCTTTATGACTGGAATTTTAGAAGGCTTGAGCTGGAAGGTATCTCAGAGCCAGTCTCATCCTTTCTTATATATTAGGTGGAACAATTAAACTGGATCCCAGAAAATCTCAGCCTACCCGCCTCCGAGGAGAGGGTAGGGTAATAGCATCTGTGCGTGGTGTCCAGAATGGAATTACGAGATCTGTTATAGCAAAGTCATAGATCTCACCGCCATGCAGGGTACTTTGGGAGACAGAGAGCTGGGCCAGTCCGCACAGCCTCCTCAAGTGACCCTACTTGTCAGGGCTGGCCGTGCTGCCAGGATCTTAGGATCTCAGGTCACTCATCATTGGTTATTCTATTTGTGTAAACTGTTTTATTTATCCCAACGAAGCAGTCTTCATATCCCCCCATTTCTCCATGAGTTTTATCTTTTCGCTCTTACTAAATATGACCTTTGGGGGTGGAATTTTTTGAAAAAGCGGTTTGGGGAGGACTGAGAGCCCAGCCATCATCAGTCACGCGTCGATACTTGCCATGGTTTATTCATCACAACGAGCCTTCTGCGCCCAGAGCCCTCGCCCGACACTCCCTCCCTATCCTCGTGTGGCCCGATGATACAGCAGAAAGCGGTCTGTCCTCTTCTTTGGGTCATCCGTGGGGAAACAGAGGCACCACAGTGGTCAGTGGCCACGCAACAACGCCATGTCTGAACAACTCAACCTGCAGACGTCCCTCCTGGGATGGGAAGGGTCTCAAGCCATCAAGTTCCCTTGCAGGCTGCACGACCTGTCGGGTGGGCGCCCACCCAAAGCCAGGGGAGCAGGACCCCTCGAGCAGGGAATGAGGCTATTTGACACTGTGATTTGAACGGCTCTCATTTCCATACGGTGTTTTCCAAGGAAAGAGCTTTAGGGCTGGAAACTCCAGCCCTCTCCTCCGTGGCTTCCTGGCCACGCCCTCCACTGGCCTTCCAGGTGTAGCTGCTGCAGAGGTGTCTTTCTGGCCCTGTCATTCTCTCCCAAACACATGAGGTGCTCAGTACACACTTGTGGAACTGACTTGTATCAATGAATTCATTCATATTCAAAGGATGATGATTTGATAACACTGACAATATTCCAAGTAAATTTCAAAGGCAATTCCAAAACGAGATTTTTTTTGGCCAGGGAAATTAAGTGAGCCCTGGCGGCTGTAAAGGCTTAACACCACAGTGGTTCACCTTGCAATCACATCCAAGTCCAGTGTGGGTCTAGGGTAGCTCTCCTCCAATGGCGACTCGGTCTGGGCTGTTTCTGTCACTGTACCACCCAGGTCATCCCTGACGGAAGGCCACCTCCAGGGTCAAATAGGCATGGTGAAAGTTCTAACTTCCACTGAAACTATCTTGGGTCTTTATAAAAATTGTTAGACTTACAATGCAAATGTTGATTTAAACCAGTGATCAGAGAAGCCTAATGAAAAAGTATCATTACATTCCGAATTACCTTTATCGAGTCATTCTGTTCTTTTATTTTTATTTTTTTTTATAAATTTATTTATTTATTTATTTTTTGGCTGTGTTGGGTCTTCGTTTCTGTGCGAGGGCTTTCTCTAGTTGCGGCGAGCAGGGGCCACTCTTCATCGCTGTGCGCGGGCCTCTCATGGTCGCGGCCTCTCCCGTTGCGGAGCACAGGCTCCAGACATGCAGGCTCAGTAGTTGTGGCTCACGGGCCCAGTTGCTCCGCGGCATGTGGGATCCTCCCAGACCAGGGCTCGAACCCGTGTCCCCTGCATTGGCAGGCGGATTCCCAACCACTGCGCCACCAGGGAAGCCCCCATTCTGTTCTTTAAAGAAATTTATTAACTAGTTATCATGTGTGGAGTCCTGTGCTAGATGGTGTGGGATGCAGAAGAGGTAGAAGGCGTTGCCCACGAAAGTGAAGAATCCATGTGGGGAGATCAACGTGCAGTGAATAAAAGTGAGAGTCTCTGTAGGGGTGAGTCAGTTTCCTCCAGGGGCCCACGGGAGGGACTCTAACCAGGTTGGGGTGAGACTTGGGGGAGGACTGATGAAACAGTAGGACCTTCCGGCAGAGTGGGCTGGGGGAGGAGTCAGAAAGGGGCTCCGGCACAGGGAGCAGCATGGGAAGCCCTGGGGCAGCGAGAGCACGGTGCATTCAGAGATCAGAAAAGGTTCCCGAGGCTGGAGCCTCCGGGCAGAGGAGCTGAGCCGGGCAGAGAGCGAGCAGATGCCAGGCCCCAAAGCGGCGAGCGGGGCTGCATCAGGCTCCGGGCTTTATCCTCTCTCTGCCGGGCCTGCCTTTCCCTCCAGGCCACGGACTCTGTCTTGAGCCCTAAGCTAGCTCTTGAGCACTGGTCAGGCACAAAAGTCCATGATCCCAGGTGAGGTGTTAATGGAGAGATACAGGTGCTCGTGAAAGATGAGCCACCCGTCTGGGGGAAGACGTTGGCCACTCGTGTAACTGAAGAGGATTAGCAACCAGAGGACACAGAGAAGGACTGCAGATCAATGAGAAACAACCCAACAGAAAAACTAGGAAGTGCACTGAAGAGGCATTTCACAGAAGTGGAACCATGAATGGCCAGTAACAAAACAAGATACTCCCAGATCAGTGATCAGGAAAACGCAGAATAAACCTCAAAGGTTCAGGTACTTTCTCCTCCAGGATATTTGCATTTTTATTAAGGATATCAAAGACCAAAAAGCTTTCTGACCCCAAGGGTTGGCCTCAGATGGTGACATTTCCGGTCTTGGGTCAGGTTGGTAGAGAAGATATTTGGGGCGAAGAGTCCCTTGCTTTTTAAATCTCTGCCTCTTTTTATTGTTAGGGAGGTGAGGTAGAAACTGCATTTTTGGTGAATCTAAGCACTTCGTTTAGTGTAATCCTGGTCTCCATATAATAATTAACACAGCCGGCAGTGTCCCCAGGAGAAGCATCCCAAAGCTATCATCGTAGTGGGGTCCCAGCAGACGTTTCCAGCCTCAGCTCATGCAGCAGCCTGATTTCTCATCCCTTGCCTCCTGTACCCCATACTCCAGTCACAGAAAACTATTTAAGCCCTCCGAATATGCCACAATGCTTTAAACCTCTAAACTTTTGCCTCTACTTCCTGCTCTGCTTGGCATGCCCCCTTCCACCCCACCTGTTGGAAAACTCATACTCATCCTTCAAGACCCAACTGAAATGTCCCCTCTGTGACTCATTCTTTTCCTGATTTTCCCAGGTGGCATTAGCACAGCCCTTCCTCTGTGCTCCACTTAAAGCAAAACTCTCTTCAGTTATAGTACTTGCCCCACTGTGGTGTAACTATTACATACTGTTTGTCCCCCGTCCTCCTGCCCCTCAGGTGTGAGCCCCTAAAGGTACGGCTTGGGTCTCTTCACCTTTGCATCAGGGCAGTGCCAGGCCTTCGAGGAATGGTGAGTGAATATCCTTTTATGTGAAAATGAATATCCACAGTTTCTCTAAATATTCTTAGGATGATTAGCTAATCTGTGAGGATGAGTGTCCAGGAGCAGGTTTGGATGGACTGCGGAGTCGAGTCCCACAAATTCTAGGCTGCCATTAAGTGCACGTTTGTTCCCTACCAGCGAGCTCACATAGGTTGCTCAGCTGCAATTTTGCAGGAAAAACCAAAAAGCACAGAAGTGTTTTTAGCAGGAGCTTTTAATTTTCTCTTTCAGAAAAATCTCTTAGGAACGTCTTTTACTCAAAGTACAAAACTTGGCATTCGGGGCACAATTTTCAAGTTCCTATGAAATCCTGATTGGGTCCTGGACCATCTTGATCATGTTTCTGAGAGAAGAGGGCATGTGGTCTGTGGTCTCAGACCAGGGTCGCAGGAAAGTGCAGCCACTGGAGAGCAGGGCTCTGTCCCCTGACTCCCCACCCCTGCTTTGCGACAACAGAGCCCATTTCCAATGCTGGCTGTGACGAGGGAACGGCGGTTTCTCCCCATGAGGAGCTGACTCAACGCTGCCGAGCCTGGAAACCCTCACCGTCCTCAGCGGAGGGTCCCTCTCTGCGTTAGGTGGTCACTTGGCCTTCATTCAGAAGTGACCAGGTCTCCTCAGCACATGGAGGTGAACGGGGGCACCGGCCTCTAAGGGGAGCCAGGGCCAACGAGATGCAAGGACGCGCTGAGGATCTCAAAGGTGCAAGTGTGTGGTCAGCTGGCTAACGGGCCCATTGGAGAGCAGGTAGCCCAGAGCGCCTGACAGCAGGTGACACTGGAAGTGCTGGGTGCAGGCCACTGTGCACAATTAAGCAGCACTCTCTGCACACCAGCGGGGGCACCAGGCACTCAGGCCGCACGGGAATCGTGCTCTCCGGGGCCTCGCAGGGCTCAGCCCGCAGGACCCCACGTGGCTTCGGGCTGCTGTGTGTCTGGCTTCATCCAGGCGGGATGGCTTCACCAGGCCAGCAGGGCCGTGTGCCTCTTTCCTCACGACCCAGGGAAGTGAGGTACCAAGGAGGTAGGCGGCCAGCCAGCCCACGCCAGGCAAGGCCCCTGTCCTCCTGGCAGCCCAAGTGCTACTCTGCTGACCAGGGCCTGCAGCGTGGGAAGGTGGTGTGGAGGGTGCTCTCCAGACAGAGACGCCAGACTTGGATTCTTCCTTGTCTGCTACGAGAACAGGCACCTGTGGTCTCAAATCCCACCCTTAGCCCGAAGGTCACAGCTCAGGACCGTCTGATAAACTTTGCCTTGGGCGTGTCCTGCAGGTCTCCTTGCTCTCTGCCCTGGAGAGGCCACACTTCCCCCTTTTGGTTCTGGGAGGCATCCTGCCTGCATTTCAATAGTTAACAACATGAGCTTCCATTCACTTCCTCCTTCCCCACCCAGTCCCCTGCCCGAATTCCTGGGCTCCGATGCCCAAGTCACCTACTTGCACCCAAGTCTGTCTCAGGCTCTGCTTGGGAGGGAGCCCAGCCTGAGGAAGTTACCTTGTGCACCTCACTTACCTGGGCCTTGGTTTTCTCATCTGTATTATGGGTGTGTGTGTCACCATCAGGCAGCTCACAGGACCCCAGGAGGTGACACGTATAACACATTTCACACAGCAGGGGCCCTAACTGAGCATTTCTTTCCATTTGAGTGAGAGGATGCTGTCTACTTGCTAAAGGGACCACATATGCTTTCCTGCCACCTAACATTTTGTTATTCCCAGAAATAGTACTTGAATCACTATTTTGATTACCTGAGCCCATCCATGGGAAAAAACAACTGCAAAAAAATAAGAATAGCCTTGGGAAATATGAAACAGACAAATAGTAAAACAAACAAAGAAACAAAAAACATCCTTACAGGAAAGAGCTGGCGCTTGGACATGAATGCTCCCTCCCCACCCAGAACCCCAACGTAACCTGCTCTGCTGTAGGGGGTGATGCTCGTCCCTCAGGCTTGGGAAACCCTGTCTTCCTGAGTGTCAGTAACAATGAAACCGCACCTCAGTGTGTGTCCTTTTTCTCACAGGGGTCACGTGGGGTCTCCTTTATCTTTGCATCAACAGGACGCCTGCTCCACAAAGCCTCGGTGGGGGGAGGGGGCGCCGTCCTTTGCTCCTCTTTGCCTGTGACATTTACTGACCTCATTGCAGAGGCTATTTGCTAATCAATCCTTCTCAGAGGTCACTGCCCGGCTGAAGAGGGCTTTGCTCACATGACAAAGCAAAACTGAAAAGGGAAGGACTTCGGGGCGGGGGGCGGGCGGGAAACTTGGACATCTACCCAGGGCTCTGGCTGGGAACACGCATCCTCCTTGTGGTTCTGTGTCAGGGGTGGGTGTGAATCTAGAAACAGGACGCATCTGGGGCACCTGGTCCTGGGGCCCCAGGTATGAGGTTAACTGCTCTTAACCAGCCCTCAGCTGTGAGTTCACCACAGGTTCCAGAGGCCTCCAGGGGCCACTAGTTAAGGAACTAGCTTTGAATCTGAGTCCACACCGCTGGCCTGGTGATTCAGAACCTGCTGACAATGAATCAGGTCAAAGTTTTCTACTTTTTAAGGGTGAATTAAACCTTTTATGGCCCCCAGAGAGCAATTAGACCCCAGACAAGGGGCTTCTCAATGCCACTGCAGAGCCTGAAAGAGTTAATTGACTACGTAGGGGAGAGATTTATTGCCAAGGATCTTAGGAAGGGGGTGGTTGATAGGATTATCTGGATAATACAGATAAAGGAAGCCCTTGCTAGGGTGGTGAGTTAACTGGATGGTGCTTCGATCCCCACGCAGAGCCCTGGCTAATAAACATTTTTTCTCATTTTGGAATCAGGCTTATTTATGCTGAGACCTAGACCAGGGAGAGGCAAGTTTTTTCCATGAAGGGCTAGATAGTAAAATTTTAGTCTTCGTGGGCCAGATGGCTTCTGTCACAACAGCTCAACTCTGCCATTGTAGCAGGAAAGCAGCCACAGACAATAGTAAACCGATGGGTATGGCCATGTGCCAATAAAGCTTTATTTACAAACACAAGCCGTGGGCCGGATTTGGCCTGCAGGGTCTTAAGTGGGGGCAGCTTCTTTCAGACACACGCTCTTTTTTTTTTTTTGCGGTACGCGGGCCTCTCGCTGTTGTGGCCTCTCCTGTTGTGGAGCACAGGCTCCAGACACGCAGGCTCAGCGGCCATGGCTCACGGGCCCAGCTGCTCCACGTCATCTTCCCGGACCGGGGCACGAACCCGTGTCCCCTGCATCGGCAGGCGGACCGTCAACCACTGCGCCACCAGGGAAGCCCCAGACACACCCTCTTTTCGAATTACCTGATTGAGTCCTCCCAATGGGCAGATTCATTTGGCAGATTTTCGTTGAGTACCTATTACTGAGGTTTTCATGGATGTATCATAGTGAATCAAAGTCAAATCCTCTCTTCATGCAGTTTACAGGCATGTCTAGTGGAGGATACAGGGAAATGAACAGGCCAGGACACCCTGTATGAAAAGCCCTGAGTGGGGTTATCTAAGGGGTAAGACAAGAGCAGAGGACTCTCCACCCAGACTTGAGAGATCAGAGAAGACTTCCTGGAGGAAGTGGCCTCAGAGCTGTGGCTGGAAGGAAGAGCACACATTGGCCAGGCTGTCCAGGGAGGAGAGCTGGAGAGGAGGAAAGGGACCATCCCAGTGAAGAGGAAACGGTGTGAATCTGAGCAACAGAAAATAAGCATTGATTCCTGAAGCATCAGATTCTGGGGCCGGGGGTGAGGGGTGAGCGGGAGAGAAGGGTGGGGGGGTGAACCACACAGGGTCTCGGGAGCCAGGGAACCGAGGTTGAACTTTGTCCCCAGGGCTACAGGGAGAAGTGACATCATCAGATTTTCATGTAAAGAAGAATCTGTCCACTAGCGCTGCAGCGAAAGCACCAGCGAGGATGTGGGGCAGGCGGAGAAGATGGTGCCTCAACCAGAGCAGAGCAGGTGGGGCTAGGCATCTGCCCCTGAGTTGCTTAGGAGCTGAACTAGTGGACGCTAGGGAGTCTACGTGGATGACCAGCTATTTCTTAGATGAGGAATATGTGGGTTGGAGGCCGGGGAGGCGACAAGAGTTGGCCTGGAGCCAAACTTGGATTGAGCATCAAAGGGGCCCTGGGGAATTCCGGGGGGAGAGATGGGGTGGTGACCGTGATGGAAAGATGCTGATGATTACATACTCAGGCAAGAGCGGGGAGGCTGGCGGCTCAGGGGAGGCTAAACGGAGATGCCACAGTGACTGTCAAAGATACACAAAGTCAGGCTCGAGTTCCAGTGGGAAGGACGGCCTTTAATCAGGAATAAGTATTGCCATAGGGAGAAGGGTCGAGCATGAACACGACTTTGTACAGAGGCGGACAGAGGGGATGGTGCTTCACATGGAGAGGTAGGAGACGAGGAGGGGTGACGGGGCTCAGCGGAGTCGGGGAGTGAAGATCTACACGGGGAGGGTGGGTCCGCGTGACACCACCTGGCGTCGCTCATTGGCGCTTATGGAAGTTAGGTTCCCGCGGAGGCCGGGAGGCGGGATGCGTCTTCAGGTGTGGCTGGGACAGAGGGTCGGTTCTTGGGGGGCTTGAGCTTTCTGAGCAGGCACTTGGAGGGGGCCTCGTGTCCCCTGCGGACGCAGCCTTGAGCTGTTATAAATGACGTTACTGTTTGTTCATGTCTTTTCAGGCCAAGGCCGAGGCCGGGCTGGGAAGAGGGCTCGGAGGAGTCTGGCAGAGTTTGGCGAGGAGTGTCCGTCACCACAGGACGCTTAGCTGCCACGGGGACTCTGGAGCCGATGGCCCTCGGGAGCTGTTGCACGTGTGACCAGCCGTAGCCTGTGGCCGCCCCACGACAGTGGTGTGACCTCAGTCCAGTGGTGGGCAGTTCCTGGAGGGGACTCAGCCCAGGGCCACCAGGGAAAGTGGGTGCCTCTGTCCTCGGGGGGATTCAGTTGAGAAAGGTTATGGATCAGAGGCCCGAGAATCGGTTCTTCCCGTCAAATGGCAACTTCCAAACAGTAGCCCAGCTCCGAAGCAGCTGCGGCTTAGGGATGTCCAGAGTTAAGTCACGTTATCTTCAGTATTTGCGGGGACAGGAGGCTGGCAGAGGCCCAGAGACAAGCCTCACGGCCCCCCTCCTGCTCTGTGGCTGTGAACTTGGTGGGTTTGTGTCCCTCTGTCATGTCAGGTCCCAATTCTACCAGCAGACTCCACACTTAGCGACCTAAAATTTACAGTCTTCATTTTGTTTTAGTTAGAAATACCTAAGCGTCATACCGTCTGTCTGAACCTCCACGTCGCAACGAGGATTAAGGAGGCAGCTAGCTCGGTGGAGGTGCGCTGACGCCCCTGTGCCCTGTCCCCTCCCTAAGGCGGTGCATCGTAGCGGAGGCCACAGGGGTTCCCACGGCGGCGACGCGATGGGTCCCCCCGCCCAGAGCTTTGGGGAAGCCAGGCCACTGAGGGAGGGCGGGGCTCAGCTCTGTTTCCCATCTGGGAGGATTAGACTGTATATTTACTACTTTCACCATCATGTTTCTTTTCAGATACAATCAATTAAAAAGTAGACATTCAGGAGAGCCTTGAAGGGAGTTACTGAAGTATTCCAAAGAGTTTCTCTTCTTCACTTTAGTGTGGAATATCCCAAAATGTATGCCCACCACTGTCTCCAGAAACTGCCCAGCCCCCCAAGAGAGCACACAGGCAGCAGAGTCTGTATAATCAGTAACCACAAGGTATTTCTTGCGGGTGGGAGGATGAAACCATATCTCAGGTTGTATGATTCTAAGAGATTATCATTTATTATTCAGAATAAAAGACCCAAGTTTAATATCAAAAGAAGATGGCCCCGTTTGAGTTTGGAAACAAATTTAAAGCAAAGTGACTACTCTCCGAGTTCTTAGGTCAGGAAGATGGGTTGAATTGCAGAATAACCCCCTTATTCTATCATTAACCTAACCTCACAGGTCACTGGGGCACGCGAGCATCTTACAGGGGCCTAAAGCTGGGAATTAAGTGCTCTCTTTCTCTTTTTCTTTCTTAGAGGCACATAGATTCCGGTGCTCGACAGCCTGGGTTAGAATCCTGGCTCTGCTATGGGACGGGAGGCAAGTTAACGCACCTCTCCGTGCCTCAGGCTCCCCCCGTCTAACACGGGAACAGCAGTGGCTTCTAAGCTCAGCAGGTCGTGAGCGAAGGAACGGATGCCGAGGACGCAGGGACCGGTACCGGTCGGGAGCCCACAAGGTTAGCTGTTGTTACTATTTCCCACTCCCCCCGGGCGGGGGTGGCCCATCCCAGTATCAGGGGAGTTGGTTACAGTATCAGCACCTGATCCAGACAATAGTTGTAGAAAGAGACCCAGCCTTTGAGCTCAGGGGTCATGGTAATTACCTTTTCTTATTTTCAATGTGTGGTTTTCACAACTACTGTAAAAAGGGCTCCTGGGCTCTGCTTGTCGCTGTGGAGGGTGGCGGGTGATAGTTAGCGGAGGCTTCAGAGCAGGGGCTATGCTGAAGACCACCACTCTAGGTGCCCCTGGGGACTCCAGATCCCCGACGTTGCCATTGGCCGCGGGGGAGCTCGTACGGCCTGCACGGAGGGGCTGGACTGGATGACTCGCTCTGACCTCGAGTCTTGGTCTGCACTCCTGTTCGGCCCTCGTTGCAAAGGCAGGAGCGAGAAGAACACTCCTCACGCTCACTGCAGAGTGTGCGCAGATTGTTACGGCGTAAAAGTCTTTTCTGGACTCTTCCAGGAAATATTTTGTTTATACTTTTCTACATCTGTCATCTCCTTGACGTCTAACCCTTGGCCCTGGAGCAGTATCTACGGAGAGCAGAGATCGATACGAGCACCTGGGTGTGTTATGGGGGCGCCATGAATCTGTGCTGGATGAATAAAGGGTTCAAAGTGCTGGGTGGGCGAATAAATGAATCCGCGAGGCGTTCGGACGGAGGTGGAATCACCCCAAGCCCCCATCTGAACGACTGGTGGTTGACATGGTCCCCCAAAGGTATCCATGAGTTTCCAGACAAGAGTGGGAAACCCCATGGTCCAGAGGGTCTCCAGGACCCTACCTGAGGGTGTGCCGAGGGTCCAAGGCCACGGGCAGTGCTGAGGGTGCAGGCAGCTGGCACTGGCAGGACGTGGGCATTCATGACCACGTGGATGCAGAGGGTAAGCGTGTTTGTTTCACGTTCTCCAGGCAAGTGGCCGCAAAGCCATGACTGCTGAAGGGGACCCCAAAGCAGGGCAGGCCCCCAAACGAATGCTGGCTGGGGGCTGCTGGGACAGTACAGTCAGACGGGAAACACACATGCAGGGGACACACAGCCCGGAAGGAGTGCCCTTTGATCTTTGCTATTTCAGGCCACTGTTTTCAGGAAGTAAAGTGTACAGATTATGGACAAGAGTTCCAAGCAGGCAGCTGTCAGGCTTCCCTCTCTGGTGGTGGAAGTGGTGGAGTCAGGGAACTGCATCAAATCCCTGCTCCTGGCTTAAAAGCTGTGTGACAGTGGGGAAGTTGCTCAACTTCTCTGAACCTCATTTCCTTTTTTAAAAAAATTTGAACCTCATTTCTTTATCTGATCTGGGGATGGGATGTAAAAGTTTGGGATAAACCTCAGTAGAGCTGTTAAGGAATAAATAAAAAAATAAAATCCACCTTAAAAAATTAATTGAGATACACTGTGTGAAAACGCTTACCTGGGGTGACACCTGGCACGCACATACAAGGTAGACGGCGCTAAATGAAGATTTCCTTCTCCTCCTTCCCCTCACCTTCCCTCCGCTCCCTTCCCACCCCCTCCTCAGAGGGACACGGGTTCCCTAGCCCCTCAGGAGCCCAAGGTGTGGGGGGTGAAGCATGCTCACCCTGACTTGTGCGATTCCCAGGGATTCTCAGACTCGCCCCCCCCCAACCCCGGGGGCAGTGGTGAGCAGTGCACAGGCTCAAAGCCCAAACCCAAGACAGGAGGGCGAGGCGGGCAGGGAGCCCGGGGGGCCTGCTTGTTTATTTTTGCCCTTTACCCCAAATATTTATTTATTTATTTTATCTTTGACTGCGTTGGGTCTTCACTGCTGCGCGCGGGCTTTCTCTAGTTGCGGCGAGGGGGGCCACTCTTCGTCACGGTGTGCGTGCCTCTCATTGCGGTGGCTTCTCTTGTTGTGGAGCACGGGGTTCTAGGCGCGCGGGCTTCAGTAGTTGTGGCACATAGGCTCAGTAGTTGTGGCTTGCGGGCTCTAGAGCGCAGGCTCAGTAGTTGTGGCGCATGGGCTCAGTTGCTCTGCGGCATGTGGGATCTTCCCGGACCAGGGCTTGAACCCATGTCCCCTGCATTGGCAGGTGGATCTTAACCACTGCGCCACCAGGGAAGCCCCTTTACCCCAAATCTCTTTTTTTTTTTTGCGGTACGCGGGCCTCTCACTGCTGTGGCCTCTCCCGTTGCGGAGCACAGGCTCCGGACGCGCAGGCTCAGCGGCCATGGCTCACGGGCCCAGCCGCTCCGCGGCATGTGGGATCTTCCCGGACCAGGGCACGAACCCGTGTCCCCTGCATCGGCAGGCGGACTCTCAACCACTGCGCCACCAGGGAAGCCCCCAAATATCTTTTAAATAAGGTTTCTCCTGTAGTAAGCAATTGCCAGGAGCAAAATACTGGGTGGAGCGAACACAGAAATACTCCCCTGCCTTTCTTTGTGGTCACTTGCTGCCGGGGAAGAGTGGTGGGTAGATCTTAGGAAATGCGGTGGAAAAGAAGGGAAAACTGGAGTTCCTTGTGCAAACGGAACTTTAAAAGAAACAAACTTTCAAATAAAAAGGAGACTTTAAAGATTAAAAAGAAAGAAAGAAGAGAGAACTGAAGTTTCAGTTTCTTGTCCGACTGATTATTGAGAGAAAAGCTAGAAACTGAACATTGGTGATTAATTACAGGGCCTGTGAAAGGAAATGGTCCTGTGGCCCCAGGAAGTGTGGAATGGGGGAAACATATGAAAGAGAGAAATTGCCTTTCCAAGCATTTGTCAGGTGTTTCTTTTTATGCCTCTCCAGATCTGAACAATTATTTTAAGAGTAAAATGTGTACAAAGTAGGAGGGAAGACATCCCTCAGCCCCCGCGCCCTCATGCCTTCATTCCCTGGGACCCCGCCTGCTTCCCAGAGGTAAAGGTCTGGGTATCGTACTAGACCTTCACCTCACACTGCAGCTCAGTGGTGCTGAGAAAATTAGGTTCATGTCTTTATCTACATCTAATCTGGTCTTCCTTCTGAGCTCTACCTGCTGGTTAGCAGGGGAAACATTTAAAATTAAGCTATATCTTTAAATTAAAAATGTAAATTAACGTCCAGTGTGATTCCAGTTTTGATTTGAAAATGTGAACGATTTCTTGGGATAACTCTCTTTCTCTGGGCTGGTATGCCCAGACTTTCAGACTGACTTCCCTCCCCCTTCCTGCCTCTCTCCTTGTCCAACAGGTAGAAAATGGGGGCCGTCAATGACCTTGGCCATCCACCTGGCCCTCCTGGGCCGCGTCATCTGCTGGGGGACGCCCCACGCCCCCACTGGGGCTGTCCTCTGGCATTTGCAGCGGACGCTGTGCTGGGGTCGGTCTACTCCGGCCTCCCACTGGTGTCCACCTGGCAGAGGGAGCCTCACCTGCCACGGCTGCAGGCCCCAGAGCTCCCTCTGCATCCAGGCCCCTCACCTGCTCCCCTGGGCTCTGCTGTGGGATCTTTGCAAGTGGCCACGACAGGCCTGCGGCTGGCCCGTGGGTGTCCGTCCAGGCAGGGTCCGTGCCCCTCTGACACTGGGGCCACCCAGGGCCATCTCTGCCCTGCCCGGCTGTCCCGCAGGTAGATGTGGCCACCCCGAGGTGGGCCATGGCGGCTAGGCCGGGAGTGCTTTTCGGAGACCGAGATAGGCAGCAGAAGCAAGAGCCCACTGTGCTCCGTGTTCCCTCCTTTACCCAAAGCACCTTGTCTTCTCTGGGCCGAAGCCACACCCCGCATCACACCAGTCCCACCAGCAAACCCAGGGCTCAGCCCTGTAGGGGGAAGGCAAAGGCACCTCTTCTGCACAATGCCAGTCAGCTCTGAGGGGACAGAAACAGCAGAAGGTCCTCCTTCAAGCCAATCCCCTGGCTCGCTGCCGCGTGGGTGACACTCCTGTCCCAACTCTCATCTCCTCACCTCCCTGTCGGTCAGCATCCTCGGGGAGGGGCAAGAGCCCACAGGTGGCCCTCAGGGGCCAGGTCTGCGTGTCGCTGAGGTGGACCCTGGCCGTGTGGACCCCGGCCGTGTGGACCCTGGCTGTGTGAACCCCGGCCGTGTGGACCCCGGCCGTGTAGACCCTGGCTGTGTGAACTCCGGCCGTGTGGACCCTGGCTGAGGTGGACCCCGGCCGTGTGGACCCCGGCCGTGTAGACCCTGGCTGTGTGAACCCCGGCCGTGTGGACCCCAGCCGTGTGGACCCTGGCTGAGGTGGACCCCGGCCGTGTAGACCCTGGCTGTGTGAACCCCGGCTGTGTAGACCCTGGCTGTGTGAACCCCAGCCGTGTGGACCCTGGATGAGGTGGACCCCGGCCGTGTGGACCCCGGCCGTGTGGACCCCGGCAGGTGGACACTATGGACAGCTCAGCCCCGGCAGGAGGGCTAGCTCCCGTCTTGCTTAGTTATTGACGGTAATATTTTTTGGGGGGTATAATTGCTTTACAATGGTGTGTTAGTTTCTGCTTTATAACAAAGTGAATCAGTCATACATAAACATATGTTCCCATATGTCTTCCCTGTTGCGTCTCGACGGTAATATTTTGACGGCAATGTTTTGTTGCTTCTTTTGCTGTTGGATGTAAATTAGCGGGTCGGGGGAGGAATCTCCAAGTAGGAGGGTTGTGCTGTGGGGCTGGGAATTCCCAGCCCACACAGTGAACACATGCACGCACGCGTGCACACACACACACACGCACGTTTATTTCTGTTTCTGGGGACCTTTCTGTGCATTTCTCTGTCCTGTCGAGTGACAGCTGAGGTAAAGGTTAAGCTCTGAAGTAGCCCATTGGGCTCCAATTGCACGTAGACAAACTTGCTGTAGAAAAGCCCTGAAGGGGGCCGTGAAGTGCGCTGTACAGAGCGCTGGGCTCCCTGAGCTCCACAGACCGCCTTCTTCCGTCGCTGGATCCCATCTCTTGCTTCCGCTTGGGTGCTGGGGAGTGGATGGCTTTCTAGGGGGGCAGAGTCATGTGAACTACACGTATCCTTACATCAGACCCCCCTGGCTCAGGGAGAGCCTCACATCACCAAAGACCCGGCCCCTGGGGCTGAATATCCCAGATCAAGGCGTCACGGGGAGGCCGGTCCTCCCGAGGCCTCTCTCCTGGGCTGTGGACGCCACCTCCTGCCTGTGTCCTCACAGGGTCATCCCTCTGGAGACTCTTCATGTGTATAAATCTCTTCTTCTAGGGACACCAGTCAGAATGGATTAAAGCCCACCCTAACGACCTCATTTAACTTTAATTAACTCCTAAAGGCCCTGTATCCCAACACAGCCACATTCCGAGGTCCTGAGGGTCAGGACGTCAACATGAATTCTGGAAAGGGGGCAAAATACGGATTTGTCAAGATTTTCTTTATGGAACAGTCTCTAAACAATTTTTGTAAACAGTCCATGAGCACTTAAAAAAGATTTTCTGTTTTATACAAAAATAGTATTTGTATTAAATTAAGCTTATGTAATTCAAGTACTCTCATCATGTGAAGCCTTTTCCTACTAGATTTGTTAAATTTTGATATAAAATCTCAAAGGTCTTCGTGATCCTGTCAAAATACCCTTGAATTCCTAACATTTTTTTTGTTTCAAGTATTTCCATGCAATGTAGTTTAGTGTGTAAATGTTTACACACTAAACATGTTACAATTTCTTTAGGGATAGTATCTTTCATCACTAAAATCCCTCTGTGCCTTATTTGATGTTTTGACCTTAAAGTGTACTTTGTATCATGTTAATATTTTTGCCATTTGTCATTGTTAGCACTTTCCTGATATATCCTTACTCACTTCTTTATTTCTAACTTTTTCCTTTATCATTTGTTGTCCGCATGCACCTTAAAAATAACAGCTAGCTGATTTTTTTCTCTTTCACTTGATCTGTTCTTTTCTTCTCAAATGTAAGACAGAGCGCAGAGAATAATTTTATCCATGCATGTTATTTACTGTGTTAATGATACATTCAATCTTTCTCCTGCCATCTTATTTATTATTTATTTTTTACATCTTTATTGGTATAATTGCTTTACAATGGTGTGCTAGTTTCTGCTTTATAACAAAGTGAACCAGCTATACATATACATATGTCCCCATATCCCCTCCCTCTTGCGTCTCCCTCCCACCCTCCCTAACCCACCCTGCTAGGTGGTCACAAAGCACCGAGCTGATCTCCCTGTGCTATGCGGCTGCTTCCCACTAGCTATCTGTTTTACATTTGGTAGTGTATATATGTCTGTGCCACTCTCTCACTTCGTCCCAGCTTGCCCTTCCCCCTCCCTGTGTCTTCAAGTCCATTCTCTACATCTGCATCATTATCCCTGTCCTGCCCCTAGGTTCTTCAGAACCTTTTTTTTTTTTTTTTAGATTCCATATATATGTGTTAGCATATGGTATTTGTCTTTTTCTTTCTGACTTACTTCTCTCTGTATGACAGACTCTAGGTCCATCCACCTCATTACAAATAGCTCAATTTCGTTTCTTTTTATGGCTGCCATCTTATGTTTTATGTTCATTGTGATGTCTTGTTGCTTCCTTTTTTTCCACCTTTCCTGCCTCTTCCTTGTTTGATCATTTTATGTCTTCTTCTCTCCTCTAGTGGGTGTGAAAAATTACATCTAAATGCTATCCCAATCGTGGTTACCCTTCAATTATTACAAACATATTTCATCCTACCTTCCTCTCTCAAAGCCAAGAATTAGCCATTAATCATAACCACCAGCCTTCACATAGTCAAGACTTTGAACGTGCATTTACTTCCCCTTTCCCTCTCTTATCGCCTGGTTTTTGTCAAGTAATCTGGAATTTTCTTCATATTTCTCCCTCTTCCGTTCATTCCTTTAAAAATACTTTAAAACTCACAACACTGTAAATCAACTATACTTCCAAAAAAATTTGAAAAAGAGACAGATCCCAAAATAGTTTAAAACTCATTAATTGTGAACATTACACGTAAAGGTGGAGACCGGCAGCTGCAGTAGTTTCAATGTTTTAGGAAGGAGAAGAAAAGGATTTTGGAGGGTGTACCGCTCTTTATTTGAAAGTGCGTTTTGGTGAACACTTTTGTCATGTAAGAAAAGCATCTACTCATCAGGGGAAAGTAACCCAAGTGCGGCTGCTTCGGACTGATGTCAAGGGTCTTGTTCAGTATGGTGAATTTTTGTGAATCTGGACAAAGGCTGACCCGTGGTGAGACCACGGCTTGTTCTCGGGGGATGCGGACTTCTTCCTATAGGCTGCTTGCTCAGGGCGCGGTTGGTCTATAGCTTGGGTTTCAGGCGCCGCTGATTTCCTCTCCGTGTCATGTGGAAGGAGTGACTGGGCCTGGCACACAGAGCTAACTGTTTTGGAGCAGAGCTGTCCCAACACGCTTCTTTAGGATGGAATGCCCAGGTGTTCGGGAGAAAGCCCTGTGTGTAATTCAGATTCTCTTCACTGGCCTGTGAGCCTGGAACATCAGGTTTTGGGTTGGGTAGGGCCATCTCAAAGGAAATAAAAGTTTTTACTGTCAATTGTCCAGTATTTCTGAATACTTGCTTTGCTCTTTGTGTATATTTTTTGTTTCTGCTGCTGCTTTCAAAGAGATTGATACTGACTCTCTGAGACGTATCCTCGGAGCTCTTATCCTGTCTCCCCTTCACGGTTTCTACCCCTTTGCCTTTTTATCCTGGGGGCCACCTTCTTCAGCTCCTCTATCAACTCCAGAATTGTATTTTCAACAGTGTTCTTTCTGCTGCTCGGTTTCTGGATTAAATATTGTACTTCTTTAATTATTGTTTTCTTTCTACAACTATTTTCCTCATCTCTAAGGGGTTCTTTTCCACGGGAGCCTTTGGTGGTGGTTTTATCCTCTTGGACGTCGCTGTGAACGCGAATCAGAATCTATAAAAGATTCTCTTCTGTTTCCTGCATCTTTTGAACTGGGAGCCCTTCGTGCTCTTCCTTATCTTCCTCCAGAGTCTAGCGACTTGCCTTTGTGTGATCATAGTTATAAGTCAGTCGGGGCTGGTAGGGCATCCTCAGCGCCTAGGGTGGGTTCATGTGTAATTCCCACCCAGGGAAGGTGCTAACCGGAGAACATTCTGGAATCGAGGAGGGCAACCAGCTGCTTTGCTTGAGAGACTTTGAGGGTTCCCAGTGGCTCCCTGCCCCCTCCCCAGCCCACCCCCCAGCAGATTCATTCAACGTATTACATCGTTGTCTTTCAGTGAATAAGGATGGCGTTTAATTCAACCCAAACTGTCTTCAAGTCTGCTGATAGCTCTTCAAGTTGGTGAAAATGACACAGAAGATTTCTTCAGGTCCAGTGTAGTTATAACTCTCAAGATTCCTTTGGGGAGGTTCTTTTCTTTTCTTTTTTAAAAATTATAGGCAATATCATTATCATTCTCAGAAGTCTCCCCCAAATTTTTAACAGAGTAAATGTACCTTCCTGTGTATTTAAATACCTTTTAATGACTGAAATCATGAAATCTGTTTCAATTTCCTTATCTGTTAAATGAAGGTCGATTATTCAAACACCTTGCATCCCAGCAAGGTTACTCGTTCCTTCATTCAGCAGGGATCCGTAGCCAGATATGGAACTATACACACGAATATAAAAATAAAATACTAAAAGAAAAAGAGGAGAAGGAGGAAGACCAGGAAAACCAGGACCTGGAAAGAATTCCTGCTTAATAATTCATCCCAAGTATGATATTTAAATTTAAAGGCACAACGGCCATTTAAATTAAGTTGCTGGCCGGTCCACACAGAGCCATTGGAAAGTAATGGCAGCCCGATCACTACTTCATGAGCTGAGTGACAACACCGTCCCCTCCCCGACCACGTCCGGGATGCTGCTGCCAGCTCCCCTCCCAGCTTCACCTGGTCGCTGGCAGCTGCGTCACAAAGCTCTCCCAGTCAGTGGCTCTTGAGTTAGAAATGGCCACGGACAATCGTGGGGCAGATTCCCACAGGTAACACACGGCCTTCAGAAGCTAAGTTGTACCTAAATGTATTTCTGATTACGCAACAGGAACAATCATTCCAAGCAGGGCCAGCTCAGCCGTTCCACCGCGTCTCAGGTGGAGGTTGGGACACTCAAGGTGGAGTCGTGCCGGGGCAGGGAGGGGGATCCAGTCGAGGCACGGGCTTGTCTAGGGAACACCCACAGGAAGGATGGCATTACTAAACAGAGTAAGATGATTTCACCTTCCTCCACACGGACCTGCAGCCATTGCTTGGTGGGATACGCTGTGGCTACTGTTAGAAACAAGCCCCATCGCTAGGTAACAGTCCTGATGGACTGTCAGACACCATCTCAAAAGTATACGCATCTTAATTTTTCCTGCTATGGTTTTTCTACCCTACATTTGTTTACTATACTTACTTCATATCGACTCCCCCAAATCCTCTAGAGGCGCTCAGAATAAATTCCTGCCACCTGGCAACAGCTGCCCAAAGCCGTGCAAATCCCCTCCCCTCTTGGCAACTCCTAGGACACCCGGTCACCCCTCTACCCCTGCACCCCCACTCTGGGTTCCCAGGCGGGCAGTGGGAGTCCTGGATTTATTGCCGAGGCTGCACCAGGGTGAGTGTATTCCTGGCATCCCAAGTTGGAATGATAGTAGCTTTGCAAAACGATGTTTAGAAAAGCGATTTGGTTGTCTGGAATAATTAGTAATGTAGTCACAGTGCAAAAGAGCATTTGGAAGGGGACACGTGGTGTAGCTGTCTTTGGAAACACAATCTTCTGCAGGGTCTTTCCAGGTGAGGGGCAGGACGTGGGAGGATGGGGAGGACTCTGATTCTACCGTAGGAGACAAAGCAGTATTGTGCTCGCCGGGAGCTGCATTGTTCACCTCTCCCAGCGCGCTAGTAGTTTAACACGACGAGTATGCCCATTGTACAGGGGAACGTGAGTCATGGAGAAATTATGTCATTGTTAGATGTCACCCAGTTAGTAAGTAGTGGCGTCAGGATTCCCACCCTGTCCACACAGCTCTAGCATCTGCATCTCCATCGCAACTGGTACCATCTAGACCCGTGGTTCTCCTTCACAAGCTCCTCCATCAATATTAATTGGGCTAGGGAAGATGACGCACGCAAATTTCAAAGCCCATCTCCTCTTGCTATGTTCTGAGAAAGCCCATCTCCTCTTGCTATGTTCTGAGAAAGCCCATCTCCTCTTGCTATGTTCTGAGAAAGCCCATCTCCTCTCGTTATACTCTAGCTATTAATCTTATATTTTTGCGTATCTAATTTCCACGGTCCTGAGATTTGCAGGCTCTCCTGTTCCCTGTAACGTGGTCTCTGCTTTATCCTCATCATTAAAAACATGTTGATGTTGAATTCCACAGTCCCTCTGTCTGTGACCGTTCCCTGCTCAGCAGAGCACAGGTAACTGTATTTGGAGATATTTCCCAGCCTTGAAGGTAGCTTGCAGCTGCTGGCAACACACTTTAAGCTTGCAGGCGCCAGGCTTCACATGCTGTTGGAAAGCTAAAGGCTTCCATTGTGGGAACAGCACAGGTGGCCCATCGAGTTTTGCTCTAGTGGTGGGAGCAGCTATTTTAGCCCTGCTCTGTAATCTGCAAACTCCAGTGAACCTGGCATTTTTTTGTTTTTTCCCAAATGGAGCAGGCTTATAGATTTAGCTGCTATTCAGAGACATGGTGAGTATGTGTATGTACATGTGTGTTTTATAAAACAAAACCTGAGGTCTAAAAAGAAGCAAGTGAACACTCCCTGCTCCTGTCAGCAGGGGCTGGTGCCTCTCCCCTTTGCTCCTGCAGGTGGGTTTAGAGGAGACTAAGGCCCCCAGGACACACAGACGCAACGTCTGTGTTAGCGACCAAAGACCAGGACAGGTGGAGTGTGGCTGTGTAAGGAATAGAGTCTCATCTGCTTTTATCTTGTTTATTTTTTTCATTTCTAATATTGAAGTTCACGCTGATCTTGTCATTTTTCTGGGAAGGGCTCCAGTCTCATTTTGTCCCTACTCTTCAAGCATTTGCACACAGTAGGTGGTCACCAGATATTTGTCAAATGGATGAATGCGAAATTTTGCCTTTTTATTAAATAACTTTGTACAATGTGATGCCGAGGCAGTCCTAGATCTTACCAGATCTCATTGCCAACGCCAGGATGTCGTAGACTTCCGTGGCTGAGGTCCTGGCATCACCTTCCCATGTATCGAACAGCAGGTGGACAGGCAGGTGGGGGGGAAGGATTGGTCACCAGTGCAGAGAAGACTGTCTGAGGTCTCAGGGACCGCTGCTGTGTGTACAAACAGCCCCGCCTGTGTGAACGTCACTGTCAAGGCTGCTCCGGCACAAGTGGGAATCCCGTCTGGATTTCTGGGCCCCAGAGAGTACAGATGTGGAAGCACCGAAGAATTTCACCCGTGGGAGGGCCTCACCCAGAGCCTGCCCGCCCTCATTTTAGTTGCAAACATGGTCATTCCGTTTCCCGTGGCAGGTTAGAAGTTGTAGGTCACATGGGGCAAGGGTGATGCTACCAGAGCAGCCCAAGCTGGTGTCCTTACGGCAGCCTCTGCCTCTCGGTGGAGGAGCTGTTCTGCCACTGCAGAGACCGTGAACCACAAGTGGTCTCAGCATCCTTCTGAACCCGAGCTGCGGGCGGCTCACGAGAACCTGCTATTCTCTGCTGTTTAGAGGGGCCTCGGATTGGAGGTCTTGAGACGGTGACTCAATGTGTTCCTCCTTGGGCAGGTTGTTTTCTTTTTAATTAAAACATGTTTTTAATTGCTCAGCGTTAATAGTTTTAATGATTTGGGATGAAATTTGTAATTTGTTTTCCATGGTCAAACATTCCTTCAGTAAAAAAGCAAAATTTTCGCAACTGTGCTATTGTGACCCTGTATCCACCCTCCTTCCCCACGGGGCATAGGCAGAGGGACAGATGTTGTTTGGTTTTCAAGCACTCATCTTTAAACAGTTTTTGTTTCTCGGGTTTCTAATCATGGTCTCATTCTATATGCCGTGGAGGCAGGGCCAGAAAAGGGTGCCTTAAAATGTATTTGCAAAAAACAACCCATGGAATCTGCGCTGGGGAAGGAAAGTTATCAGCACTTAAAGTTCTCTCTCTCTCCAAAGAGAGTCTGGCCCAGGATCTCTCATGAGGCTGCAGTCAAGTCGTCAGCAAGACTGTCTCATCTGAAGGCGTGACTGAGGCTGGAAGAGCTGCTTCCAAGCTCAGTCCCTGGGCTGCGGCAGGAGATGCCACGGCCTCAGATCCTCCCCGTTCCTGATGGAGTGGGGGGTCTCCACAGCGCAACGTGCAGCCCCTTCCATGAGTGAGGGGTCCACGAGAGCAAGGCAGAGCCAATGACTTTAATACCCTGGACTCCAGGGCACTCACCATCCCTTCTGCACTTTTGGTCACACAGACCAACCCTGAAGAGTTAGGGAAGGAGCACACAAGGACGCGAATGCCAGGAGGCAGCTTCCTGGAGGGTCGCCCCAAAGCATGACTGCCATCACCCTGCTCTGAGGGGCTGATTCAGACTCGTCTTTTCAAGCCCAGTATGTGGCACAGGTCTGTCTAGGTAGGAGATACCCAGAGAGGTCTGTGGATGACAGATGCTGGACACTCAACAGAAGCTGGAATCAAACTACTCCTGAGGATGAGGCATAATCAGAAATATTTCCTAACGAGCATAATAAATCCTGCAGAATATTTTTTTGAGTTTTTTCAATGGTTTTTATTTATATTAATGAAGTAAGGCTTGAGCCTAAATAGAATACAATTAAATGTCTGGGGGAAGATCTGGATGGGTTCTAGCTGATTATTTCCTCCCTAAGGACCGTAATAGACACTGATTCTGTTCAAGAACCATCAGAAAGATAAGGCATCATCAGAGAATAATCGTCACACTTACATCTCATGTCATCCCACGTGGATTTATAGTGAGTCCTTGCCTTGTATTCTCAGAAAACTGAAGTTGGACTCCTTGGGAAGAATGAAAATTCTAAATTCAACAGCCATGAACTAAGGATTTGTTTATTTATAGACGTGAAAGAAGAAGTTGTCTCCTCTCCTAACTTATTTGCTCTCCATGAGTTCTTAATTCCCAAGACCAGAAGAAAAAAGTATTTTTAGGTATAAAAAAATTTTGGTATAAAAACTTCCCCATCATTTTTCGCACTGTTTTCCAATTTACAGAAAAATAAAGCTGAAGTTAAAATAATGACAGCTACCATCTATCGTGTGCTTCTAACATGCCCCACACCGTGCTGTGAGGTGGACTCATTTTGTTTCTTCCATATTTCATGGTGATGGAGACCCGAGACTAAGGGAGGAAAGTAATTTGCCCGAGGTCATAAATGCACCGTGCGATGTCAGGGTCCCTTAACTACTACCTTATCCGTCACAGCCTACAAAAATATAAATCTTCCTTCAAGAGAAAATGGCACTGAATTACAGAGTTTAATAAAACTTTATATGAGAATGACTGGGAGTTATATATGCAAGGATAACTTTTGGTAAATGAGGTCTCAGTATTTAATGTTTTAGAAAAGATGAACAGACACTGGCCTTTCTTCTACTTGATTCATGCTTTACCTCCCAGAATAGGCTTAAAAGACAAGTCTGAGCAATACAAATTCCTTTTAAAAAATTTTATGGAAATATAGTTGATTTACAATGTTGCATTAGTTTCAGATGTACAGCAAAGTGATTCAGTTATACATATGTATATAATATTCTTTTTACATTCTCTTCTGTTACAGGTTAGTACAAAATACTGAGCACAGGTCCCTGTGCTATACAGGAGGTCTGTTGTTTACCTATTTTGTATATAGTAGTGTGTATATTTTAATCCCAAACTCCCAATTTATCCCCCCCTTTCCCCTTCGGTAGTCATAAATTTTTTTTCTCTGTCTGTGAGTCTGTTTCCGTTTTGTGAATAAGTTCATTTGTATCATATTTTAAACAATTTATATTGGAGTATAGTTGATTTACAATGTTGTGCTAGTTTCTGCTGTACAGCAAAGCGCATCAGTTATACGTACACCTATATCCACTCGTTTTTAGATTCTTTTCCCATATAGGTCATTACAGAATATTGAGTAGAGTTCCCTGTGCTATACGGCAGGTCCTTCTTAGTTACCTATTTTATATATAGTAGTGTGTATAAGTCAGTCCCAATCTCCCAATTTATCCCTCCCTCCCTTCCCCCCGGTAACCATAAGTTTGTTTTCTACATCTGTGAGTCTATTTCTGTTTTGTAAATGAGTTCATCTGTATCATTTTTTTTAGATTCCACATATAAGCGACATCGTATGATACTGGTCTTTGACTTACTTAGTACGATCATCTCTAGGTCCATCCATGTTGCTGCAAATGGCATTATTTCATTCTTTTTTATGGCTGAGTAATACTCCACTGTGTATATGTACCACATCTTCTTTATCCACTCGTCTGTCGATACCCTGTTGGCGGCAATGTAAATTGGTGCAGCCACTGTGGAGAACAGTATGGAGGTTCCTTTAAAAACTGAAAATAGAGTTACCATATGACCCAGCAATCCCACTCCTGGGCGTATTCTGGAAAGGATGGAGCTCTAATTTGAAAAGATACATGCGCGCCAATGTTCATTGCAGCACTATTTACAATAGTCAAGACGTGGAAGTAGCCTAAGTGTCCACAGGCAACACAGATGCTTATTTAATAAACGCCTGCTCTCCTCCTGATACACTTGATGATGTTGGGCTGAAATATCATAATAAACTATAAAGCCAATAAGAAAAATTGTCACTAGAGTTTGGCCTACAAGTGACATTTGGGTCAGTCTAGATGTACTGAAAAGAAACTTTGGAGAAAGAAAGACAAAGGAAAACGGAAAAGACTCACACGCTTGTGAGCCTCGTCCAAATGCAGCAGCGGGACAGGCATCCGATCTCATTGTTTCCATTGCGTTAAAAATGGTCACCTGGGCTTCCCTGGTGGCGCAGTGGTTGAGAGTCCGCCTGCCGATGCAGGGCACACGGGTTCGTGCCCCAGTCTGGGAAGATCCCACATGCCGCGGAGCGGCTGGGCCCGTGAGCCATGGCCGCTGAGCCTGCGCGTCCGGAGCCTGTGCTCCGCAACGGGAGAGGCCACAGCAGTGAGAGGCCCGCGTACCGCAAATAAAAAAAAAAAAGGTCACCTGATCAGCTCTCAACTGACTGACTGTTCATTCTTTCATCCTTCAGCAAGTGCTGCTGAAGAACAGATTTCTATACTCCAGCTACTTTGTCCCTCCAGAGCCTCTCACTCCCAGTCACCCACACAGTCACTCAGCAGGGACATGGCGGGTTGAAGTCTGGGCCCTCTTGTTGGGAAGAGGCAGGTCCTAGAAAAGCACTAGGACAGCCTCCCTTGGAAGGCATTCCTGGTGGCCTGGCCGAGTCCCTCCTTGGCCTTTTCTGAGGAGCAAACCAGCTCCCCGAGGCTGATGAGAGCGTAGGGAAGTCACTGCTGTCCCCTCAGCTCTTAGGGGGAGAGCATGTTCTCGGAGCCCCCGCAAGCTGTGTCCACAGTCATTCGGACGTCCAGGGAGCTGGACACCTCCTTGACGTGAGAAGCGAAGCGGGAAACTCCTCTGGGGGTGGCTGATTCTCGTATTCTGTGGTTGTTCTAAGAAGCTCCCTGACTCTGTAAGCAGCGCGTGGGCTCGGGGCTCCGAGGGCAGAGCGGCCGCTGGGCTCGTGCTTGTCCCCTGCGTGCTGCCGTGACTGTGAGCCTCAGTTTCCCCACCGGGGAAGTTAGGTTGCTGTGGGAATTAAATGGGACGATACGTTCAGAAAATTCACAATAGTTCCTGGCAAACAGCGAATTCTCAATAAATGTCAGTATTTCTTGTCCACGTGGCTGAGTGCATTTCATGGAATCCCCACAGCTGGGTGAGTGAGGTTGCGATCCCATTTTACAGATGATGAGATGAATTTGGAAGGAACTCACAGCCCAAGGCCACCTGTAGCAGGTGCGACCAGAAGGTCTGAATCTCGGGCTTCTGACCCCAGAAGCAAAGCTCGTCATGGAGGCGACAGCTGCCTCAGAAGGACAGGCTGTGGTAGTGGGCCGGTTGTGGGGTGGCAGGATGGAGAGCCCGGGACTGGACCAAACGGGCTTCCGCTGTTTCCCTGCTCCTTCCTTCACTGCAGACTGAGCACCTGCTGGGACCCTGGGGGGTGAAGAGGCGCCACGCGAGGGCGGGTTCCTGCACTCGGTCCGCAGAGACGGACTTCACGCCCTAATGGGAGGAGTGAGGCACAGGGCGGGGGAGAAGGGAGGCTGCAGGCCAGGCGCTTCCGGGGACAGGAGGCCTGCAGTGGTCTGCGGTCCTTCGAGGAGTCGGGGAGGCTGCAGCCGAGGAGCGGGTGGGTGGAGACAGGGCGGGAGAGAGGTCTGGACCAGGTCAGTGGCCGTTCAGCCTCGTGCAGGATGTTACCCTCGACGTGACGTGAGGAGGGATGTTGGGATGAAGGATGGTCCGGCTGAGGGTGGACCGTGGTTTGGGGGGCAGCACTTCAGAGGAGGGAGGAGGCCAGCTCTCTGCTCATCCAGCCTCGTCCCCTGCAGTGCCCCCCGCCCCCCTCTCCAGGAACATTCTAGGCACCCAGGACCATCCTTGAGTCACTCGGGACGCTAAGGGGCTTCAGACCTTCCACCACCGGCTTCCTCACTCCAGTCAGTGCTCCCACTTTCCCTGTGCCCGGAGGCCGCCCCCTTGTGTCCCCTCTACCGACCGTCTTCTGCCTCTTCTCCTGGCCTCCTTGCCTCCACCCGCAGATGCTGCGTTTATTGTGATAAAAACGTTCCACAGCGCCGTCTCCCTGGCAATGCTTCTCCACTAACGTCAGAATTAATGATCTAAATTTGATTTGCACGGGGGCTCACGTTTCATTTGAACCTTTCCTGAGTTAAAAGCATTTTAATAAATGATATTTAACATACCCATGAGGTACCAAATATTAAAATAATTTAATTTCTTAATATAGGGCTTTTTTTCCATAAAATGAAAATTTTTCATCTTTCATAAAATGAAAAAGAGTATTGCCAGTGAGAAGCTCCTTGCCTGGACCACGTTCTCATTGTAATCTGCAATTTTGCTCTAATCTCACGTTGCACGGTGACACATTTTGTAAGGGGGAAATGACAAAGAGTTGGTAGTCCCAGATAGAAGCTTTCCAGTTGGTTTCGGCACTGTCCTCCTCTCCTAACCCCAGGGTTGTCACCGCTCCTTCCCCTGCCTTGGCCTGAGACGTGGACTGAATCGCGTGATTCCAGAAAAGCATAGAGAGGGGTTAGCTGACCTCCAGCTTATAATGAGCATCGGCTGAAAATACGGTTTCTTTCACTGCGTTATGTTGAGAAATAAAAATGCTCATGCGTGTTTTATTGTTTGATCTGAACATTACACCTCACGGCAAATATGATGCGTTTCATTATCCCAGCAGCTATGTCCACTGAAAGTGACCTTTCTGATTATCGCCCCGGTTTGAGGAATTCTGACAAAGGGGCTCATCCCTCACCTCCACCTCCACCCCCCGCCCAGCGCTGCCCATCCCCACCTGTGTGCTGACCTCGGACCAGGGAAGGACTGGACAGGAGAATAATCAAGGAGACACCTGGCCGCTCATTCCTGCCTTGAGCCAGCTTGGGTGTCCTGCCTGCCTAGCTGGGGTCCACCTCGGCTCCGGACACCCCGTGTGCCCTGCGTCCACCTCCTAAGCCGCAGGTGGCCGGGGTCTCTCTCCAGCTGTGCTCCTGGCCCCTCTAGACACCGCCACTCTGCTCTCATGGCCCGTGGCTCTCACCTTGAGCCTCTCTGGTCCTCTGCATCTGGTGGTTGCCCACGAGCGCCCCATGTGTGACCCTCCCCCAGGGACTGGGCCTCGCTTGGCTGGTCCGTCTGGCTGGGCACTGATTTGGGAGAGGCAACGTCTTTTCTTGCTGGGAACAGAACCTTGTCCTCAGGCCCCTGTGCCCCCCTAACCCCATGCATGCTGTAGGCTGATGGTCAGGGCTCCCCACCAAGGTGGGTGGCCGAGGTGTTTCAGAATGTCAGGCTTTGGAGCTCAAGTCCCTGTTCCGACAGCCTGGCGCTAAGTTACACAGGGCCTGGTGTCATGCACCCGTGGTTCTCAGACCTGAGCCCCTCAGAACCCCCTGGGTGGTTGTGAAGACAGATTGGGGCCTACCCCAGAGGTTCTGATTCGGCAGGTCTGGGATGGGGCTGAGAATCTGCATTTCCAACCGGTTCCCAAATGATGCTGCTGCCCCTGCCAGGTGTTTGGGAGACAGCCAGGCAGCTGGTGGGGGGAGGCTGCCCATCCCCTATGGGACCCACACAGGGGCAGAGGGCACCTTCCAGCAGCCGGCCCAGTGGTGGAGGGGGCTCTTTTATTTGGGGGCCTGGCTTAAAGGCAGAGCCACCTTTGCTGCGTAGCTGGGGAGCCAAAGAAAGAACGTGGGCTTTGGAGTCAAGCACGCCTGGGTCAGAATCCGGGCCCCGTAACTGAAGGTTTGCGCAGCCTCCCTGAACCCACAGGAGAGGGGACAAGCATCTGTCTGGAGGGTGAGGCTGTCATGGGGCTTCGATGACGCAGCCAGGGGTTGCGGAAGGAGCTCACTGGGGGGGGGTGGATGTCTCTATGAATAGGTCCCCAGGGATTTTTCTCCTGAATCCCAGCCTCTGGGAATGCAGGGTGGGGGGAGGCTTGCGTATAGTTTTCCTCAGTATTTTTCCACCCCCTGCAGAGTTTCCATTAGGAGGCTTCGACAGGCAGGAAGGGGAGGGAGGGAACAGACACCAGCGTCAGGAGCACCGTCACACTGGGAAAAGCAGGGATGGGAAGTGGGAAAGGGAAACACAGACAGCTGTGTGCCTGCTCCAGGCCAGCATCATGCTGTGTGAAGAAGGCACTGTTCCCATTTTACAGATGAGGAGACTGAGGTTGAGGGACTCGCTGTAGGAGAAGCAAAACTCAGGGGTTAGCTCCAGGCAAGCTCATTTCAGAGATGAGAGAACCAGAGACGTTAAGTGACCTGCTCCAGGTAACAGCTGGTGTGGTGGTAGAGTCATAGGACAGGCCGCTGCTTCTAAAATCTGGACTCGTCTCACGGTGTCATAGGTTCCTTCTCACCCTGCACGTGGAACAGCTAAACCAGGAGGAAAGGGGTGAAAGCATTTGAGCCCTAAATAACTTCCTGGTTCTGTTATGGTTGTTTTAAACAAATGGAAGCTGGCGTTGGTGTCCTCTTTCAGGAGACTAACTGTCATTTAGGGAAAGCTGAGGGTGTCTCTCTTGATGACGGGCTTTGATGTACAAAACCTTAACCCCAGAGGCCACGCCACGCCTGAGGAAGTGGCCCCAGGACCCTTGCCCAAGGCAGCGGTTGCCTTCAATAAGTTTTGTGAAATGTCCTGCCCACACAGATTCATTTTTATGGACCAAATAATGCGTGGTACGTGGTGATTCCAGCTCTGGAGCAATTCCAGACCCCATGGGAGGTTTTCACATCATCAGTAGCGGGGGAAGAGACCTCGGCTCTGAAGGATTAGGGTGAGCTCCAGGAGAGCAGCCTCGGGTTCATGGTTGGTACGAAGAGACCCATCTTCTGGATCTGCCCTCTGGTTTCATCTCCATCCCCTACACACACACACGCACACGCACACGCACGCACACGCACGCACGCACACACACACACGCACGCACACACGCACGCACACATGCACACACATGCACACACACACGCACACGCACACACACGCACACACACACCCCATTTCCTCTCTATTTCCTTGTATCCAGAATAGAGTCTGCACGATATGGAGTCTGAATAAGTAAATTGTACATTAAACTAGGATAAAATAGGATATGATCCCGTGCTTCTGTGGGGTATTTTATTTTAAAAAATCTGGACGTAGAACGTCTTAACCAGTTAAAAACCCCATCGCGATCTAATTTCACTTTTTCTCCGTCTGAGAGCATCTTCTTAGGGGCAGATGGGGTTGTGGGTTGTGGTGATACATCAGGGGACAAAACAGACTCCTGCCCCCTCACCTTAGCAAACGGTAAACGACGGGCTTGGTAAATAGGGACATTTTTAAGGAGATAAGTGCTACAAGGACGAAGCAGAGCGGGGAGGGGCTGGGGCGGGGCGTCCAGTGTGCGTGAGCTGGGGGCAGTGGAGGGGAGGTCAGGCTACGCCTCACTAGGGGAGAGGGGTGAGCGCAGGCTTGAGAGAGGTACCAGGTTATGGTCCGTAATGCGGGGAGGGAAGCAGATTTTCTCTCCAGGGGTTTTCCTTCCTACTCACGGGGAATAGCTCTCTAGAAGCAGCCTGGGGATGAGGCTTCTTGCTCAGGGAAACATCTAGAAGTTCTCCTATTTTCTTGGTAGGCTTTGCTGACGTGAGTCAGCTGCTCACACTGAATGGGATTTAGAAACACAGTGTTCCAAGGCGGCCTCCATGGGACTGACGCGGATGCGCTGTCTCAGGGTGACTGGATGGCGCTGGTCTCCTCAAAGGCAGACAGGGGCGCGGGGGAGGCTGCTGCCGGACTTGCTGGTTTTACTGCCAGAGCAGCCTGGCGAGCAAACCCTCACAGTCGGCAAGGCCAGGGACCAGGACGGGGCAGGGACGGCCAACAGGAACGCCCTTGGGGTCCAGGGAGACAGACATGAAGGATGGACCGCAAGGAACTAGGAAAAACCAGCAAACACACCTGACGGAAGACGCTCCGGCCACCCCACTGCCCTGGAACCTCAGTGTGGCGGAGCCTGGGGTCCTGGGGTCTGATCCTGTTCTGGAGACGGGTGACACGACAGCCAATGTTTGTTGTTATGGGAGGGATCGCCCTGTACATTTGGTACCGGAATACACACAGATGCTCTGAGCCCGCTGCCTGCCGGGTCAGGCTGGCTGCCAGACGGCGCTCCACCCACAGGAAATCAGCCTTGGGGACAGTTACTTGGCACTGTGGGGACACCGGGGTGGAATTTTAGGGCCAGGCACCGAGTTTCATCATGCTTCCTCTTTGCTGTGTGGCCGGAGGGCGCAGCCCTTTCCACGTCCTGCATTATTCAGAACTCGCTGCAGGGCCCGCAGACGCCGGTGTGGTCGCGCGAAGGACAAGGGTGATTGTACAGGCCTGTGGCCTGGGTACCCGCCTACCCTCAAGCATAGACGCCAGATGCTGTTCCAACAGGTTCCAATTACCACGGTCCTTAATGTCACCACGGGTGGAAAGATGGATCCTCAGAGCTTGGTTCGCTGCTGTGCCTAACTTGAAAGATATGCTTTAAAAAATTCCTGCGGAGACGCAAAAAGACCAGTTGGTGCCTTACCTTCCGTTAGAAACATGTCTTCAGCAATGCGGCACAGAGAGTTCTTAGGAAGCACCGCAGTGAGGAATGAGACAGGAAATGCAAGTGGTTCACATCAAAGAGATTCAAAATGAAGGTCTGACAGGAATGGAAGTCCTGTCTCTTTTGATTTTCAATTCCAAGTTTAATTACTGCCCAGAGAGATAGTCCTGGAAAGTTGTGAGTATATTGAATTTTTATATATTCATTTCCTTTACATCCTTGAGGTATAAAGTCAGTACCACCTTTTGATCCAGGCAAACTGGCTCCCGCCTGTGGAGGCTGGGGATGGCAGGGTACCCTGAGCCTGGTCTGAGACTGTGTGGATGTCAGACATCATTTCTACCTTTGGGACAGTCTCTCCAGCCCACTACCCTCTGTCCTCTGCCTAGGGTTGACCAGATGCCCAGAGCTCTGGGTCTCGCACAGCAGGGTCATCCTGGAGGGTTACCTGGTAATCTCTCACCCGCTGGTACCCAACTTCTTTCATGGCATCACATGAAATCGGGCAGCCGAATGATGCCAGCAGGCTGGCTTTGAGTGACTCGTATTGTTCATATAATAGGGACCCCACACAAAAAATTGTGGCCTCCGTCTTCCCACAGTAGGTGTACATAGAGTACAATTTCCACTGATTCTGAATTTCTGATAATTTGGCCAGGAGATGATTTTTAAATTTTTTTTTAACTTTGTATATGATATTGGAGTACAGTTGATTAACTATATTGTGTTAGTTTTGGATGTACAGCAAAGTGATTCACTTCTACATACACCTGTGTCTATTCTTTTGCAAATTCTTTTCCCATTTAGGATGTTACATACTACTGAGCAGAGTTCTCTGTGCTATACAGTAGCCAGGAGATGATTCAACATTT
Source organism: Aethalodelphis obliquidens (assembly GCF_003676395.1). Taxonomy (NCBI): domain Eukaryota; kingdom Metazoa; phylum Chordata; class Mammalia; order Artiodactyla; family Delphinidae; genus Aethalodelphis; species Aethalodelphis obliquidens. The sequence goes on from NW_020837978.1 coordinate 2,371,023, forward strand.
TAATTTTTTACCATTAAGTGTAAAAGTGGTGGGATTAAAAACTGTCCTGTCAGCACAAGTACGACGGTCAAAATATTATATCTTGCTTTAAGAAATATCAGGATAATAAACCAAATTATTATACAATTTACTCTAACTTTTATTAACTCTTAGGAGGTTGGTAAAGATTATAATTATGCTTTAGACTGAATCATAACTCTTAGAGAAAATTTACAATTAATAATTGTGTTTATTATTTTTTCTGTTTCCTCAATTTTATTTATCTTGTTAAGAAACATAACCCTCAAACTTGACAGCACAATATATGTGAAGATTTTTTCTCTAATGTATTTCTTCACTGGGATTAGAATCATAGCATATATTTGGCTGTTAGAAAGCTCGTTACCCGAAAGCCCCTTTTCTCACATTCTTGTTTTTGCCCTCAAGTCTGTCTCTCTATGAAAATCACTGGTTAAGGTGAATTAACAGCCAACTAAATACCTGAAAAATAATTTGCCGTTTACTTCAGCTGAGATAGTGTCAGCTGTGGGACCCTGGAGCAGGTGGCTTCACCTCTCTCAGGCCCCAGGTCCGCTTCTGTGAAATGATGGACCAGGCCACGTGGCCAGTGATTCTGCGTCCTGCACTTGTGAGGTATTTTCCAAAATACAATTCTTTTTTTTTTTTTAATTGAAGTGTAGCTGATTTATAATGTTGTGTTAGTTTTTGGTGTACAACAAAGTGACTCAATTATACATATAAACATATTCTTTTCCATTACGGTTTATTACAGGACACTGAATATAGATCCCTTTGCTATACAGTAGGTCCTTGTAGTTTATCCACTTTACATTTAGTAGCTTGGATCTGCTCATCCTACATTCCTGATTTACCCCTTCCCTCTTTCTCCTTTGGTAAACATAGGTTTCTTTTCTATGTCTGCGAGTCTGCTTCTGTTTTGTAAATAAGTTCATTTGTGTCATATTTTAGATTCTACGTATAAGTGATATCATATGGCATTTGTCTCTGTCTGACTTACTTCACTCAGTATGATCATCTCTAGGTCCATCCATGGTGCTGCAAATGGCAATATTTCATTCTTTTTTATGGCTGAGTAATACTCCATTGTGTATATGTACCACATCTTCTCTATCCATTCATCTGTTGGTGGACACCTAGGTTGCTTCCATGTCTTAGCTATTGCCAATAGAGATAGTCCCAGAGAGATAGTCTCTATGAACATAGGGGTGCATGTAGTTTTTTGAATTAGAGTCTTCTCTAGATATATGCCCGTGAGTGGATCGCAGGATCATATGGTAGCTCTCTATTTTTAATTTTTTAAGGAACCTCCATACTGTTCTCCATAGTGGCTGCACCAATTTACATTCCCACCAACAGTGCAGGAGGGTTCCCTTTTTTCCACACCCTCTCCAGCATTTATTATATGTAGGCTTTTTTTATTTTTTTTTTTTTTTTTTGCGGTATGCGGGCCTCTCACTGCTGCGGCCTCTCCCGCTGCGGAGCACAGGCTCCAGACGCGCAGGCTCAGTGGCCATGGCTCACGGGCCCAGCCGCTCCGCGGCATGTGGTATCTTCCCGGACCGGGGCACGAACCCGCGTCCCCTGCATCGGCAGGCGGACTCTCAACCACTGCGCCACCAGGGAAGCCCTATATGTAGGCTTTTTAATGATGGCCATTCTGACTAGTGTGACAGGCATCTCTCATTGTAGTTTGGATCTGCACAAAATATAATTCTTTATAAAAAGGGGGTGCATGGCCATATAAGTACGGGAGCTGCCTGACATTATATTGTCTTCTTTGGAAATTCTTAGGCACATTTGCATAAGACTCTGAGAGGCACTGAGTAAAAGAAACACATACAACTTGATTTAACTCAGTGCTTCCCAAGTTCGTTAGATCTGAAAACTTTTCTCCAAATAACATCACTGAACAGCCCGCAAAACTAGGGTCGCGCAGCAGAGCACTCTGGGCAGCCTAGCCCACAGCGTGAGCACCTAGTAGGTCCCCGTACGTCTGCCTTCCTTGGTTTGGGTCTCATCCCCAAGTGGAGGGCTGGACCTCTGGGGCTTCTGTCTGCTAAACACACCCATTGACACAGTTTCTAGTGAGGACCCAAAGTCTAAGGAGGGACAGTAAGGCTGTGGCTGGGGCCAAGAGGAAGACACATGGGTGTCAGGCCACCACCCCTGGCCCAGCTTGAGGTTGGAGTGTGTTCACAGGAAAGGGACACCACAGGCCGTCACGTGTGTGTGTCTGTGTGCGTGTGTGCACGTGGGATGTGCCCGGCCATGGCACTGGGAGGCCAGGACTCAGTGCCTGCTGTGGGGTCAGCACACACACACACACACACACACACACACACACACACACACATGCACACACACGCACACACACACACATGCGCAACACCTCGGGGAAACTTCCAGGGTTTAACACAGATGAGTTTTTGGCACGTGCAGTTGAAATTTAGGGTCGTTTGAGGAAGGAATCAGGACGACAGACCAGGAAAGGGAAAGAAGTGGTGTCTGCCTGGCGCTTGTTTTCCTAGAAATGAGCGTGAGGGTCTCACAGGAAGACGGCAGGGTGGATTCCCAGGACACGGAACAAGGGGACCCCAGAGACTCTGGCTCCGCTGGGCTCACTGCGCAGACAGGTGAGGGCGAGGGGTTCCTCCCGCTGCCCCACCAAGGGGACAGCAGCTGCAGACACAGGTGACACGTCGAGGACAGTCGCTACAGGCTGTCCGTGTTTCTCGGCTTCTTTTTTTTCCGTACATTTCTACGGTCTTAGACGGTTTCACATTTGTTCCCTCCTGACCCCTCCTCATGCTTTATCCTTTGAACATATTCTTCAGTGAGTTGATAGTTTTGAATGCCCAGAAGTAAAAAAATAAATTCTTAACTTTACACTGTTCTCCACCAAACTTAAATCTAAAACTACTAATCTGATCTCTGGCTCCTACAGGTAATGTGGAAAGAAATGTGTTTCCAAATATTTATAGGAAAACCCTCACTCACCTCACGTTTGTGCCAGGTCCTGTTTTTGCCTCTGAGAGTTTTCATGAATAAAACAGACCCAAATCTCTAACCTGTGGAACCAACATTCCAGTACAGGGCGTTAGCTCTGTAAACAGCAAATATCGCAAAGAAGTAAATTATGTTGCCTGCTGGAATCGTGCTTCTCAAACCTCAGTGTGTCTGCAGGTCCCCGGGGGCCTTGCTCAATGCAGACTCAGGTTCAGTAGGTCTGGGCGGGGCCTCAGCGCTCCCAGGGATGCTAACGTGCCCATCCTGGAAGCACACCTTTAATGCAGAGTATGAAGGTGAGCGCAGCACGTAGTGGGGGCGGGGGTGCAGGGCTGAGAGTCTGGCCTCACTCGGAATGGGGGAGGAGAGAAGGACGCAGGAGATCGGGCGGGAGCGGCGATGAGCAGGCCCAGGCCGCGGAGGCACGTGTGGTCCACGAGAGAAGCTGTGGTTTTCTGCCAAAAGAAATGGGAGCCAGGGAAAATTCTAACAGAGAAATGCACACATTTTACCAGCGTCCCTCTATTTGTTTAAAACAGGCTGAGTTGAACAAGGGTGGAGGCAATTATCGTTGCCTTTATCCTTGGGGAGGGTGAGGCATCCTCCCCCTTCGCCCCGCGTCCCCTCCCCCCAGCTCCCAGTGCACATGACGCCGGAAGCGGATGCGGTCACGGAACCAACGAGTGGCCTGGACCAGGTTCGGGCAAGCAGCAGCTCCGTAGCCGTGGACGGGTGCAGTGGCTTGTCGGCCGTGAGCATGGGAAACACTGACTAGGCTACCCTTCCCTGTAGCACACGGGCCGGCTTGGTCCCGCTCGCTGGATGAAGCGTTTCTGTCTGAGTCACCCGCCTGAGGCTCAGAGCTGGTACGACTGGCTCTGTTTGGGTTCTGCTTCTGGTCCAGGGAAATGTTTTCTTGATGCTGAGAAATGCTGTCTCAAGGCAACTTTTCTGATTTTACTTTGTCTACCACTGATGTGTGTGTGGAGCCTAGGGGCTAGGGCACCCCTCAAAGAGGACGCTTGCAAAGCCATCGGGAGCAGACACCTCCTACCCCAGTCTATGCTCAAACAGGCTTAATTTTCCAAGCACAATGATTTGTGTTCAACAGAAATCTGAGTCTGCAGTTTCCATCCACTGGTGGTGGTACGTCCTGCAGCCGCATAATGTCTTTAGACTCAAAGCACATGTGCTAAAGGGGAGAAACTCTAACATGATTCTTCCCAGTCACATCACAGGCTCACAGACATGAGGACTGGTCTCCTGTTTACACCTCCTGCTATCAGTGCGGCATCAGAGAATGGAAGTCGTTTTCGTAGGATCACACAAGTGGGTGGTGGCAGAACCAGGACTAGAGCCCAAGTCCCTTGCTTTGCCCGTAAGTCCAAAGCCAGAGGGGCTCTGACGCCACGAGGTGGGCTTGTGTGATGAGTCATGGGCATCGCAGATTGAAACCACGTGATTCAGTGTCCCCATTGCTCAAACCCTTTTTCACAAGGTGCACTTGCTCTGCAGGCATTTTTCACTCTCTTGATGTGGCAAGTGAAAGAAATATCCTTACTGAAAAGAAATCAGAACTTTACTTAGAAATAAATTCCCAAAACAATAGTAGGGAAATTTCAAGTTAGTGAGTATGTGTTAAGCTATTTCATTATTCCTTAATTGGATGAAAGAGTTTGAAAGGTACCTGCCGGAATAAAACCACTGATGTCTACTAATTTCATGTTTCCAATTGGCATAGAGATATTAGTTCAACTCAGCAAATTGCTCTATGTAAAGAAGTGTTCTTTACTATCGGATGTAAAGATTTTGACTACCTGTATCTTACATTTATATGGTCCTTAAACTTTTTCAGACTAGTTTTCATTATATTTTTATCCTCCTTTAACCTATAAAATCTTCTGAGATAGACACTGTTTGTTTCGTTACCCCCTTTTAAAAGACGAGGACACGAAGTCCTGGAAAGAACACATGACTCATTTTAAGATGGTGCATCTAGTTAATGTCAGTCTCCTACCTCCCACTTGGGCAATCTTTCCAGAAGACACAAGTTCTACAAGATCTACAAGGTCAGGTCCTGTCCTACCTGTTTCAATGTTGTCTCAGATGCTGACACCAAATAAAAAGAATATTGCATAAGAACACAGGCCCCTGCTGAGACTGTGGTTGGCGGTTAAGATCTACAGCAAAAGTGGTTTCACCTCCTTATCATCTGGGATCGCTCATGAATGCCCTTACATTTTACTGAATACTTAGGCTGTGTGTCCACTGCTTTGACTGGGATCGGGGTACCTGGAGGAGTTGGCTGGGTTCTCTGGGCTCCCCGTACCAGCCTCTTGAACCTGGCCGTGTGCCGTGAACTTGCACAGACCCTCCTGGATCCCTGTGACCAGCACCTCCTCTCGCCTTTCTCCTGAGTGCCTGATGGTCCACGCAGCCCTGCAGGTGATGCAGGACAGGTTCCTGTGAATGATGATTTCATAGCCCAAGCTTGTCTCAATAGCTTGCTCGACAGAGAATTAAATTCTATTAGCTCCAATTTTTTCCACACTGCCCTCTGGCCCTGAATTTGTCCTGGTCCCTTCAAAGAGGTAGGTCGGCCCTGCTCCTCTGGGCATTTAATTATGTGCCTGGATTTTCACTCATGACCCTCTCACACATCACTGATATTTCAAGGTGACGAGTCAGGTAAGAAGCCTCAAGAATTAATCCAATGGTGAACCCAGGAAAAAAGAGTTACAATGGCCCCAGGAATCTCTGGAAATCTTACAAGTATTTCATGAGACCAAACATTCCGAAATCATACTGACAAAATTGCAGGAGAGTTCATTGCTGTCCAGGGCTTTTTATTCTCGCCTAGAAGCTGTAATGAGGTAGAGTTCACATACAATAAACCACACATATCTCAGCTGTGCAATCGGATGTTTTGACCTATGAATGTACCTGTGAAACTGTCACCACAATCGAGGAAATGAACATGTCTATCACAGCCCGAAGTTTCCTCATTTCTAGAATTTTATGTAAATAAACCACGCAACATGTCTTCTTCTTTGGTCTGTCTTCTGTCAGCCGGCATAATTATTGTGGATTTCTCCACTTCGCTGTGGACAGCAGCACACATTTTATCACTGAGTAACGTTGCAGGCGTGCCATGGTTTATTTCCCGTCCAGCTGTTGATGGGTACCAGGGCTGTTTACAGTTTGGGCCTCTTGCAAATAAAGTTGCTATGAATGTTTGTGTACAAGTCCTTCATTCTTCTGGGGGAAGTGCTGGGAGTAGACAGCTGTCGGAAGGTGGCATTAGTAAAGTAACTGACAAGCTGGTTTCCAATGTTTTGGCACCATTTTGCATTCCACCAGCTGTGTACGAGAGTTCCACTTCCTCACATCCTCTTCCACCTCTGGCCTCATCAATCTTTTCACTTCCAGCCATTCTAATAGGTGTGTAGCAGTAGCTACGCGCTGGCTTTATCTTGCATATAGGGCTGTGTTTAAAATGTAATTTAGAACACAAGTTCTGCGATCATCATTTATACTACAACGTACATATACCTCTATGTAAGTCATTCAATGCCTTGCAATTCTGTTTTGTCATCTAAGACTTAAAGATATGAACACCCTACTTCTTCTCCGAGCAGAGTCAAGGGAAGTGTAAAATGTTTGTGGTCCCATGATCGGACACACTGACCCTTCCTCACCTGCCCTCAGGTGTGGAGTCTCACTTGTGCTCCTGCAGCTCCCAGCTGCGCCGGGCGCCCCAGACTTGGCCAGCGTGTGTGGGCAACAGCAAGGCCTCTTGCTGGGGTTTGGCTGCTGGCCCCCTGAGCCTGTTCTCTTAATCCTTCACGAGCCCTTGCAGATCCTCACAGGTGGCTGCCGTTACTCCAGCCTCACTGTCGGTGTCCTGCACCCTCAAAACCGCAGGGAAGTCTTGGGTGGGGTTGGGGAGCTGACTCTCTCCTCCAGATGTACCCTGGTAAAGGGACCCCAAAGCAGCGCTTGGGAAAATCTCTGTTTTTACCTAGAGCCCTCTCACCTTTGAAAATACACACTCCTTATTTTCTTTCTGATGAAAGCCGAGGTTCGGATTGCTTCAGTGATTGGCCCAAGATGAACTCATGAGAAGATCAGAGGCACAGGAAATAAATCCAGCGTGAAACTCATTCCACTACATAGCGCTCTCCTGTTCCGTGTTTGTGTGTGTGTAGACACGTCCACACAGGTGTTAAAAGTTGTGTGCAAGTGGGGCGTGCCTCTGCAGCACGTGGTGTTCTTATAACACATGTGACACGAGGCAGCGAGGTGACTATATGCCATTTCATTCAAATAAAATGAATAATTCAAAACAAATGAATAATCAGTTTTGTCATTCTGATTAGAAATAACTGATAAAAACTGCTGAAGTTAAGTCATGGAAAATAAAACGAACCTTCAATTAGCGACGTGGCAAAGGCTGAAAATGCAATTAATAGTAAATACACGTGTTGAAAACCATCGTGCTTTTATTTTTCAATACCCTCCCTGAGCAGGTCTTGAGTAACATCTTTCTTTCTGAGAAAAGAAAGTCCCTTTTTATTATACTTAGTATTAGCTGTACTTACTATAAGTGATGAAATGAAAAGCCCTATTTTTATTGTCGGGAAATCTAGTACAATAACACCACTGAGAGCTCATATAGCAATTCGTGATTTTCAGAACATTTTGGCAACAAGAATTATCTGAAGTCTTAAAAATAATCGTGTATCTTGCAGAGCTCTGAAATTTCTAGGATGAACAAAGGGGGTGACGGAAGCCAGTAGTTAATTTTCCAGAGCTGTGACGGGCGGTTTTATTGGAACATGGGCTTTTCAAACCCAGAGGTATCCTCACATCGTGGCATTAGTGGAGTTTAAAGAGAGGGTGCAGCTTAGCGATTAAAGAACAGAATCAAGGAACACAATGTCACCTCGCTCACTCGGAGAACCTTTGTAGCACCCACTGAAATGTTCTCTCAACGTGTGGTCTGAGAATCAAATAAACCAGAGCCTCCCAGGCAGCTTGAGAATTCTGATCCTCGGTCTCTGTTTCCGCTGAGTCAGTGTCTGGGGGGCCGGGGAAGATGCCTTTAAACATCTCACCAGGTGCTCCCGTCCTTCTGGAGTGTGGGAGCCCCACTGCGGAGGGCATCCTTGCTCAAGGTGTCACAGACACAGATAGGGAGATGCAGCAGCGGCCGGAGGAGAAGGGTGGTGGCTTTGGGCAGACACCGCGGGACACCTATCAATATTCTAGAGTGACCTGGGGCTGGCTCGCAGGTGATGCGCTCCCTCCTGTGGCCTGCAATACGGTGTCAGTGCTTTAGAATGGTTCCCCACGGTGCAATTTCTCCATCTGAAAACCAGAGTCACATACACAAGGACCACAGTTCCAGCCCGAGTCCCTCAGACAAAGCACACTGTACGGTCACCAAGAGCTGTGTCATCGTCACACCCCTGGGCCCTGGGAAAGCCTCTCAGACTCGCTCACCGGACACCTGGCCAATGGTCTTGGACAGTCGGGCCCTGCGAAGGTTCAGGAAACTGTATCAGTAAGACATTTCTGTTCTTCTCTTTTTCTCTCTCTTATACTAAGTGAGAAATTATTTAATTCAATTCAAGTTGGTACCCACTAAGAGCTTAGCACTTACTTAAAATTTTTCATTTATTTTATTCAGAAAACAATAACCGATAACAGCACTGAGAGCTGACGTCAATGGCACCCCGGCCGCTGGGCCATTTGACTCCTGCTGTGTTGAATCGTCTTCACAACCCTGTGGGGAAGGCACCGTAATCAACCTCCTTTGTACCTTATTCGGCGTGTACTAACCTCCATCGTAAGGGGACAGAGGCTTGAGGAGCTAAGTTACAAGGTCGTAGATCTTGTGAGTCTTGACCCGGGCCTGCGCTGCCTCTAGCACAGATGACAGGCAGGTAGCCGCCAGGTTCTCCCTTGGGGCTCCTTCTGTAGAAATAGTTTGCTATTCAATACACATTACGTGAGAATCGACCATGTGCAAACCTGTGGGACAAAGCCCAGTAAATGTTCCTCAAACAGAAGGGACTGGGCTACAGGTCGGGCGTGGGAAGTCAGTGTGGCAAGGAGCCCGGCCCTCCAGGCAGAGACGCGAGGGGAGACACAGCTGCTCGTAAGTGACTCTAAGTCAAGGGCAAAACATGCCACAGAAATGACACTGAAATTTGCTGTGAGCATTTGGTAAAGTGAGAAATGAATCCTGATCTGCAGACAGAGGCTACAGCAAGCCCGAGGACGTTCCATTGAAACGACGCAGAAGGTGACCTGAACGTCTGGCATCGGAGCAATTAGATAAATTGTTAATCACCCGCTCAGTGTAACATAAGAAGCGATTTTAAATGATGCCACAGCAGAAGAGGTCTATTGGTGTGGAAAGACGTGCACAGTCCAAAAGCAGAAAACAAAACAAAGTGAACATATCAGGTTACACGAGATTAGGTTATACATCATCTATTTTTGAAAAATAATAGATATACACACATATAAAGATACACGTGATAGGCATGTATGTTCTTATGAGCACAAAAGACACGTGAGGTTCATGTGTTTGTATACATATTAAAGTCACACATTATACACCTGTGTTTGTGTGTCTATGAAAGGCACAAGTGACTTGCATGTGTGTTTGTATACATGGGAAAGACACACATAATGTATGTGTGCCCCTGCAAGCATGTGAAAGAACCATCAGAGGTACCTGTGTGTTTGCTGCACTGGGAAGACACACAATGCATGTATTTATATGTTTACATATAAGACACATAAATGTACATGTCTGCATGCACAGGGAGGCACATGTGATGTACTCTCTGGAAAGTGTGGAATTTGCCATTTCTACCTGATCTTTCCTAAATGAAAATTTAGGAAGTAGAAATCCTTTGTAAGGCCTTTCCTCCTCCAGCACAAGACACACACACACTCTCACACATGCACTTTTACACTCACACACATATGCACACACACACCACACGCACACACACTCTCACAGACATACACTTTCACACTCACATACACACATACCCTCACATACACACACATTCACACACACACCACACACGCACACTCTCACATACACACACTTGTACACACACACTTGTACACTCACATACACGCACAGTCTCACATACACACACTTTTACACACACATAAAGACACACTCTGTCTTACACACGTACACACACACGCCATACTCACAGCCTGACCAAGATAAACCAGGTTGGGGTGTGGAGACAGGGGGATTCCTGGGACCTTTGCAGGCATAAAGTGTCTTTCTTCCCCCTCCAGCTGATTTTAAGATTTTCTCTTTATCTTTGGTGTTTAGAAATTTCACCCTGAATTTGCCAGATGTGTGTTTTTTTAAATCCTGATTTATGATACACTAAGTTTGGGCCATTGGTTGACCCTCCATCATTTGGAAAATTCTCACCTATTATCTTTTCCAAGATTTATCCTGCATTATTCTATCTCCCCTCTCTTGGGACTTCTCTGTCCTGGTCTTAGCTCATTTGATGTTGTCCCTCAGATCTTGTGCACTTTGCTTCTTTTTTCTCCTATTCTTCTCGGTTTGGATAATTTTTGCCAGTCTGTCTGCTGCATCCAATCTATTGAAAAGCCTATAGATTGAATTCTTCATTTGTGCTATTTTTTATACCTAACATTTCCATTTGTCCCTTTTTTGTCTCTATGCTGAAATTCTCCACCTGTTCACACATGCTGCCCACCTTTTCCACTACATCCTTTAACATATTTATCACAGTCATTTTAAAGTCCTTCTTATTTCGAAGTCCAACATTTGGATTTAGTGTAGATGTAATTATAGTTACTGTTTTCTCTCTTGACTGAAGGTCATATTTTCTTCCTTTGTTGCGTGTATTGCAATTTTTATCGTGTGCCAGGCATTGTGTGCAAAACAGAGTAGAGACTGTAGTAAACATTTGCCGCAGAAAAGGACAGACCCTTCTTCTTCCAGGCTGCATGACGGGTGCTGAATCAGTCTCATCTGCAGTTGAGCTGGGTCTGAGTTTTGTTGAAACTTTAGTGACATTCAGTTCACCACTAGTTTCTAGTTTTTGTTTTGTTTTGTTTTGTTTGATTGTATAATTTAATGACAATATAAACAGCATAGTTTTGTTCTTTTTCCTTTAAAAAGACTAAAGCAAAAATGATTTAAAGCTAACAAAAACTACTGTGACATCAGTTTGACATTCAAAGTTTGTTTCTTAGCAAAATGGCCACAGATATTTTGACTTGATACAGAGTATATAATATAAAGACTTTTAGACCTAAAAATCTTCAAACATTATTTGAATTTAGCAAAACATAAGCAAAATTTTAATATCAAAGTGCTAAACAGTACTGCCTTAAAAGTCACTGCAAATGAACCATAAAATAACCGCATGGGAAGTAACATTTATTGTACAAATGGTTAATAAAAAGACACATTATAAATATATATATGTAACCTGCTATATTTATATATATATTTGTTTATTTAATTTCTAATTGGTGTATCCAAGTTCACTGGGAACACCCCATTTAAGTACTCTGTAACTCAGCTTCCAGGAGCTGATGGTCTTGCAATAAATACAGGCAAAGCTATTACAAATGTCTTTGAGGAAGGGTGTCGCAACTTCTCCCCAGCACAACTCGGTACCTGAGTCCCGGCAAGACTCTGGGGTCTCTTCCTGCTGCACGGCTCAGCCACCGGCCACGCGAGGTGTGGGAGTTTTTTCTGTGCCAGCTCTTTGGCTCACTGGGAATCCCTGCTGGCCTCCAGTCCCACTCCCGTCTTCCTGTTCTTCTCTCCACCTGCTGCCTTGCCCCGGCCTTTGGATGTTCATTGCCGGACACGGGGGCCCACAGGGATTTCTCTCGGCTCTCCCGCCTTGTCCTGCGCAGTCAGCAGGCTGCGGCCTTGAACTTGGGCCTGGATGGAAGGCTGACCCATGGCGTCTCGGAAGGGCTAGGTGCTTGGTTTGACCCTTGCCGGCTGTGCTGAAATTCTTTATAGTCTTATCTTTGAGCTTGTGCTTTGTAAGTGACGTCTGATGGGCTCATGGTGTGCGCACCGTGGAGAGACACTGGGCAGCTGTGCAAACACGACAGGCCCAGACCTGCCAACGTGGGAAGCAGTGTGGGCGCCGAGGCATCGGCCGGGGGCCCAGGTGCAAGCTGCAGGGCATCAGGGCACTGGAAGGGGGCCAGGTCAGAACACAGGCCCAGAATGGCAGTGGCAATGGTGGCAGCAGCAGTGGGAGCGGCAGTGGCCATGGCTGCAGGAGAGGGCAGGGGCCTGCACAGGAGCCGCTGGGCCCCGAGGTGGGAGGCCGGCTCATCTCTCCATCTGTAGGTCCTATCTCGGTGGCATCTGCACAGACACTCACCCTGTGGCCTGATCACCAGGACAGGAAGGGCTGGCGCTCAGGAAGGAAACTCTGTCAGTAAATCATTACAGAAGGAAAGCGCGGACACTGCGATCAGGTGGATAGGGGCGCTAATTTAACAATCTCCATCCAGAAATACGTTCTACTGGGCACCCTGCCCGTAAGTCATGCTCTGACGCAGACCATCAGCATATGCGCTTGTCAGGCTTGAGCGCCCAGGCCAGCCGTCTTCCTGCTGGCATCTGCCTGCATCTCCTTTCTGCTTCCGCCTCCCGTCCCCTCCCTCCCCTCCCCGTGTCCTCCGGCTTCAAGTTATGACACACTTTTTAAAAGTACTGCGATCTCTCAGTCTGGGAGCTTTGTGGCCCTCACTTAGGGTCACCCCCGGAGCACAGGAAACTGGGGGAAAGTGTCCTTAGTGTTCACGTTGGGATCCTCACACCAGGATGTGGGGAGCGGCAGGCATAGGCCAAGAGAAGGGGGCCACTTGATGAAAGAACCTTAAAGAGACCACAGTCACCCCGGAGCCTGGCACCGTCACCCCTCTGCCAGCAGCCACCCCCCTTCCCCCACTCTCTGGCTTTCTTCTTTGACGTCGCCTTCAGGGTTTGTTTTAGCCCATTTAAAGTGTTGGTGGCTGGGGGGGTGGGGAAGGCAGAGTCGCTGGCCAAGTTGTGGAGACCCAGCTTGGCAGCCACGCCCCGGGTCCCCCAGGCCCAGCCCGACACTCCCCGTCCCACGATGCTGCCGCCCTAGGCCTCCCTGGCTCCTGACCCTCTGATCCCAGGGGCAGGAGAGGAAACAAAGGTCTACAGATTCAACGAGGAGCTCAGCTGCTTGGGGTGCCCTCTCCCCTCCCCATCTGAGAAGGGTTTGGAATGGAGGTTTCAAGGCTTTAGGAAAAGAGGATTTAGGCCCTTGGAACGATGCTGTCTGTTCTCTTGTGGAAGAACCGGAGGGGAGAAGAAAGAACTTGCTGGAAGTTCCACAAGGCAAAGGAAAGAAGATTTACACACACACACACACACACATGAGGTTTTTGGAAAAAATAAGCATAAATCATTTTCTGAAAGTGGATTTTTTTGGGGGGCAATTAGTTTGCTATAAGGTTAAGATGAGGGTGAAGAGATGTTATAAGGAAACAAGAGAGTGGACAACGTTGTCAAAGACGGAAACTTCCTGAATGTTCTTGACGCCCCCTCACCCCTACCGACAGCTTGGCCTGTCCACCTAGACTGGCCCAGACCCCAGGCCACTCCTGGAGGTCACCTCCTGTGATGGGACCACCGGCCGCTCCCAAAGGCCTCCGGCCCCAGCCCAGCAGCGGTGTGGCCGAGGGCCCACGGGGGCAGCCGCGGAAAGGGCGTCGTTCCCGGGCCTCCTCCGAGCCTTTCCTTAGGGGCACCTTGATACACCGGTGCCTAGGCTCCAGCTCCTCTCTCTGGGAATGAGCGAGCTACTCCATCAGCAGCTGATTTGCCGGCTACCAACCCGCGAGTCTCTCCTTGTTCAAGGCTTGCCACGCTGCTGGGTTCCTGCTAACAAGGCACAGGCGGACGCCCCCTGCACAGCCGCATCCGCAGCAGCTCCAAGCCCGTCCACAGGGAGGGTCACGGAGCCACGCTGGGTGGGGGGTGTAACCTGGGCCACATCAAGACCCCCCGACCTGGGACGGAGGTCCGTGTGTTCCTGGAGCCCAGGGGTCCTTTGAGGGCGGGGCTGTGTCTTCTCTGTGTTTCTCTGGCACCCAACTCGGTACCTGAAATGGCAGGAGCTCAATAATGAGGACGAGAGAGAGAGAGAGAGAGAGAGAGCAAAGGATGGGAAGAGAGAGAAAGCACCATCCTGGCCCAGTAGCCTCGGGGAGAGCGGGGTTCTGCCTCTAACTCAAGGCCCTGCCTTCAGAGCACAGACGGCGGTGGAACCAGGATGCCTGTTCCCTGCTTGCAGGCTCGTCTGCCGCTGTTTCCTCCGGAGCAATGACCAGGCGACAGCCTCCTCCTGTGATGCCCCAGGGAGATGGAGCTGGCCAGCTCCAGCCGGCACTGAGTCCGGGCTCTGACATCCCTTCAGCCTGCTTGCCTTAGCCTGAAACACGCTCCCAGCTCACCCCCATCCCGGTGAGGGAAGCAACAAGGCGAGTCACAGCAATGATGCCATGACGACACTTCAGCGGGGCCAGACGGAGACGCGGGTTTCGAATCTCCAGGATCCAGAAGATGATACACAAGTGGCGGTTCACTCTCTGCCCAACAGGAGAAGCTACCTTGCCTGCTCCTCCATTCAGGAGGCCCTGCAAGTGACAGGGCTGCCCTTCCGCGTGCTGTCCGTAGACGGAGCGTCCGTTTGTTCCCGGAAATTGAGCGGTTTGGAGAAGGTTTGATTCAGTCTTGGTCCTTTCTCTTGATCATGAGATACCTTACACACTTTCTTACTATTATACAGTTCCTTGTGGGAGGGCAGGGATTGTGTCAGTCTTGCTGGACACCAAGCCCCTAACCCCAGCTTTGCAGTGGGTCCCAGGATAGAAGAAATTGTGAATGTTGCAGGACAGTTCCGAGTCTGATTGAAAATACCGGAAAGGGCATGGATTTTCTAAGTGAGGCAGGGAAAGTGGGGTGGGGGGAATCCAGGACCCAGGACTAATCACAGGGCCTTGTCTCGCCCCTCAGTTCTGGCTGCCGGTACCCGGACGTCAGAACCTCCCTGAAGCCCTCACCATGCGCCAAACCCTCCCACATGTCACATCTGTGACACTTGTGCTGTTTTTTCTAGAATAAGCTGGCACGGGACCGGAGGCGATTCAAATCAAGCCTGGGAAAGAGTTCTC
This sequence comes from Aethalodelphis obliquidens, assembly GCF_003676395.1. Classification (NCBI taxonomy): domain Eukaryota; kingdom Metazoa; phylum Chordata; class Mammalia; order Artiodactyla; family Delphinidae; genus Aethalodelphis; species Aethalodelphis obliquidens. The sequence continues at coordinate 2,386,314 of NW_020837978.1, forward strand.
TTCCTCCTGAAAGGCTGGCTGACGAGGCCACGAGGAGAGAGCAGGAAACACTGAAATAACGCTGCTCTCAGCTTCCCCCCACCTTTCGTCTGAGGGTTTCAAAGCGCTCCCTGAATTTCCATCACATTTTCATGATGACACGTCTTATGGCAGGTGGGGAACTAAACCTTCGCCCCTGCTGTTCCACCTGTGCACCTCACACACATGCCGCTGACAAAAGTCCCTGACTTGTCCCCAAAGCGCTTCTTTCCTCTGCGTTCCCCTGGGCAAATGCCCACCAAAGCTGGCATCATCGGCGTCCAGCTGTCCACCCCCCGCCCCTCACACTGGTTCCATTCCCAGGGCTGCTTGTCTCCAGCCCTCACCTCCCTGGGCTGTTACCCACGTCCTAACTGGAATTCCCACCTCCTCTGCCAGCCTCCACTCTGGTCCTTGGGTGTCTTCCTTCAAGGCCAATGTGATGACGGCCGCCCTCGGCCTGAAGCCCTTCAGAAGCCCTGCCTTCTCTCGTGGGCGAATTCAGACTCCTTGTCACATCGCACAAGTCCCTCCAGGATGTGTCTCTGCGGCCACCCTGTCATTCCTCAGCTGCTTCCCCACGACACGCTCTTGCAAGTGAGAACACGCACACACGCACATGCTCACACGCATACATACACGCTCACACACACGCTTACACATGCTCACAAACATACGCACTCTCGCACACACATGCTCTCCCACACTCACACACACGCACACACCCCTACACAAGTTTCAAGCCCATAATCCCCTGAGCCCGCCACGCGGATTCTCCCCTCCCCCTGGGCCTGCCCACTCCCAGTTCCCCCTCTGTCTTTCCCCATCTTGCAGGACGCAGCCCGAGTGGGACTTGCTCCAAGGGGCCTCCTGTCCTTCCAGGAAACCTCGTTCATTTTCTTTAGTGCCAGCGAGGGAACGTGCGGTTGCTTCATTTCCATCACTTACCGTCCCGTGTGACAGCGACGGGGTTGGATCCACAGCCTTTACTAGACGGAGGCTTCCTCTGAGGGCAGCCGAGGCTGACTCCTCTTCACGTGCCCGGCACACGGCAGAGCCTCCGCGCGTGTCCGAGGGCCTCGATGGATCAGAAGTGGGACCCAGGGAGATGGCACACCTCACGCCAAGGACAGAGACAGAAGGGTGGGTTGCAGCCAGGAGTCCAGTCCATCCAGACGCTTCGTGAAGATGGAACTCTTATCTTCACGTAACTACTTCAGACAAACACCCCACAGGAATGATGACTGGAGGGGACTGACACCAAACGTGAGGACACTTTCTAGAAATGCAGCTGGGGGAGGGGAAGGTGTCAGGATGATCCCATGAGTCAGTGGGGCCTAAAGTATCTTTCGACAAAGGCTATTTACCCACCCGTAGGGTAGGCGCTAGTCTCACAACCTATGAAAAAACAGGCGACTCACTGATGGGAGAGCTTAAGGCAGGGAATGAATTTGTGGCCAGTGGGCCAGAGTGAGGAGTTGTGTGACAGGTTACACGAAGAGGCAGCTTGGAGGGTGAGACAGGGACTGGGGTCGGGGCCTGAGGATGCTGTCCTCCGGACTGGCCGACCGGCAAGCTGGACAGGATAAGAAGCCTCTTTGCCTCTAGAATTTTAGAGTGGAAGAAATAGTAAAACAATGTACTTCAGCGTTTCTCATCCAGAGTGTCAGAATGCCCTGGGACTCCTGATCAAGTATGAGAAAGGGTAACGTCCACTACAAACTAGGGAGTGTGCTCCCCCCGGGCGATTGGATCACCAATGCTGCTGAATTGCGGTGTGTCCACCGTCGACCTGGATTCCAGCAAAAGAAACAGGAAAACCACAGGTTTAGCCCAGTTGCTTCCTTCTAAGAAGGAAGGAACTAAGGGCCAAACCCCACTGTTCCCCTCCTGCTGGGTCCCAGGGCTAAGTTAGGTCTCAGGGCTCCAGGTCTGCAGCCCGCGGTCCGCTCAGTCCTGTGGGCTGCTCTTAGCGCCACTATTGTTATACCCCGCAGATGTAACACGAACGACCCTGAACTTTAACAAAGTGCTAAAGGTTTGGGGTTTGGGATCCTGAAATTCCTTTAGGACCCATCTGCTTTCTGTGCTAATTTAATAACGTGAATAACAGTAATTGTTGTCTTTGTGTGCGTGCGTAATTATTATTGCTAGGGTAAAGATTTTAACCTACAGTACATCTAAAGCGGTGACCCTCAACTGAGGGCATTCTGCACCCTCCCACTCTCACCCACACCCCCGCGCACTTGCCAACGCCTGGAGACAGTTTTGATCGATGCAGCTTAGGGAAGAAGTACCACGGGGATCTAGTGGGCAGAGGCCAGGGACGCTGCTAACACCCCACAGGGCGCCGAAAGGACCCACAGCAAAGAACGATCCAGCCGCAAATGTCAGTCGTGCCCAGATTGAAAAACCCTCGTCGGAAACAAACACCTCGTCCTGAAACAGGGTTCTGTCTCCTTGGGGGCAAGTGGGTTCCGCAAGAGCGCCTCCTCTTCCTGGATAGACCCAACCCTTTGAGTAATCTTGGCCAGAGGAATGGAAAAGTTTTCCAAATAAATCCTCCCAAACTGTAGGCTCATTCCAAGGTGCGTAGGTGGGAGTGAAGCCACAGCCTGTTTTCAGGAACTAATCCCCAAACCGCCCAGAGGAACCAAACCAGCAGGAGAAACTGTCCTCCAGCGAAAGGTGGGGCTGCGAGGACCTGAAGGAGAGGGACCAGCTCTTCCAGCCTCAGAGAGCCTGGAGGAAGGTCCTGGCCCCAGTCCCGGGGAGGGGAGGGGCCGAGCTGGCGGTAGTAGCTGGATGGGGGCTTTGATCCAGTAGCTGTCACTTTGACAACATCTCCCCACTGTTGCCCCTCTCCCTGCCGTGACGTGGACGCTGAGATGACAGAGATGTTCAGATTCTGTTTACAGGGAAGCTATTGATAGAAAGTGGGTGATACTGTACACAGCACTGCTGCACACCCAGAGGTTCCCATACACTCGCCCCTTTGCCCATCAGCGTTCTTTTCCTTGGGTTTTGCAACTCCAGAAGTCAGGGACGGTGACAGTTCACCTGACAGAGCCCCTGGCAGAGTCCTGCTTGCATGCGTGCCGAGCGAGCGTGTGGTGACGGTGACGGTGACGATGAACAGAAATGCACCGCATTGCAGGTTCCTCTCCCACAGGGACAGGTCTCCCAGGTGGTAAGTTCATCATACATCAAGTTCCCCTTAGACCCTACTTCTTAAGGGAGAAGAAAGAGAAAAAAATGCTTGTTGCGTCTTGTCATTTTAACAAGAAGACAGAGTTCTAGGCTTCTTGCCTTTAAACAACCAAAAATTAGATGAGAGTCGCCCTTCAAACGTCAGAATGGCATTTAGCCCGACAGCTCTCTCCTTGTCATGCGCAGGGAGCTGCTCTAGTCAAACCTGTCGGCGTGGAGTCAGTATCTCAGCCTTGGGTCACTGTGTCAAAGCTTTGAGCAAGTTGGAGAGAGAGAAGCCGGCCTGGGTGTCCTCTGACACCGGGGGACACCCAGGTGTCCCTCCCCACCATCACGTCTGGAAGAGGAGGGAGCAAGCCTGACATGGGAAGGGCCCGGGAGGGACGCCTTCAAGTGACTGCTTTGGGGAGACCCTAACGCCTCTGCTGTGATGGGTTCAGAGACAGAACGAGGGGCCATCCACCCGGGGAGCTTCTGGGGCTCCAGGAGCACTGAGGCCTCGCTGGGATAGACTGGGATTGTGTGTCAGTTACCACTTTCCACGTGGACTCCTGACACAATCTGGGGCACGGACACTGGGTCCACTGCTGCCGAGGAAGCCACGATTGATGGAGATTCGCCAGCAGTCCAGGCAAAGGGTGATATTCCTTCGGCGCAGGGGGAGTACACACCTTCCCACCCTCTGACAGCCTCGCAGGATGGGAGAAGCAGCTCCCTGGGCCAGAGTTCAGGTGCCCCTGGGCCTTTGGCATCCACGGAGGCACCCGTGTTGCATCAGAACCGATGGTGCAGGGGAGAGTTGAGCTGAAAATGCAGAAGCTGTCTTTGCCACTTCCCCTGGGGTTCCAGACCCTCCCGACTGTTCTAGAGGCCCAGGCTCTGCACCTGCCTCCCGGGCAGGTACCCTGGCAGGTAACCTGGACGTTTCCCAGACCGATGCTCCGGCGCCTCCTGCCCCCCACGCACCCTGCAGGTGTGGCCACCTGAGTCTCTCTCCCCTGAGTAACTAGGGTGGAACGACAGCACAAACCCAGCCCAGCCCTGACATCAGGCAGCCGAGAGTCGCCTCGAGCCAACAGTCAGAGTCAGCGAGAATCATGAAAACGATAGAGGCAGCACAGTGAAGTGCTTTTTATTGGAAGCACGTGATTTATTTCATTATCCACATTTTAGGCCGTTTAACTTGTTTGTGGCTGCCAATAACTCGTGTGGTTTGGAGAATGACATCTAACGGATGCATGTAACAAATCCCTTACTTTGGACAAAACATAAAGGATACATGATATTTATCTGTAAAAATTGCCGCCACTTCTAAATAAATGTTGGATTGTTATTTAAAGAACACTGTCAGGGGACTTCCCTGGTGGCGCAGTGGTTAAGAATCTGCCTGCCACTGCAGGGGACACAGGTTTGATCCCTGGTCTGGGAAGATCCCACATGCCACAGAGCAACTAAGCCCGTGCACCACAACTACCAAGCCTGAGCTCTAGAGCCCACGAGCCACAACTTCTGAAGCCTGTGTGCCACAACTGCTGAGCCCATGCGCCTCAACTACTGAAGCCCGCGTGCTATAGGGTCTGTGTGCCACAACTGCTGAGCCCGCATACTGCAGCTTCGGAAGCCTGCGTGCCTAGAGCCCGTGCTCTGCAACAAGAGAAGCCACCACAATGAGAAGCCCACACACCGCAACGAAGAGAAGCCACTGTTCGCCTCAACTGGAGAAAGCCCGCACGCAGCAACAAAGACCCAACACAGTCAAAAATAAATAAAATTAAAAAAAAATAAAGTGAAGAAAGAACATTGCCCAGGAAGGGTCCAAATTATCCTCGGGGCGCCTGTCTGTCTTGGTTCTGCCCTGCGGGCAGAGATCGGTGGAGACATCTCAAACTTTGGGAAAAAGTAGTTTATACCTCAGCTAAAGGAGGGCCTTTTCTCTTTCTGCTACTTGCAGGGTGGGGTTGGGAGGGGGGCTGAGAGGGGAGGAAGGGAGGGACTTCAAGCAAAGATCAGGGTCCTACAGAGAACAGACTTGTGGCTGCCAAGGGGGAGGGGAGTGGGGGAGGGATGGAGTGGGAGTTTAGGATTGGCAGACGTAAACTAGTATATACAGAATGGGTAAACAACAAGGCCCTACCATATAGCACAGGGAACTATATTCGATATCCTGGGATAAACCGTAATGGAAAAGAATATGAGAAAGAATGTATATGTATGAATCACTTTGCTGCACAGCAGAAATTAACACAACCTTGTAAATCAACTATACCCCAATTTAAAAACGATGGGGGTCCTTCCCTACCCGCTGGGGAGTCCATTTCCACAAGAATATGAGACGGGGAGCTTGGGGACACCCTCTCTGCGACTGAGGAACTCAAGTTTGCCATGCGAGAAGCCACTGGGCCAAGGCTGGCAGTGATTTCGGGGGAGACAGCACATCACTTTCAGGGTTGGCCTCTAAGAGCCGGCAGAGCCGTGACAGGATTTTCAATCTGGACACACCCGCTCCTCTCTGGGTTTGGGCTCAGATTCCACGGCCAAATCTGTGCCAAGTCTCCTGTGTTCAGACTCGGTAGGCGGTGGATGGAAGGCGTGGAGACCCCTCCTGAGAGCGACAGCGTGGGCCAGCGCCACCGGCTAGGGCCAGCCAGCCAGGGAGCAGCCCGCCCCGTCATGCCGAGGGAAGCCAGGCCTCCTCAGTGAGGGTTTTGTCTTCAGCAGGAAAACAGGAAAGGAGGCCATGGAGCCACCGTGCAAACTGCGGTCTCTGTGCTCCCCAGACCCCATCGCCTCTGTGGCCCTGAGCACCGCGCTCGGTGCTCTGGGCAGCAGAGCTCAGGTGAGGGCCACCTCCCCGGGGAACGCAGCTCTGAAGCCGGGCTCACAGCTGGGTGAGCGGATACTGGCTCTCTCCCGCCTTGCCTGCCAGCCGGGCCCCCTGAAGGCCGGCCACGTGCTTCTCAGAGGAGCCACCGCCGCTCCCTTAGATGACCCGTCCCATCACTGTCATGGTTCACTGTCCACGTGGTCCCGTCGGTCCAGGCACTGGTCCTGATGCAGGGATGGGAAGGGGAGCTGGTCTGCTTGGAATGAACCTGAGTCTCTCTGGGTGGCCAGTGACCTCTGGGAGATGGTCACTCTCCTGGTCAATGCCAAGGCCCTGGTTTCAGCCTGGAGTCTGAGTTACAGGTGGCCTGGCTGCCGTGGTGAAGGCCGGTGACAGAGTCCCCTCAGCTCAGTGCTCAGGGCATCTCCTGACACCTCCAGCGCCCCTGTCTTTCTGACACACCGCCTGACCTGCCCCAGGAGGGACTTAGCTGTGAAAACCTGCGTTTCTCCAGGGCCTAGAGTCAAAACTCACATACATTTGTCCCCAGCCTGGGCGGACGTCACCTTGAATGTTCTGAGATATCTTGGTTGTCAACCTCCTGAAGCGTAGGCTCTGTGTAGAGTTCCCCTTACGTCACGCAGAGCCCAGCCGTGTGGTTTGTGGCGACGGGGAGAGTACGTGACGGGGGAGATGGGCTTGGCGCCCAGGAGACCGAGCCCTGCTCCCCACCGTGTCCCGACCGCCAGGCTCACATGCGGACGGCGGGTGGGCAAGCGCCAGGTGGACTGTCCACCCTTGGGGGGCCTTCCCCCACCCCGCCTGCAGCATCCCCTGTGTCTCTAAGCCACGGCCCTGAGTGAGCTCCCCTCGGGGAGATACCCAAAGCTCTGCCTGCTTTGATGCGTGCACAGTCATTTCTGCCACCGCGTGGCCATGAGGCTTCTTCTGGGAACTGGTGTGGAGTCAAACATCTAGCGACCTGTCCACACGACGGCCAGTGTGGGGCCGCGGGCCAAAAGGAGCCTGAAAGTCCTTGCGAGCCTTTCCTGCCGCGGCCGGGAGGAATCCAAGCCCCTTCCCAGCCCCGCCCCGACTGAAGCCACTGTTGTCTCCTGGGTTCATCATCATCTGTTGCTGGGGGGGCTCGGAGGGACAAAGTGCCCTCCCATTGGGGCACATCCCACGCTCACTGGCAACATGACTGTCCTGCAGGGCACTTCCAAACCCGGGCCCTGACGGGCGCCCTGACCAGGAGGTATGTGGTCACCCGACTCTCGTGCCATCTATGCTGCCCCGGAGCCCACAGAGCTCCCTCTCCAGCCTTGGAGGGAGGGGCGTCTCAGCCGCCAGGCCAGCAGCTTCCAGATTTCCTGAGCCACGGCCATCCTGAGGAAGACATTGTGCATTGGAGGGCTGTCTACGCGCACACGCACACACACGCACACACACACACACACACGCTCACATTCACCCCACACACTCACACACATGCATACACACACATACATACACACGTACACACACTCACACACATGTACACACACTCACATTCACACACATGTGTACACACACTCACATTCACACACATACATTCATACACACACTCACACACACGCACTCACATTCACCCCCCACACACATGCATACCCTCACACACACACACACACGTACACATGCTCACACACATACACACACTCACACACACGTACACACACTCACATTCACCCACACTCACACATGTACACACTCATATTTGCACATACACATGCACACCACACACACGTACACACAACAATCAAATGTGCAATGTGTCCTTATAGTTCCTCTTTTATTTTGCCCACTTCCCAGTTTTTATTTAAAGCTGCTCACAACTATGCACCCGATTTCATGAGTCACTGACGGGTCACAGTCCACAGTGTGAAAAGCATGACTTGGGTCTCCCAGGACCACCAGGTAAAACTAGCCCGGGCCGTTCCCTAAACTCAGGTCCGACCGTGTCTCTGCTTCGAAGCAGCCTCTGGATGTCTCCCGGGAGCCTGTCGGAGACGCAGATCCTCAGGCCCCACCCGAGACCCGCTGACTCAGAATCTGCACTTTACCAAGGTCCCCAGGTGACTCCCACGCCATTAAAATCCAAGAGACACTGATTTAAACGCCTCTCCCAGCGGAGCCGGCAGGAATTTCACAACTCCGTGCTGGCGAAGCGCTGAAATCACCCCCGGGGAAACCAGCCGGGGCGGGGCTGCTCTCTAGTTTGTTTAAGGAGCAGTAGGAACACCGGCACCCAGGACCCCAACCTCTGCGGCAGGGTGGGCGTCACTGCTGGGAGCTGTGCGAGGGGAGTGGTCGCCCTGATGAAAGGCGCGGGAAGCTCAGGGTGACCAGGTAGGGTAGCCAGGCCTAGCAAATACGAATACAGGCAGTACCAGGGACACACTCATATTAAAAAGGTTGTTGCTGTTTATCTAAAGTTCGGGTTGAACTGGGCATCCTGAATTTCACCTGCAGCCCTGCAGCAGAAGCCGATCTCCCCGTGCAACGCACACTTCTTTCTCTCTCCTGTCCCAGCCCTCCCACCCAGCCCTGCCACCTCCACCCTGCAATCTTCCAAAACAACGGACAGAAATGGGGCACTGGGGACGTGGTGGCCCCAGGCATCCTGGGAGGTTGGTTCTTGCCCTCTGTCCTTCTGGTCTGGTACAAAGTCTACCGGCACCTGGCAGCTGGGTTGGGACTGGCACCCCGCCGCCCCCCGCTGCCCTGGTTCTTTCCATCTGGGGACCGCCTCTGACCTGCCTCAGCCCAAGAGCCCTCCAGCCTTTACAGGCAGCCCTACTCCCACCTGGACAGAAGGAGGGCAGAAACGCCCACAGGCCCTGAGCAAAGCTCTCTGGAACCCCCTTCACTTTAGTTCAGTGAGGTTTTCCCGCAATGACTAAAAGGCTTTCAGCAATGGCAGCCACCAGTCCAGCTGGGGAGAAGGGCGGTTTCTCATGGGAGAATCTCCCTCTCTCGGCGAGCACATCATCATGTTGCCTTCAGTGGAGGCTGGAGAGAATTGCTGCAAGGTGAGGGGTGAGGGGTCCCCAGGGCCAGTAGGGGTCTTACTCTCAGGGGAGACGTCAGGGAGAGGGGCCGGAAGGCACCCTGGGCGCCCCCAATCCAGGCCGCCTGGTGTTGCTTCTCAGGTAACTATGGTGTTTCCTACCATCCGGTGTGACAGGCCACCTCCCACCCCCAGGGCTGCCCGGCAGGCTCCTGGGCGCCCTGCTATTGGAGAAACCCCGCCAAGTGCCTGGGGACGGGGGCAGCAAATGAGGAACTGCTGGGTATTTTGCAAAAGAGGCGACTGGGTTATTAGACAAATCATTTTAAATATGCAACACCATTCGGGCTGCTGCAGAGTTCATAGAAATATGTTACAAAACCAAACAGAACATGGTCCCTTCCCTTAAGGAAGGGAGACCTTTGCAGCAGATGCAGGCAGCTCTCTGGGACCTTGGACTTGTGCCTGTGACGGTCATGTCCTCAACTGGCTGTGTCGCCCGCCCTGACCTGGCCAAGGACCCTTCTCCCCCGACATAACATCCATTCATTCCTTTAGTCGCAAAAGCTGATGTCCTTTTCCTTGGAACACGGACATTTCCAATCGAGCCTATGGTGTGGATTAGATTTTATTCTGCCAGGAAATTCTGTAAAACACAACCATGCCCTTGTTTATACATTGGGCAAATTTAGAAAAATTAAATAGGCGTTAGACCATCTTTCCGCCATGTGCCCTTTGAGTGTGTGCCGTCATTCACCCAGTAGAACATGGAGACTGAGATGAATGCCAAGGGCAAGTCCCCGCGGGGTGTCAAGCAGCCTCCAGGCCGGAGGAGGAACCGGGGAGGAAAACACAGGGGAGGATGCGGTCACAGTTGTCAAACCGAGGGAGGGTTTTGTTGTTGTTCTTTGTTGTTTTTCCCAGAAGGAGGAGATGCTGTCATGAGGTGAGCATAGACATGGGGGTCTGATTCCCCCACCCGTGCACTTGCACGGGTCACTTAGTCCAAATCAGCCCAGTTTCCTCGCGAGGGAACGGGGACCCAACAGTGCCCATCATCCCAGAAGTTGGTTGAGAGACTCCGTGAACCGCCCAGAACTAGGGGGCCTCCCTGAGGTTTCCTCCTCCTGGGGAGGACGTTTTCACAGCCTCAAATAAGCAGGGGTGACATACCCAGCTCACCAAACTGACACCTCACTCTTTGTTCACAGCCCATCTCCATAATTAGAACATGAGTTTCAGGAGGGCACAGACAGGAATGTCAGGAGGGAAAAGACAATGCCCTATTCATAGGTAATTGGCACTTGATAAATGTTTATTGGACAAGTGGCTGAAAATGGGAAAGAATGAATAGTTAAGGGCTACTGCCGCTGAGTGGCAGAGTTTTGTTCACACATTGGACACACGCACTTGGAAATCAAAGGATATCCTTATTTGCCTGGCAATTATGTAAATGTTTGCCCTTTCCCCAGAAGGGTTCTGGGAAGCAAGTTGAAAAGGGCAATAGAAACAATGCCACAGCTGTATTCCGAGGACAGGTATGGGCAGGTGTTAGAAAAAGAGCTACAGGAAGAGATCAGGCATTCAAAAGAAGGAAAGGGCAAGGCTCGGTGTGGCAACACCACCATTTTCTCAACCCAGAAATATTTGGAGAAGGATTTCCAACTTTGTGCTTTTAAAGCCAATTGTCATTAGTGAACCCAGACGTAAGACCTCACAAGTGTGTGTGACCGCGGTTTATGCTGAGCAACTGTACCCACGTCCCCACCTGCCCGCCCACGGTGCCCTCCAGGTTAGAATCACAAGGAAACATGGCAGGTTCTCTTCTTTGCAAAGGGGCCTGGAGGCCGGGCGGTCTTCTGCCTGTCATTTGGAGCTTACTTTCCCTTGTGAAAGAGGCGCATAGGCCGAGAGTGCCTACAATGTGTCTATTTTTAAAAAACTCTTGAACATGCCAAGTTGCATGGGATGCAGGCATCAAAAGTTAAGTGAATGAGATTAGAAGCCAGACACACCTGAGCGGGTGAGAAGCGTGGATCTCTGGGGAGGGCCAGCCCATGGTCTTAGACGTGGAGCTGGAAACGTCTGCCCCGAGCCGGCCTGGCTTCCTGTCCCTCTGGAACAGGCGTCCTCCTATTCCGTCTACAGTCCCGCCCTCATGTCCAAGCCTCATCAGCAGAGAGTACAGACCATCTCCCATCACTAGCCCTTTCTCCGAGGGCTCCGTGGGGAGTGGCATTTTCTGGAGAATGATTTGTCTAATTGCTGGCAATGTCACTTCCTTGAAACCTACTTGGATGGCCAAGGACCTCAGCAAACCATGCCCCGTCACACAAACATCTTGTCAAGTGTGTATCAGTGCTTGACGTGCCTCCACCACTAAGTTCAAACTCAAATTCTTAAAATAGGGATGATTAAATCCAACTGAATCTGCCTGCTTTTTTTTTCAATTGCCTTGAAAGTTCACTCTCAGTTTTTGTCTGGGCGCCTCAGAAGAAATGTAATCTATTATTATTAGATCATCACTATTATAAGATCATTGAAATGCCACCTTATATAAGAGGAGCTGCTTAGGGGTTTAAGCACCCCTTGAAAGGAAGCACGGGACTTTCTGAGAATAAATTAAAACATATATCTTTTCTCTTCCATTAAGATAAAATGCAAATGAAGAAAATCCGATTCAAACGAATTTAGGAGAAAGAGTAAGTTACTGGCTCTTGTAAGGGAAAACAGAGATGGAGTTGGCTTCAGGGACGGCTGGATTCAGGATTCAGATGCCCCAGCCTCCCCTCTCCCCGCTCCTCTCTGCTTCCCTCTATATCTGGACTCTGTTCTCTCCACATGCAGAGTGGGTCCCTAGCTCCACTAGAAAATCCTGGAAATGAACCTTGGCCACCTAAGGTCAGGTGGCCAAGCCAGTTGCTTGGTCACCTGACCAGTTGCTGCAACCGTGGAGATGATTGCATGAGAAGATGCCTCATGACAGAGAAGGGAAGAACTTCCTCAAGAGAAGAAAGTGCTGGGCAGACAGAGCAACAATTGTTTCTTATTAATCATGTCTCTTTACTCTGTATTTGATCTTTGATTTCTGGGGTGGACTGCCCCTCCCAGGGTCAGCCGATGCCTAGAGATAGTAAACAGCTCACCTGCTGGGGAGCCTTTCATACGCAAACCAGCCAAAACAGACCAACCACCTCCTATGAGGGGCTCTCGCACTCAGGCCACGACCCCTCTGCCCCCATCGCTCAGGTCCAGGGACCAGACAACCAGGGTCTGCTTGGTCTGCGTGGTCTCTGCTGGGCTCTCACAAGGCCACGGCCCCAGACAGGCTGCCCTGGGTGAGGAACCCTCCCCGTTCTTGTCACGTGAGTCCAGGGCAGCGGGCCTGGTCACGGCACCACGGTCACTCAGATGGTCACTCTGTCCCGCGCGGCCAGGTAGCGTGCTAGGTGCTGGAGACGGTCCCAGAAGAAGGTCTCTCCTTTTCCACTCTGTTACAACCTGTGACAGCGGAGAGGGACCCTTGGCAGCCACACGTTCCATGATACAAAGCGGGGCCCCAGGGCCGGGCAGATGGTCAATTATTCACTTTCCCTTGGGGGAAAGGAGATACAGTGGCTCTTTTTCAACCCCATGGAATTTTCCAGCTTCCAGTGTGGCTTTTGTAAGGTGTTAATTATTGGTTAGGGTCTTAGGAGATGTCAGCAGATCCGAGGTTGGAAGCAAGGAGTCGCGTGACGGAGGGGAGGGTGGGGGACCGCGGCCACGCTCCAGCCAGAAGACCGCAGGCTCACCCTCAGCTCAGCCCCCAACACAGCCTGGAAACTCACGTCCGAGAGCCTCCCTAAGCTTCGTCTTCCCACCAGCAAAATCGGGGTGATACCTCCCCACCTCACGGCCCAGCCGAGGGGATCAAATGAGACACTGGCTGTGAAGACTTTTTGGCAAACATAAGGTGACCCACGTTATGGCTGTTCATTGTGTGTCATCGTGAACATCACTGGTTCTCACTTTTGCCCCAAGCCTGCCACTGAGAATTATTTCCCCTGTGTCCCAGCGGGCAGCGTTAGCAGCCCTCTTTTGGGACAGGAATGGGGAGCATTGCAAACCTGAGGCTAAAGGCTGCGACCAGACTTGCCTCATTACCCCACGAGCCACGGAGGGAAGGAGGAGAAGCCTCCTGGACTTTCCTGGTGCGGGTGGAGACAACGGGGACCTTTGTGTTGGCAGGTTTCACTCGAGCATGTCCCCAGGCCCGTCCCGAGTCCCCATGTGCCCCTTCATTACGTACTTGCTCCATCAGGGCCTGTGGCCTCCGTCCTTCTTAGGGAAGGCTATTTTACTGGTAAGTTAGGGCCGCACGGAGCCACGACCAAGGCCTGATGTGAGCCACGTGCCTCGTGACCCTAACCTGGCCCAATCTTTTCTTTTGACAGATCCTTCTGAAACGTAATATTAAGAGTGTGCAAAGCAGAGGCTCACTCCCTTAGCTTGGCTGACGCCTGGTCAGTCACTCATGGAGTAAGGCCTACGATGCTCCCTGCTCCACGCGAAACCCAGGGTCGCAGGACATCCCCCCAGAGGTGTGGCTGGGCCCACGCAGCCCCGCAGAGCTCGGGGATCTGCAGGTAGCATTCGCAGGATTGCCAAGGGCATCCTTCCCACAGGCAGGGATTTGATCTCCTCTTTCCTAATATCCCAGGCCAACACAGTGTCTGGAGTTTTCTGTTTCCACTAAGCAGCTAATTAAATGGGTTGGCCAAGCGCACATTCTACACCTCAGAATCCCATCGCCTGCTGTGTGCTCCATTAGGTGTTTATTGATGTCCCATTAGTAAAACACGCACTCTTGGGAGTGTGAACCTAGGTGAAGATGGGAGTTTAAAACCACTTATAAATGGTCACGTCAGTGACGTGCAGAAGGAAACTTGGCCCTGGATGATGCTCCAAAAATGGAGCTGGGGGCTTCCCTGGTGGCGCAGTGGTTGAGAGTCCGCCTGCTGATGCAGGGGACACGGGTTCGTGCCCCGGTCCGGGAAGATCCCACATGCCGCGGAGCGGCTGGGCCCGTGAGCCCTGGCCGCTGAGCCTGCGCGTCCGGAGCCTGTGCTCCGCAACGGGAGAGGCCACAACAGTGAGAGGCCCGCGTACTGGAAAAAAAAAAAAAAAAATGGAGCTTTCAAGTCAGACAATCACTTGAATACAAGAGTCCTTAATACTGCATCTCAAAGGAAGCTTATAGATCCAAAGGAATGAGGGTGACTAAAACCTAAATATTGTACAAAAGCAATAAGTGTGACTAAAACCTAAATATTGTAAGATCTATTCCTTCTGTTTTTGGAGTTATATTTAACATGTCGAGCAGTTTCTTAAGGGAAATCAGATATGAGATCCAGCATTTTTCTTGCTGTGACTTGTAAATCTGTACTCTTAGAGCCTCTTCCTACTTACACCCGACAGAAAATAGCTCTTTGCCAAGAAACTACCGAGGCTGCAAAGCTGGAGAATGGGCAGCTAGCTGGCTCAGGACCTCCAGGACGTGGCTCCCAGCTGGGAGACCACCCACTTCCTCACCTGTTATATGGGGTAAGCAGAGCCAATCAACAGAGCTCATGTGAGAATGAAGGAATGTGTCTGTAAAGCACGATAGAAATTCACAGCCCTTCACTAATGTTGGTTGTTAGGAATAAATGTCTGGGCTGGAGCAGGGGATGCGGAGGGACTGCTTGGCGGGCAGGGGTCCATTACTCCTTCTTCTTAATTCACAACCAATGATTGGTCTGACAGAAGGTGAGAAGTGACATTTCTTTAATTTTTCAGCATGGGCACATTGAGGATAGCTTTAGCCCCTCGCATACCGGCTGTGGGGTCTGCACACAGGGCAGGTCGCTCTACGGACCCCCAGGCATCCTCACGTGCCTGGTACCTGGCTGGACCCCAGGGGACGCTGCACAGAAGCACGTCCTCAAGTTTCTTCTCTCTCAGCATAAACCAAATTGTCTGCTGCTGCGGCCAGTCCCTTAAGGCTTGTCAAGAAACAGTTGCGAAGCGTGAGGCATATTGAGCTTATCCCTTGGCAGAGAAAATCAATTCAGTGCTTGTAGGAGAAACCTCATCGTGTATAAGATCAGGTGGGTGAGCGTTTCAGTCCCTGTCTTTTCTGGTCTTTATTTTTCTCCATCAACATACATGCACGGAGGCATCCCTGTGTGCCTATAGCTGTCATTCCCTTTCTGGGTATTGAGTCCAAGTTTGGAGGGAAGGAGGGAGGGAGTGGAGAATTTTGCTTTCGATAAAGAAAGAACCCTGCTATCCTCCTGGAGCCTCACTCTCCCTGCCTCAGTGCAGGCTGTGCGGATGTGTGCGTCCAATTAGTTTGTAGGACGGGAGACTGAGAGGGCACCCGCTGCTATTAGAGATCTAAAAACATACGTGAACCTCCAACAATATATGCAGATCTTGCAGAGGTCTAAAACAGATGGGATGTTTGGGGTTTTAAATACATTTATATATTAAGAATATGCTATTTAACCCTTAGCCGCTATGATGATTGAGTGACAGAATTCAGAATGGTTATGTCCTCTGTTGGAAACCTGAATGTCGAAGATGGATCCAGGCAGCTCTTCCTGGAGAAGCATCCCAGACAGAGGTCAAAACACGTCTCCTTGGCTGGACCCATGACCACAGTCCAATAATGCAAAAGCCAACTTGTGAGATGTGTGCAGAGGTATTTTCTCACATTTTAACCAAGGGACCGAGGTCATTACGTATTTAGACATCATCCCTCCCTACTTCTAACTGTTCTTGCGATGGTTATGACATTGACCGTGCGTCTCATACATTGTCAGCCTTTACTAAGGGTCCATTAGGTGCTAAGCACACTGTGCTAAAGATGAAGTTTTCAAAGCCCACGGTTGTGAAGGGCTGGTGGCGTTTCACAGAGCCAGACATGTAAACATACGAGGTTGGGGGCGAGTGGGGAGATACAGCAAGAGTAAGCTGTGGCCTCTAGTCTGGGGGTGTCTCCACCAGCCCCCGGGCCCTTCTCCCGGTCCAGATGAAGACCTCCCATCAATAAATACCCAAACCAAGTTCAAATCACACCAGTACAGCCCAGCTGGTATTCCCAGCTTTCACTCACCCACACACACCCAAAATGAACATTTGATACAAATTCTCATTTACACATTATTCCTCACTTGGAGGCTGTACAATTTTTGATAGTTCTTGCTGCCAACTTAGATTTCCAGTAATTATTTTAATTTGTTACCCTGAGTCTCTAGATCTTCATGCATTTCCTCGGCAATGATCACACTGCCCCCCGACATCTCCCCCCCTGCCCCTGTCCGGTGAGGGGACTGCTCTGAGACACACAGATTGGTAAGTTTCCCAGGTAACGATTTGGTTTTTTTTTTTTTTTTTTTTTTTTTTTTTTTGCGGTACGCGGGCCTCTCACCGTTGCGGAGCACAGGCTCCGGATGCGCAGGCTCAGCGGCCCTGGCTCACGGGCCCAGCCGCTCCGCGGCATGTGGGATCCTCCCAGACCGGGGCACGAACCCGCATCCCCTGCATCGGCAGGCGGACTCTCAACCCCTGCGCCACCAGGGAAGCCCTTGGGGCTTTGAACATGGAGTCGCTGGAAGTTCACCAGAGCCGTCCCGCCTTGAGCCCTTTTCAGTCCTTTTCAATAGCGAGCGTCAGCATTCCTACCGGTCACACTCTTCTTAAGACCCCCCGACTCCCAGTGACACCCCGCCTCACCTCTCACACCTTGCTCACCAAACCTGCATCCCTCCGAAGGTCTTAGGCAAACTTCCCTCTTCTCTGGACTCAGTACCTTGAGGCAGACCTGAGATCACAAATATGCTTAATTCTTTTTCAGAGTCTCCGCCCTGGACCCAGCCTCCAGAAGGGCTTTAGCCACTGATTCACTTAGAATGCATCCAGTTGCCACCAAGACAAACTCATCTATCGGTGGCCTAAAACGTGAGGACATTTATTGCTTATTAACAAGTCCCAAAGCGGCGGCCCCAGGCTTCGTTCACTGACCCCACGATAGCACTGAAGACCTAGGGCCAATCCTCCTGCCTGGACAACCTCAGGGTGCAGGCGCTGTTCCCGCCTTGATCACAGCATCCGTGTAGGAGCTCTAAGCAAGGGGTCTCCCCCCTCCTTTTCCATCCCAGAGACAGACTTGCTGCCCACAGCTCCTTCCCTTCCCAGCACACGTCCACTCATGCCCCCAACCCCAGAGCAAGCACCACAACTGACGTAGAAAAATCAGGATTGGTCCCTGGGGGAGGGCACGTTGCCAACCCCTCCCCCTGAAAATCGGGATTCTATCAGCAAACTAGAGGGGCGAGTGGCAGCTGGGAGGCAACCAATATACTTACCACAGTTGCTTTCTCAAGAAGTTATCTAAGAACAGACATAAATCTAATATTGGAGCTGGGGCTTCATTTCCACTGTTTGTCGCAGCATCTCTGCAGAAGAGAAGAACAGGTTCCTAGGTCCTGCCAGCCCCAGCACTCTCCTGGGGCATCCTCCAGCCTCCGGAGAAAGGGGGTGAGTTTGACTTGGCTCGGAAGGGTTTGGTCCTTCTTCTGGGGGTGACATAAAAATGTCCATCCACACAGCTTTTCGGCCAAATCTGCAAGCAGCTCAGGGGCTCCTGGGACGTGAATGCAGGACCCAGAACACAGGATACGCTGGGGTCCCGCGGGGAGAGAGGGAGGGGGCTGTGGGTGACTGTTTCGCATCCGCCCTCTTTTGCCCTCCCAGGACAGAAGCAGTGCAGTTTGGGGAATCGACTCCAGCTTCAAGGAGGGCTGGGGCTTTGAACAAACCAGCTCACTGTGGTTGACTCATCTCCTTTCTCTGTTCTGGGTTCAGGAAACCAGACCTAAGCCAGTTCGCAATTGGCGTTCCGACTGCGACAGACACTGGTCAGAAGGGAGGAGGTGGCCCCTGCAGGGACGACTCTTGTTCCGCTGTGGGAGGAGAGATGCTCCCCACTGAGAGAGCCAGCTGCCATCAGCACTGGCTTTGCAGCACAGGGCTAACGCGGAGCACCACTGAGAGACGCAGAGGGGCGCCGTTCTCGGTGACGTCACCAACCCTGCCGTCCGCGTCTGCCCTGGCCTGCAGGTTTCTGGGCCTGTGGGCTAAGGAACTAACTCTGCATTGGTTTTTCTATTATTTGCAGCTGGCGGCATCCTAACCGATTCATGGGATCAGCAGAGGCAGCAAGAGCAGGTGCTGGGATGCAGACGTCGGGGTACCGACACAGAGGCAGCTCTGAAAGGGCAGCCAGACATTCCACGTCCCAGTGCAGGAGAGTCAGTCAAGGGTGATTCGGGCAAGTCTCCGTGCCGGAAAGGCCAGCCTTGTGGAACCGGGCACAGCAGCAGGAGACCCAGGCTATGGCGAAGTACTCAGGAAAGCCCCAGAGCCACACAACAGGCACAACCTCACCATCCAGTCCTCCGGCGGGGGTGGGAGGTAGGGTATGGGCACCCACCAGAGCTAGTAATTAAATGACGGTATCTCCTACGATTTATTAAGGGCTGACTGTACGTCAGATGCTGTGCTGTGTGCTTTACATACGTTATATCATCTTAAATGCTCTTTTTTCTTGGCTGCATTGGGTCTTGCGTTGCGTGTGGGCTTTCTCTAGTTGTGGCGAGCAGGGGCTACACGTCGTTGTGGTGCGCGGGCTTCTCATTGCGGTGTCTTCTCTTGTTGCGGAGCATGGGCTCTAGGGCGTGCAGGCTCAGTAGTTGTGGCTCGTGGGTTCTAGAGTGCAGGCTCAGTAGTTGCGGCGCATGGGCTTAGCTGCTCCGCGGCATGTGGGATCTTCCCGGACCAGGGATCAAACACATGTCCTTTGCATTGGCAGGCGGATTCTTAACCACTGTGCCACCAGGGAAACCCTTAAATGTTCTTTAAAAAAAAAAAAAAAGAAAGCTTAGATATAAGTAATGATTGCCCCTGCTTTCAGATGGAGAAGAGGTTTAACATTTAAGTGGAGTTGGTTAAACATTCAAAAAGTAAACTGCACCATTCACCGTATCAATAGACCTAAGGACGTGACCATGTCAATAAATGCAGAGAAAGCATCTGATAAAATTCAACCATCATTCACGGTAACATCTCTTAGCAAACTAGGAATTAAAGGTAATTTCCTCACATTGATAAAGGGCATCTACAAAAAGCACTATAGCTAGTGTCATCCTTCGTGATCAGACTGGATGCTTCTCCCTAAGGACAAGAGCAATGCAGGAACGTCCACTCTCATCCCTCATATTCAGCATTGTGCTGGACTTGCTAGCCAGTGAAATAAGGCAAGAAAAAGAGATAAAAGGCATCCAAAGGAAGAAATAAATCTGTTTCAATTTGCAGATGATATAACTGTTTACTTAGAAAAATCCTGAAGAATCTACACAAAAGCTATTAGGACAAATAAGTGAGATTATCAAGGTCACAGAATAGAACATCAATATACAATCAATTGTGCTTCTCTTTACATGCAGTGGAACAGCTGGAAACTGAAAGTAAAATGTGAGCGATAGGTGTGAGAGGAGAAATCAGGAGAGTCAGACCGGCTGCTGGGTCCTAGCGTGTCTGCTCCCAGTTCCTCCTATTCTCACTGCCGGCAGGAGGTGGGGATAGCTACACCTGGCGTCTACACGGGGTCACAGCACACATCTCTGAGCCAGGTGGTGTGGACTTGATGTGAAGTGTAAGAGAAAGCGATTGTTGTCCAGATTGTCACCAAGATTTTAACATGAGAGACTGGCGTAAGGGAACACGCATCACTGAGATGAACAGTCCTTAGAGGACCAAGTTGAGGTGAGGAATGTCAGCCATCCAAAACTCCACTCGATTCAGGTAAGTCAGCCATCTTTGGCAAGCAGTGCTAACTACCAACCCCAAATCCATTCTCCCCTCTTCAGGCGGGCACTGATATATGCTCAACCAAGTATCTTCATTTCTCAGCATCCCTTGCAGCCAGCACGCAGAATTCTGGCCAGTTGGAATCCTGCTGGGGATTTCTGGGATATTCTTGCTTTCCGGATATGAGCGTTTCTCTTTATTCCTTGCCATTTACTTAGTTTACTAATTTACTAATTCCTGCCTGGAGTTGACATGAGGCTAGAGGTGAACCATAAGGGTGAAAGACACACGCAAAGGATGACACAGAAGAGAGACAGAAAGAGCCTGGGACAATTAGGACAGCGTGAAGCACTGACCAGCCTGGACCGCTGTCCTTGGTCTTCTTGTTAATTGTCAGAAATAAATCCCTATTTGGCTAAGCCACTCCTGTCGGGTTTCCATTACGAGAAGTCAAACATAATCTATATTACCTTCATCTAAGTCATTGATTTAAAGAACGGTAAACTGAGCACTAGGGACCAGCTCTCTTTAGACAGGCATCACCTGTACATTTGCAGTCTTTGGGTACTAAGTTCACTAACCGTATTATCATCCATCTCTCCAAACTCCAGTGTCCACAGAGACGTAATGAGAAGCTCTGTCTTCTAGAAATCCAAATGTGTATATACCCACACCACTCCCCTCATCTGTCAGTTTCCTGACGTTATTCATGTGGCCGGAGGTTTGTCTGGTCTTCCTTATTCTCAGGTGAGCCCGGGTTGGCTGCCGTGGCCTCCAGTTCTCTCTCTGAGCTTTCACAGACCACTGATCTGATTGTGTCAGCACTCTCCCTTCGAGGCACATCAAGCCCACGGTCTGTAACTGTGGCAGCTGCATCCTTCCTCCCCATCCACTGCTCCCATTTCCGTTCTTGTTCTACACACAACGCAGATGCCTCCTTCTCAGCTTGCTGTGGGGGGCACATTCCAGGACCGGACCTCCCGACCCTCCCCACGGATCTCACGGATCGTGGCTCTCTCTCACATCTATGCTTGGAATATGCCCTTCCTCCATCTGCTTTGTTCATTTTCTCTAATAACCTGGAATAATTCTAGATTTACAGAAAAGTTGCAACCGTAGTACATCGAATTTCAACGTACCCCTCCACCCGGTCTCCCCTGATGCTAGCATCTTGTATAACCATGGCACATTTATTAAAACAAAGAAATTAACGTTGGTATATTACTACTAAACTGCACCAGTTTTCCCACTAACGTTCTTTTTCTGTCCAGGATCCAGTCCAGGACCCCACGTTGCACTTCATTTAATCTCAGATATCAAAGACCCTTTAACAATTGTTGTTGTTGTTGTTGTTGCTGTTGTTTTTGCGGTATGCAGGCCTCTCACTGTTGTGGCCTCTCCCGTTGTGGAGCACAGGCTCCGGACGCGCAGGCTCAGCGGCCATGGCTCACGGGCCCAGCTGCTCCGTGGCATGTGGGGTCTTCCCGGACCGGGGCACGAACCCGTGTCCCCGGCATCGGCAGGCGGACTCTCAACCACTGTGCCACCAGGGAAGCCCCCCTTTAACAATTTTTGCCTCCACATCACAATTATTTGACTTGGACCAGAGGGATCACTCTGTCCTCCTCATAACTAATTTTGTTTAATTTGCAGGCAGGTGAGTTTTTTCTTGAAATGCCATTGAATGAGACCCAGAAGTCAATCTGTTAGGACCGGGGTGCCTACCTCCATGATGACTGAGGAATTAGCTCAGAATTTGTGCCACGAGGGTCAGCTTATCAGAGTTTCTTTTTAGCGCTCGTTCACCAACGATTCCTCCCTGTGGGCTCAAAACTGGTCTTGAATGGGCATCTCCTCAGTGAGTCCTAATCTTCTAATGAATTGTCCTAAGATGATTTGCTCAGAGCAGAAACTTGGAAGGATGCAGAGACGCCTACTGGCAGCCCAGCCTCCTTGTGTGCAGGGGGAGAGGGGACAGGTGTGTGTCCTGAGGGGTCTCAAGAGAGTGGCAGCTATTCAGACACAGCTCGTCCCTGGGCTGCAGCCTGATTGTCACTGAAAGAAAAGGCTTTAGCTCACAAAGTTAATAAGCCTTTAACGAGGTTAAAAGGTAAACAGTGGTGATGAGCACGGCTGGGAGTCCCGCCAGGACAGGTGACAAGTCCGTGACCGGATGGAACGGTCCACCTGCACGATGGTTTCAGCAGAAACAGAGCAAGTTAGTTAGTGCAAAATAGAAAGAGTGCAGTTATTAGATGACAACTTTAACGTTAGTTAGGGAGTCCCTGGTCACTTCATATGACATTTCTTTTTAATTACTCAATGTTACGAATGTACAAACTGTTGAACATTTGTTTAAGTATTTTTCTCTATTTAATGCTATCTCTATACATCAAGACAGCTGGAATTCTGAACTGGCTAGAACTCATCTCAAAAATACAATTAGTCTTGGGGCTTCCCTGGTGGCCCAGTGGTTGAGAGTCCGCCTGCCGATGCAGGGGACACGGGTTCGTGCCCCGGTCCGGGAAGATCCCACATGCCGTGGAGCGGCTGGGCCCGTGAGCCATGGCCGCTGAGCCTGCGCGTCCGGAGCCTGTGCTCCGCAACGGGAGAGGCCACAACGGTGAGAGGCCACAACGGTGAGAGGCCCGCGTACCACAAAAAACAAAAAACCAAATAGTCTTGAAGTGAACTGAATTGAATTTCTAGTGCAACAAAATCTAAGCTTCTTGGTGGTGACTTTTAAAGGCCTACTTAAGAGTTACCACAGAACGCTAACGACAATTTTTTTAAGTGAGAGTAAATGTCACTTGGTGACCAGAAGTGGCCACAGTCCCAATATCAGAGAGCAAAGCCTGAATAGTGGACAATTTACCAAGCGACTAAGACGTATGTGTTGAAGACTCGCACCATTAAAGTTCTACACGTTGTCTCTAGTCCTGTTAAATCAGTCCATAACCATCAACGGTTGGTTCAAGAGGCAGATTTGCTTGAAAATAAAAGATTCTGCGGTAAAGATGTCAGAAACATCTCAGAATCTTATCCTAGGATTTAGGTCCACCTAAAGCTATGTGGATTTGCATCTTCCTTTTTTAAAATTAATTTTTATTGTGTATGTATAACTGATTTGCATCTTCTTTTGAAAAACAGGATCCGGGACCTGATGGAATTCAATGAGGTCCAGGGACGTGAGGCCGGGAGAAGGTTCCGTCTCGCCGTATCACCCAAACAAACAAAGCGATGGCTCCCGGCACCCGCTGGCACTTTGCGGATTCGACGTGAGTCTCTAGCCATGACTAATATCTTCTGTAGATGACGGGACAGCCCTTTCCTTTAGCAGCGACCCTGGAATGTTACCATCGATGAAAGTGAGGCATGTTTTCCTAGACACAGACATTTCAGGTGGCTGGTACCTCCAAGGAGCCTTCAATTACCTGTGATCCCAGCCTCCAAGACCTTCACGCCCAGAGTTTGTTCTCTAATTAGAGAATAAGTGGAGTAATCATACAATAAGGATGAAAATAATAATGAGGGGAAACAATATAATGAGGGGCATAATATTAATTTTTTAGCTGTCACGTCAAAATGGATACAGTTCCTCACTTGAAAAGCACAAAAAGATTGAGATTTTTTTAATTAATTTTTATTGGAGTATAGTTGCTTTACAATCTTGTGTTAGTTTCTGCTGTACAGCAAAGTGAGTCAGCTATGCATGTACATATATCCCCTCTATTTTAGATTTCCTTCCCATTTAGGTCACCACAGAGCACTGAGTAGAGTTCCCTGCGCTATATAGTAGGTTCTCATTAGTTATCTATTTTATACATAGAAATGTATATATGTCAGTCCCAGAGATTGAGATATTATTGGGATGTTGAATTATTGCTGGCAAGGCTATTTAAGCAGTATTAAGAAATTCCTGCGAAGGAGGAGACATTTGGCCAGGACTTAAGTTCTCCCTTGGAACGTGGTTCAAGGAGAGTAAGAACAAATTCCCTTTATTTTCATAGCAAAAATGATGCAGAAAATTGGCCCCAGGTGGGTGAATGGGGTGAACGCACAGTTTGGCAGGGGGGGTCCAAAATCTACAATTGAGAAATATTCAGATTCCAGCATTCAGAGTGGCTTTTTATGGTAAGCCTGCAGGGTTTGCTCATTAGTGCTCGCCAAATTATAATATTTAATATTTATATGCTAGGGGCTGGCTATACACTTTATATGAATCTTACTCTATTCTCATAACAGCTCTATGAGCTTGGGTTTTCTACCCTATTTTGCAGATGGAGGAACTAAGACTGGGGAGTTATCTTGTCCAAGGTCATATGAACATAGGCCTGGGCCAAGGTCCAGCAAACGAGTGAGGATGGGTGCTCTGATTCCAGCAAATCCCAGGTCATTCAGAAGCAAAGACACACCTCATAACCAGGTGTGTGATATTAACTTTGGCTTGTGAAGGGCTCTCACGTATATTATCTTGTTCAATCAAGCAGCCCTGTGCAGTGTGATTTGTATTCAGTAAATTTTTTTGGTTTCAACAAAAACCTTTTCCAAGAAACTGATGTACAAGAAGGTTGTTTGGAAAGAACATTGGTGCAGCTCGTGGAATCCAAGAACTGGAAACTCAAGCCTTGGGAAGAGAGAGAACCAGCTGCCCAAACCCCCCTAGTGGGAGATTAGGAAAATGGCTCCTAGCACAGCCCTGTTCCAGTGGCCCTCCCTGGCTGAGTCACTGGTTTCAAATTCCTGGGAGAGACCATAGGGTGGGCGCAGCCTGTGCCAGAGATACTGCAGGTTAGTCGGCCATGGCCAGAGGGGCAGGACCACAGAACACAGATGGGACCACAGGGCCACCTCCAGGATCAGGACCTTCCGGAGCACAGATGGGCCGGGTATGCTTTACAGCCCAAGCATCTTCACTCCCTGGACTTTTTCGGCAGAAAATAAAGGGACCTTCCATCCCCAAAGCCTCTGCCTCCTAGGGGCTGCTTGCAGTTTGCTAATGCTTTTTCTCTCCCCAAGCTTACATCCATCTGAGTTTTAATAAATCCTTCAGCACTAAGTGCTGGGCTTTACAGATAAAGAAACAAAGCTCAGGGAGGCTGATTGCCCAAGGGATGCACCTCGTCAGTCCAGGGCTGGGACCCGTATCCATGTCTCGAGACCACAGCCCTGGGCCGCCTGCACTGGAGGGTTGAGTGGTGTCCAGGACACCAACCTTCTGTCCATGAGTGGATCCATCCCATACGGGCAGCGTCATCAGAACAGAGAACAACGAACAAAGCTTTCAGCCTTAAGCCACAGAATGAGCCACGAATTGGAGCCCTTCTGGCAAGATGCCAGGCCTGCAGCAAATGCTCAGCAAATATTTGTGTAACACGGGCATGACTTCATGAGTGACTGAGGGAATTTATCAAGGAAGCAACGAGGAGGAGGTTGTCTGGGGACAGGAGACATTCTTGGTGTGTGGTCACCTTCCTCCCCCACTTAGGTTTCTTGGTGGAGACTGGAAAGACTGGACATGACCCTTCCTCTGGGTTGCACTCACCAGGAATGTGAAACCAAAGACTTGGCCCAGACCACAGGCATTTTCAAGAAGAGTTTTCTCTCTGCCTGAACCCTGCCTGTGGCCTGATGGGTTGACCGTGGTGCTGAAGCCTCAAGCCCCTGACTCACGCTGGCCCCTTCCAAGGCCCTGGGAAGGGCTCCAGCAGGGTGTTCAGAAACTCACACGTTCCTGTGAAATTTGCCAAGTACGGTATTTTATTTTGTTTATTTTTTTTCAAACTTATGATGCCTTTATTAGATATTAAGATGATAAAATTATAAACTCAACCTGAGACAAAACTTACAGTAAAAATAAACTGCTTAAGGTATGTCAAGCCTATCAATAAACAAAAAGAAAGAAAAGAAAAGAAATCTGTATGTTTAACTTCTCCAAGGACGTTATTGTAACTGCCGTCAGTTAAGGCCGCTGCCTCTTTCCATCCCAATTGCTCCCCCACCCGCTCCTGCGGGGCGGGCGGGATGCTGCGGCATTGGTGGGAGTCTCTGAGGGAAGCTAAGTTGGGATACGTTTAGTTGGGACTTAGCATAATACATTAGCAAGGCCGGCAGCCGCTGCTGTATGTATGGTTAAGATGTTGCTAGCCGCCCAAACGCAGAGTAATGGCTTCCAGAAAGAAATACAGAGCATTCAATTTAGAGCAAGATCTTAAAAGATCTGAACACTAAAATATAAAGTTACCTTGAAAAGCCTACATGATCATCTAGATGTTAGCAATGACCAATCATACTTTCTCAAGGCCTTTGTTCTCCCGCCTCAGCCTGCCCTGGAGAGATCTTCTGAGTCACTTGCTCTGGCTTTCCCGGAAGGAACGTGCTTCTCTTCCTCTCCTTCCTCCTTTATCGCTCTTTCCACCCCCCACGTGACCTCTTTGGGGTGGTGGGACTTTCTTTTTACAGCTTCATGTTTATTCTCTTTACAGTGTGCCTCTTATTACTTAGCCATACAAAACAATGAACTCATGCCATTTGCAGCAACACGGAGGGACCTGGAGATGATCAGACTGACGGAAGTAAGTCAGACAGAGAAAGACAAGTATCATATGATGTCGCTTCTATGTGGAATCTAGAAAAAAGGGTACAAATGAACCTATTTGCAAAACAGAAATAGAGTCACAGACGTAGAAAACAAACTTATGGTTACCAAGGGGGAAAGCTGGGAGGCATAAACTGAGAGACTGGGATTGACACATACACACTACTATATACAAAACAGATAACTAATAAGGACCCACTGTAGAGCACAGGGATCTCTAACCAGCACTCTGTAATGACCTATATGGGAAAAGAATCTAAAAAAGTCTGGATATATGTATAACTGAGTCACTTTGCTGCACAGCAGAAAAGTAACACGACATTGTAAATCAACTATATACTAATAAAAATTAATTTTAAAAATGTGCCTCTAAGTTTATGGGCTTAAAAAACTTGAATACTATATTTTTATTTTTGACCACATAAGAACGTTCATGTTCGATTATTGTACTAAAAGCTTCTGTTTTCGTTGGTAATAAAGTATGACGGAGCTGAAGAGCGGGCTAACCTTAGCTGAGCAGATCACGTGAAGGCTGGAGGCCTTTGTTTGAATATGAAAAGGCCCTCAATTCTGCTCTGGAAAGAGGGTGCAGTAAACCAGGAGCCCTTCTCCACAGCATGACGTCATCAGGCTCCCCTGTACTGTTTGCTATTTTCATCAACAGACATCAACATGTTCCTTATATACTTATATATTTTCAGTGCAGCTCCAAGTTTGGCTTGGCTGTCAGCCGGAGATGCTGGAAGCCCGTGACCTGAGCCTCCATCAGTCCTCCTTGGAGAACCTGCATCCCTCCCCGCAGTCTCTCCTCCCCCCTCCTAATGGCCAGTGACGCTCAGCAGGTGCCAGGCTCGTCCTGCGACTCCCCACGTGGGGCCCCGGCACTCTCCCCCTTCCTCCTTCTCTACTTCTAATTTTCCTTCTTGTTTTTTTTGTTTTTTTTATTACCACTTCTCAGGCTGTGAAACATGAGAGAGACATATTCTCTACTTTTAATTTTCCTTCTTTTTTTAAATTTTATTCCCACTTCTCAGGCTGTGAAACATGAGAGAGACATCTCTTACCACCTTTTGTATTTTGGGCTCTTTTCCCCGACTTAGAGCTAAGTTACGCCCCTCACTGCAATGAAGCCTTGAGTCACCGGTTCCTCCCAGCCCTCCCCCCAACCAAGACTTCATAGGACCCTGTTGCAAAGGGGCTTCCGTGGAGCAGGACCCCTGGTGACTGTACAAACCTTCCTGGCGCTGTTTTCCCAGCAGTTACTGAAATGAAGTGTGAGAAAGGCTGGAAATATTTGGGCCACGGACCACAGGAGGCCTGCAATCTTGTCCCATAGTGTCTCATTCCCCACTGCTCACGTGCTTTGTAACCGTCTAGCGAGCAGATCTGGGGGCCAGGCATCGACCTCGGGCTAAGGTTACGGATCCGAACAGGAACAACCAGATCCCTGCCTGCACAGAGCTTACCGTCTAATGGGAGGAACAAACAGGAAACACTGAATTGCATCAATAATCAATTTCAGTCATGGAAAGCGCTACAAAAACAGTGATATAATGAAAACTATACTCAGTCTGTCCCAGGTTCCGACTGAGTTTTAAAACCCTTTCGAATTTCCTTTAGTGAGGGGAGGGGTTCTGTTATGCTAATGAGGTGGCCCTGGAGGGTCCCTAGAGAGCTTCAGGTTAGGGTCTGGCCACCAAAAAGACCAACCATGTGGTTAGGGGGCTGGAACATTCCACAGCCCAAGCTGGCTGGGATGGCCCTCGCTCCTGGGGGATGCTGTCCCCACCTGAGCACCAGGGTCTCCCGGGAAGGGACAGAGCCCAGGGCCTGCTGTCCTGTCTTCAGGGACTGTCCTGCCAGGGGTCGGGTCACAGTACGAGGGCAGTGAGGACTCCCAGGTCTGCCAGACGTAAACCCCGCGTGGAGTCAGATAAGCTCTTCCCGTCCCGGTCCTCCAGCTGCAGTGAGAGCTCCCTCCAGCGCCAGGTCATTTTTCTGAATTACAAACAACAAAACCACAACAACAAAACACACACACACAGATGTCCAGGCGCTGAGCGTCTGTGTGAGTGTCCATGTCCGTCCGTGTGTGTTGGAAGAATGAGCAGGGACAGAAATCACCTACTTGGACACACTCCCCTCCAGCTGTCCCTGAAGTCCCCATCTCTGGAGACCCCAGACACTAACACACCCGTGTTGGGGGTGACTTGACAACCGGGGCAAGCCCTGCAGCCTGGGGTTAATCCACCCTTCAGAGGGGGGGCTCTCCTTTCACCCACGTAGTTCTGGAAACTGACCCCCAAGTAACTTCCCCTTTGCTGCTCCCCTGTACCCCTGGAGGGCCAAAGCCCCAGGCAGCCAGCCGTTCAGATCAAGAGAAGTGAGTCTGGAAGCACTGGGTTAAAAACCTGATTTGATTCAGGTACAATAATCCACAGATACCCAGCAAAGAAAATTCTGCTCTACTGAGGGCTTTCAAGGCCAGAATGGACCCTGGTGCCCACTGCCACCCCCTGCCCTTGGCCTCGTGATGGACTCCTGCCGTGATTGAAGGGGGCGTCCACCCATTATGAGCCAGTTTGTGGATGCAGAGGCCTGGCTGGGGCTGAGCTCAAACCCTGACATCTGGTGGACCGGGGCTGGCAGCTGGTAGGTGGCAGTGGGGATGGAGGTGAGAGGTAATTTGGAGGTGGGATTTCACAACGGCACGAATGGGGGGGTGCAAGGGGGTCAGGGGAGTGTCAAGAACGGTTCCCGAGTTTCTGGATGGAGATCGCTGGGAAAGAGTGGGTTTGGAGAAGGAGGGAGGAGGCTGCTTTGGGCACGTGAAGCCAGAGGAGGACATGTGGGGGGCAGGGGGGCAGCCTGGACAGGCCCGGGGGCCGGGCCGGGAGGCTCCGGCCATCCCGGTGGGGTGGCTCAGAAGATCCCCGCCAGCTCGCCGGCCGAGGGGTCCACATTCATCTGGGGCCTGAGCTGTGTGGCTTTTCAGTCTCACGCCCTCCACGCTGGGACAAGGATTCGTGCCAAAGATCTGTTTCACGACTGCTCACGAAGACATTTCACAACGAACGATGGAGAACGCAGACATATAAGAAGTCTTGGCAGAGCTACGGCCAACCTGAGATCAGATACAATCCGGTGGCAGGAGCCAGGCCTAGGGACAGGGTCTAGCCACACTGCCACCCCCGGACCTGTCTGGGGAGTGCCTGTGGGGTCACTGATCTCTCCAGCAAGAGCCCTGAAGCCAGGGCAAGTCACGGATGCCGTCAGCAGGGGCCGGTGGGGCCTGTCTCTCCTGCTCGACGCTGCTCAGGCCTCTTGTTTACGAGCAAACCTGCACCGCACACGCCAATGCATCGTCCTGAATAATTGATCCAGCACGCATGAATAATTCAGGCTCAGCTGGGACCGCGGCGAAGAAATCCTATAGTCCTTCGACTTTCTCACCCTGTGTGACAAAGCAGGGACAGAGCAGGAACCACCCCCAGGGAGCCGGCCCTGCAGGGACCAGGTGAGGCTGTCCCTGCCCCTGCTGCCTGCCCCCGGCTGAAGGACAGCATTTCCC
The DNA here is from genome assembly GCF_003676395.1 of Aethalodelphis obliquidens. Lineage (NCBI taxonomy): Eukaryota > Metazoa > Chordata > Mammalia > Artiodactyla > Delphinidae > Aethalodelphis > Aethalodelphis obliquidens. The sequence goes on from NW_020837978.1 coordinate 2,416,480, forward strand.
CCTTCTGTCAAAGGCCAGTCCTGCGGGGGGTGGCCTCTCCTGCTGTGCGGGGCTTCTGGCTTCCTGGATCCCTGTTGCTGCCAAACCTTCTAAGCTCCAGAACATTCCCTCTTTGTGAGGGGAGCAAGATTTTGTAGGGCTTTCATAAGATGGGCATCCTTGGCCTTGGCAAGGGGCGAACCTGCCCTGTGCCAGCATGGTGAGGTCTCACCGTCTCCTTTCCCTCATTGCTCTTGGACAATTTGGGGGAGAACCTGGTCAACCAAAGTGCCCGGTCGCTCAAGGCCAATATCCTTCTGCTCAAGGTCTTTGCACTGCTGTTCCCTCTCCTGGGCTGCTGTTCCCTGCGCCCCCCTCCCTCCAGACCCCCGGGCATGGTACTGGGTGGCTGACCCAACGCATGCAGCTCTGAGGATTTCAATCCACATCTGTCAGGCTCCAAAGCCCAAACACTTTCCTTCAAACTGCAGCAGAAGGAAAGGAGGGGAAGACGGAGGACTTTTGAGGTTGTGACCGCAGCTAATACTGATGGCTTTATATAAAACCAAATTTTAGTGTCCTAAAACTTCCCAGAGCTGTGAGCTGGGGATGAAGCAGAGTGAGGGCTCTCCTAGCCCACTTGCCCCCATCTCATGGGCCCTGAGGCAGAGCCTGGCGCCCCATCACAGCTTTGCTGAGAGCAGTCAGGGTCAGCACTCAACACTCCAATTCAGGGCAGCTTCTGGGTGTCATCCTGACACTAAGCCCCGTCCTTCTCCCGCCCACAGCTGAGCTCTGGAATTTGACCATTAGAGCCCCTTCCCTGGGGTTGAGATTTTGATCCCTGGTAACATTTCCAGTACCCAGGGAAGGGATGCCTCCTTATACTGTCATGAGGCTTCTGTACCTCGGGGTAAGGAAACCTGGTGGCAGGTTTCATGAGGCGAAGGGAAGCTGGGAAGGTTTGATGGGAGACTGACTCTGCCCGTGAGAATGTTTGGGGGGGCCTGGGTGGGGGGGTCACACAGCAGGTGCACCGCCAGATGGAGAGATGACGCAACCAACGTTTACCTGCGTGCGAATTTGCAGTTCTGCACCACCCCAAAGGCCGTGCTTCTGTGGGTCTGAATAGTGATGAACAAAGTTGATTAAATCAAGGCAAAATGCCCTTCACCCTTTTCTCACCTTATTTCTCCCTGTCCTATTCCTCGAGTGTATTCCTCACACGCGTACTGGGCACCTTCCTATGAATTATCCATGAAAACATAAGAAATGCCCACCGGTCAGGCCAGTGATCCGTCCAGCTCACAGCCACCCGCACGGAGCCCGGCGATGCCCCGCGCCTGTTGGTTAAGCTTCCCTCTGAAACCAGCCTCGGACGTGCCAACTGCAAATCGTCCCAACCCTCCTTGTCCCCTTTCAGAACAGAAACTTGTACCTGTGAATATGAACACGCGCAGCCTGCTTCGTCTTTAAGGAAACAGATCGGTTGTTCTAGATCAAATTCTACTATAACTTGGATGTCCTGTACCAGAATCTATCACCTATGGACCATATTATTTTCCAGACATTGCTAAGTGTTTCCCATCCCTTCTTTCATTTAATCCTCATAACAGACTGTGAAGGACTTATGATCTCTCCTGTTTCCCGCTGAGTAAACTGAGGGGCAGAGAGGTCATGTGACTGGCTGAGAGCTACCCATTCAGTGGTGTAGCCGAGATCTGAACCTGCGTCCATCTGGCTCCTAAGACAGCACAGCTACTACAGTCTACACTGCCTAGCGATTTACCACAGCAGCGTTGACCCTCGTCACTAACACACAACTGGAAGAGGAGAATTACCGCCTGAACCATTTCACTCCTCATGTATAATAACAATTATGAACAGTGATTAACAATAGTAATAGCACTTGAACCTACTCCAGGTGGATAATCAGGACAGAGAGTGACAGTAAGAAACCATGAGCGGGCTTGGCTACTTTGTGTATGAGAAGGAAACAGCCAGGCCCCAGAAAGGACAGGTGACCCCCCCCAGCATCAGGCCGCTTGCAGACCTCCCAAGACCAGCATAATCCTGGCCCTGGTCAGAGTCAATTTTTAAAACTGATCACCGAGAAGATACTAAACTAAATGGTGATGTCTAATCAGGCTCCTTAGATGTTTGGAAAAGATTTGTGAAAAGAGAACTTTCTGGAATGTTCTGTCCAATTCACCCCCGAACTGGTTTTTATCTCCCTGTGCAGAGCCAGCCACGCAGGATGGATTATGTGGGCTCTGAGCCGAGTGTTTGGGGGCTGGGGAGACGCAGGTCTGTAAACAGAACCCAGAGGTAATGAGTCCGCTGGTAACCGGAAGCCCTTCACGGTGATGGTGGAGGACGGGCCGTGTGCCTGGGGCCGGGAGCGGCTGGGGCTCCAGCTGTAGGTGGACGACGGGAGCAGGGCCCTGCCAGAGGAAGGCTCCACACAGAAAGGGCGGGATGGGGAAAGGCCTGCCTGCCAGGAGCCTGGGAGCTGCAGCAAGCCCGGACTCAACCCAGGCTCCCCTGTGAGCAAACGTGGCAGGGGCAAAGCCAGAAGCAACGTGGGCACCCCGACGGCAACCCACCTGCCGTGGGGAGGACTCCCCAAAACCCGGCTGCCCCCCACTGAAGAACTGGGATCTTCCGAATCCAAACGTCCCCCTTGCTGCTGGTGACCCAGGAAGCCGAAAGACCCATCCCCAGGGACCCCGACTGTCTTCCTTCGTGCCAAACACAAACCGTCAATTACACTTCCTCATTTTTTTCTTATTTTCTTTCCGGGGAGGGACTGGTTCAAGCGTCCCCCGTGACCACGCTGCACCTGACCATCCAGTGGAGCCAGGTTCCCGGAGAGAGTGAATACTGCCCAGCCTGGGGGTGCTGGGGGGACGGTACTGACCCGTCCAGCCACTGGGGAGACAGAGGCCCTGTGCGGCGTCTTTGTGGGGCTGGGATGATGGGGGTGACCGTGCCATGCCAGGTCTCTGAGCTCATCCGACCAGATCCCAGGGGCCCTGGAGGAACTCCTGGTCCCCACACACTGCTCAGCTCGTGTCTGGAGGCTGAGCCCAGGCCCGGGGAGTCCAACTCTGAAGAAAGCAGCTCTAACTCAAGTCCGAGCTGGGACCAGACTGGATGGCAACCTGCCCTCAGCACAGGAGTGGACTTTGTCCTGTGAGCTGACTGCCGTGTGAAGCCCCCCAGAGACTGAAGCAGTCAAGCCTCCCGTCCAAGAGTCCAAGAGGACCTTCACACTCGTTTGTTTTGTGTGTTTCCACCTGCTGGCTGACGTCTGCTCAGAACCGAGACCGCCCCGCACACACGCCTGTACACGCATCGCCCCTCGTGGTACCTGGGGCGTCGGGGATGCTCGGCGAGTGTCACTTCTCTTCCTTCTCCCCCTCCTTCTTCCCATGCCTGGTCTCTAGGCTTGGGCACTGGTGACACCAGTCCCATTCCAGCAACACTCCTGCCTCAGGGCTGGGAGGTCACGGCAGCTCTGCCTAAACGCTCAGAAGACTAAGGTCGTGGATCTTACTGCAGGCTCCTCTCCCCAAACAGCAGGCTCCCGGGCTGACTCGGTCAAGCCAACTCCACTCATGAAATGAAAGAAAAGAAATACAGTGGGTGGCTGATGTGTCGATCAGACCGTTGTCAATGAGTCAACATTTCAAGTCACTGGAGGAATTTCTAGCCCGTCATCCAGCTGTTACAGTTTCTCAAAGCCCAGTTTTGATGTCGTCTGTTTCCATTAAACACATTTGCAGCTGAAATAGGCAACAATCAAACCCTTTCTGCTGGGTGGGGTGGAACACCAGAGGGATAGCTGGTCATTAAGCTCCCTTAAAGAGAAGGAAAGCAGACTGTTCAGAAAATAAAAATATATTTTCAAAACCACCAAAAGGAGGTGTGTCCTGCGTTCAGCAGCAGCCCTGTCCCTGGGTCTCAAGGGCCCCATCGCTCTAGCCAGACCTACTTCTCTTCAGAAAAAAATGAACTTTAGTGGAAAGAAGCTTGTATTCTAGACCTGAAACTGTGTGACCAGCTGCTCCAAACCCAACCAGGGGCCTGGAGACCATAACTCACCTACCCCCAACCTACACTGCACCTGGCTTTACCACCAAGAGGGACTAGAGTGATCAGCCCAGATTCTTAAAGCAGAGACTCAAGATCAGGCCTTTATGGGATGAAGTGAATTGACTGCAACATGGCCCCAACTTGTCGATACCTCCCTGTGCCCACTGACTTCCCACACTGACTCCGGGCTTAAGCCTCTGGGAAGGAAACAAATGGGACGGAAACAGACTTGAAAAGCACCTGCACTTTGGGGCGTGGCCTCTGTCTGCCCTGGAATGGTGAGTCGCAGTGTGAAAAACCCGAGCTAGCCAACTGGAGGATAGAGGGCAGGGGATGCAGAGATGACGGTCCAGCCCGCCAGGCCCTCCTACACCAGCTCTCCCTCAGTGAGCCCGGCCAGCATCACCAAGCCTGAGCCCCAGTAGCAGAACCACCTGGTTAAGCCCGATGCACACAGCCGACCCTAGAACTGTTCAGTCACTACGTTTGGAGCTTGTGTTAGGCTGCAGAAGCTAAGTGACATAAAGGCCAATTTCCTTCGTGAGAAGAACTACGTACCTTTCACATCTAAAAAAACTCCCACAAATCAACACTCACCTTATTCTACAAATTCATTCTCATTCATGAGGAGTTTTGTGTGTGTTCAGACACATCCTTTGCTTCTTGTTTTCTGAAATAGTTGAAACGACCTCAATTTCTATCAATAGAAGCCACAGCACAGGCACTGGTGGTGGGTATGACTTCTCTGGAAGACAACTTGGCAACATCTTTCAAATGCGGGGACATAACAAATGGGTCTAGAAGATCATGTTTTTCCAGAAAAAAACATTAAAAAAAAAAAAGAAGCCAGAGAACATTCTGATGTGTTTTATAGGAAAACTTCCAAACATCTGAGATCTCGTGGTGCATTGACTGGAAACAGCGAAGCTTCTTGCATGAAAGCTGGGGGGCGGGTCTTGGGGAGCCAAGCTGGGCCGTGAGGGGGTAACACAGCCACCGTGAGCAGATGAGCTCAGGGGGCTGCCATCACTGTGGCCCCAGAGCTGGGGAGAAGTCCCCTGCAGAATGTGGGTAACGAGGAAAACCCAGGAACCAATGACTGGAACTCGGAAGGCGGTTATAGCTGTGATTGATTCTAACCCCGCCAGGCAAGAGGCCCCACCCTGCACAGGCCTGAACTTTACCCCCAAGAGAAGAAGGCAACTGGTCGACCCCATTGGCCGCCTGACAGCCTGTTTGGAAGCAGGCTGAACCCAACTGAGCACAGCTGGAAGCAGAGGGAGACGCAAAAGCCACGGGGAGCCCATCTGCTGCGCAGCTGGGTTCCAGGAGGCTTCCCGGGGCTGCCAGCGAGGAGCATGGAGAAAGGGGAAACCCTAACTCAAAAGAACACTTTGCTTACTTTGCAGTTTGGATAGATCATTCCCCAGGGTGAGAACAGCACATTTCCTAAAGGACAATGAGACGGGAGTGCCGGGGGCAGCCCGGAGGCGCAGCGTGTGGGGCAGGGGTAACAAGAGCCACATCTTAAACCAATAAAAGTAGAGTAACGTGTTTTATTTCATTAAAATAGATTAAAAAACAGACTGTGTAAAAGAATTAGGCTTCTCAATAATTTACTATTATTTACACGAGAAATTCTGGTCGTTAGTTTTCTCTGTGAGGAGATGAACACGCAGAGCCCAGACCCTCCCCGAAGGCAGAGGGAGACTCGTTGGGGGCACTCGGTGACCCCCTGATTCCCGTCCACTCAGGTTGATACGGCAAATATATCACTGAGATCCTGGTGACCGGCAGGAAGGTGACGTCAGCCGCCCAGGGGTCACTGCGCTGTCAGCCCTCGTAGGAGCCCAGGTGGGGACTCCTTCCTCTCGCGAGAATTGTCACCGCTCAGAGTTCATCACACGGGCACCAGTCAGTGGTTCCCCTATGCCCGCGGCCGAAACTCCATTCACAACCAACCTTCCGCAAACACTCCCTTGGCTGCCGTGAAGCCCACAGTTTCCGGATAGAAGATAAAAAGCAGGAATGGAAGCTGCACGTCCTGGTTTCCAGGGAAATCCTGGATGACAGAACACACCTGCCTGTGTTGTCCAGAACTTGGTGACTCGCCAAGATGCCACGCAAAATGTTCTGTGCGCTTGTGGAGGGAGGAGACGTGGGGGGAGGAGCCGGTGTCCAGACCCGGCCCGGGACGTCCTGCAGGCACTTGTGGCCCCTCCAGGCGTGGAGGGGGTGTGTCCCGGGGATGCATACACAAGCCAGGAAGACCCCTAGAAGCAGAAGGGGTGCCGGACCCCCGTGACCCGACTCCTGGTTGTCGGAGACTTACAGTCTCTGTAGGCGCGGGCGGCTGGGTAGGACCGGTCCCTGGCATCATGGACTTCAGCGGAGCCACGGTCACCAGCTGGGGGAGGAGGGGCCCCATGGAGACTCAGTCCAGAATGTCCGTCTCGAAAGGCACCAGGTGGTAATAGGACAGGTTGGTGACATAAGCTGCTGGGTCATCTCCATCCTCCAGCTCGGAGGCAAACTCACCGCCGTTCTCAAACCTGAAACGGGAAAGCAGAGGTGAGGCCAGGGCTGGCTCACTGGCCCCCGGCCCCGCTGCACTGGACAAAGGGCAGACGGTCACTGGCAGGAGGGTCTTTGGATCGAACAGCACGGAAGGGCTCTCCACGACACCGGCCCATCCACCACCAGGCTGTGTGTGGAGCGAGTGTGGAAGGAACCGTGACTGCAAATTGATCAGTCACATGGGCCCGACTCCAAAGCCATCACGGCTTTGGTTTTCACGGCCTTAGAGACTGTGATTTACTCTCACTGATCGATATTGAGGCATCCATCCATCCATTTATCCATCCATCCATTTATCTATCCATCCGTCCATCCATCCATCCGTCCATCTGTCCATCCGTCCATCCGTCCATCCATTTATCCATCCATCCGTCCATCCATCCATCCGTCCATCCGTCCATCCATCCATCTACCCATCCATCCATCCATCCATCTACCCATCCATCCATCCACCTATCCATTCACCCATCCATCCATCCACTCACACAGTGAGTATTTCTCTCTCCATCTGGGGATTATTCTGGGCCAGGCGCTGGGGACACAGAGTGGACCAGGCACAAGGACCTGCCACGTGCTGGGCCTGTGGACCATGGCAAAGACGGGTGAAGAAGGCCGTGTGGTCCCAGCTCCCAGCCTGACTGCTTCCTGGGCCACGTGCACACACGACCAAGGAGGCAGGAGTCAGGGAGGAGCTGGGTGAGGGCAGAGGTTAGCAGAGGGCGGGGTCCTGCATTTGGGTCCTGTATTCAATGTGGGGCATTACGTGGCGGGCACGGGAAGAGCTCAAGGAAGGATTTGTGCCCCAAATGTGAGGTGACCTAAATACCTGCTCAACATGGATTCCCCAGGAATGGAAACCATTTCTGCGCCCTGCCTGACCCAGCCTCGGCGTAAGCACACTTGCTTAAGCTGGACAAAAAGGACGACAAATGTTAAAAGACGCTTCACAGAGAAAACAGTGCACGGAGGACCTTCTCCCCAGGAGGGAAACAGATGCTGCCTGTACCTTTTCCGTTGTTCCCCAGCTAAGAACCAGTCCAAACAAAGGGGAGTGGCAGAGGGGGGCGGATGCAGGCCCTGCTCAGGGCAGCGGAGAGGGCCTGGGGCCACCGAGCACACTGTCCACACTGTCCCTGCTCTGACTCCCGCTGACCAAGACCTCACAGGAGTTCAACCACAGCGGAAAGCCGGGCAGCGACGGGCAGGGCACGAGGCGTCCAAACCACATAGCCGCCAGCCTGGCTACACTGGCTGGGGAGCCAGCCGGGATGGGGGAGGGGGAGGGCGGAGAGGTGCCCCCCCGCCCCGCCAGCATCCAGGGCACGTGGGGTGGACGGGGTCCCAGGGAGGCCTGCTGCCTCTAAGTTGCAAGGGAGAAGCGGAGGAGGCGGCGATGGCAGCTTCGAAATCAGACAGGAAAGGCATGGAGGTGGGTTTTCCTCTAAGTCCATGCTGACGGGCGTGTGTGGAGATGCGTGGAGCCCTGCGTCCGTGCAGGCAGTGAGGCCGAGAGGGGGCCCTTAGGTGCAGGGAAAGGCTCCGGGCAGGTGAAGGACGGGCCTGGTGGCGGCCACGACACAGCCCCGCCCAGCAGCTTCCTGCCCCTGCTAACCCTCCTGCCCTCAGATCCCCTGAGAACCGGGGAAGGAAGGGGACCTGGGATGCTCAGCGGAGTCCGGGGTCCCCATCAGCCCCCGGGCTCCTCGGCAGGCCTGGCGAATCCCCCTGCTTCTAACCAGTGAGGACAGGGTCAGGGCTCGCCCCAGGCCTGGGCAGAATCTCCCGGAGCCTGGCAACCCCTGCAGCCAACCAGGGCGGTCACAAGGCAGAGGCCAGCCGTCCCGCTCTCACGCACGTCCCCACTAGGCACACACACTTGGTCCCTGAGTGCAGGGGGGTCTCCGGTCCGAGTACTGTAGCTGCTCTCCCCCAGGGACAGCGTGGGGACTGACAGGTCCTAACAGCAGGCCCGGCAGCGTGGATCCACAGCCTTGGGGCCACACAGCTGCTGTCGAGGACTGCTGAGGACAGCTGTGGCCAGGAGAGTGGACAGGAGTCCCCTGGAGTGTCAGACAGACCCTCCCGAGAGACAGATGGCAGCAGACCATCGCTGCGGGGCTGCCCGAGGTCAGGCACCTGGAGAAATGCCCGGCAAGCCCAAGTTCCCTGGAGATGCTCCGGGGCCGCTCAGAGGCCGACATCTCCTCGTTAAGCTATCGTGGGATCGCAGAGGTTTCCCCGCGATCTTTCTCTCCCACCAACCCGGCGCTGCAGATTGAGGATGGGTCGCCCTGTCCACGCAGAGCCCCGGGCTGGCTGGAAAAGTTACATTACAGCCCTTGCTTTCTCTCCATGCTTCTCCTCCAAAACGATTCATGGTTGAACTTCCTTTTCAGAGCTGGCCTCATGCCAGGGGCAGAGGGCCTCTCGGGGCCTCTCAGAGACAGAAAGGGTCCCTGGGATGCAGAGCCAGAGCCAGGACCCTGCAGCCCCTGGTGGTCCACCAACCACTCCACCAGGACAAGCCCGGCCAGAAGCTCCTCCCATGAAGCAGGACCTCCTTCCGTCGCCGTGTAATCCACGTCAGCCTCGGACCCATGACGCCAGCTCCAAGTTGGCTCGGGGGACCCTCCGGCTGGGAGCTGTCTGCGCACACACGGTGTGTACGATGTGCGTGGTCCGGGCCGAGCGCGAGGCATGGCAGCAGTTGGGTCGGTCCTGGTCCACTTTCACGTGGGGCTGACGGGGTGCGGAGGGACCCCCGGACTCTGAGAGGCCCCCTGGTTCCGGGCTTGTGCCGGTCAAGTGCCCGCGGGAGACCCTGAGCTTCCAGAGCTGCCCGGGGGTCCCAGTGTCAGGCATCCACGCTCGTCACCTGAGCCTTCAGGAGACCCTGCGAGAGCACAGCGGTCCCACCCGGAGAGAACAGGAGCCAGGAGACGGGAACGAACTCCCTGAGCTCACACCGCAGGGAGAGCCCCGGGCACGGCCTTGACAGTCACCAGAGCCAGGTCCTGCCCGATAACCCCGAGACGGCTGGCAGCACCCGGGGTGGCCTTCCTAGAGCCCCCACCGTGGTCCCTGTTCTGTCACCGAGGAAGGAAGCACGGAGGGCAGGGGCCTTTAGCTGCCTGCCTTCTCTAAGCCGACGCATCCGCCATCGCAGGGCAGGCCCGTGAGCCACAGAGAAGCCCCTGGGAGGCGACGAGAGGTCAACACGCAGCTGACGCCCCCCCCGCAGGAGACCAGGCCCCCACGAGGAGGCTTGTGGCCCCGGACCCTCCAGGGCCCAGCACAGCCCAGACGTGAAGCCAGGCAACTCCTCCTGAATGTCCCCCCTCCCCACTGCCAGCCGCATGGTCACACTCTGTCCCCTTCCTAGAGCCCCGAGTGGGCAGGGAACCTGGCCCGGGCACCAGCTGACGGCTCGGGACCTCGTGTGTAAAATGACACTCGAATCAGTGCACTTACAGGTGCTCCGAGGGGTCCACAGCTGCGTGCTGGTCTTTTCCGTTTGGTATGCTGTGGTCAATAACGATTGTTTCGGTATTTGCTAAGCAAAATCCATTGGACCTCATGATTTCTGAAAGCGAAAGCAGTAAGGGAAATATTCAGAAGGGGATCCGATTTTGAAGTTTTGCAGTCTGGGCTCACACTGATCTCCCCACATCCCCCTTCTCCTACTGTGCTCCCTCCTTCCCCACAGTTTAGAGAGTGCTCCACCGCGCAGACTTAGGGGCCACACCTGCCGACTCTACACCAGTCAACAGGGGCATCTCTCCCCCGCAGAAAGGCGCTCTGGCAGTCCGAGCGCTCTCGCCATACGCCCGCCCTGTGGGTTTGAAGCTGGAGCAGAACGAGGCTGGGTTTCAGGCTAAGACGACCGCACACGACGTGGGCTCTGCCCAGGTTGCCTGACCTCTCTAAGCTCTCACCTGTCTTAGGTGAGGATAACACGGCCCAGGGTCGCCGTGAGGATCCAGCGCAATCCGTGTGCGTTTTCAACCAAACGGGTGACTCCACCTTCTGCTTTATATGATCCTATATACAAACTGACTTCTCACCAACAAGCACAATTTGGGGTAATTTTAAAAGGGCAACAAAGAGATCGTCTTTGTGTATCTACATTGGCTGTGCGGTTAGATTCCAAGTGCAAAGTCTGGTGCTCACTCAGCTCTAGAAGGGGAGCGGGGGACGGGGAAGCCCGAGCATCGGTGGTGGCGGGGTGTGTGTGTGCGTGTGTGTGTGTGTGTGTACGCGGAGGCGTGGGCAGCTGAAACAGCACCGGCCTGGGACCTGGGACTCCACGGCGCAGCCCAGCAGGGAACCCCGAGATACCGGGCGCAATGTCCTAACTGGAAATTTCAAAACTGTCCTGGATGCTCTCCGAGGACCCTTCCAACTCTAAGAGCCTATTAGCTCCCAGGCTCCATCACGTCATCTGGTCCATTGAAACATAAGTGCACTTGACTCCCTTCTCCGACCTGGGGAAGCTCTTACTGACATTTCCCGGGGACTGTGTGTCCTTCCCTTCCCTCAGCGGATCACAGACTCTCCAAGGATAGACCTGGAGGGTCACCAGGGCTCCAGCTCCTTATGTGCATCTCCAACCAACCTCAGCCCCTGGTCATCGAGCTCCACGCTCAGGGCCTCGTTTGTCCCATCAAATCAGGGCCTTCACTAACCTCACCTTAAAAACGTGCTTCAAACAGACTCTAAACTCCTGCCGGGTCCTCAAATCCAATGATCATCATCTTCCCACTCAGGGCCTGATGCACGGAAACAGCTCAAGATAGCCCTTCCTCTGGCCCTGGCACAGGCCGCAAGGATGTCCAGCGTTACCCCATCTCGTCGGGCATCTGATGCTATTGTTGTTTGCAGGATTGTTTTATTTCTTACATCTCACCATAATTAAGATTATTTTATCCCCATGTACAGATTTGCTTTTTTTTAATAAGTGAAATTGTAACTTCCTATTTACTTTTAATCTTTCTGGGTATTTGATTCTCAGTTCTATGAATTTCTCTCCACATGAAGACACTTAGGGAAACTACACAAAAAAGAAGAAAAAAAAAAGTCGATTTTCTCCTTACCTCTGCCCCCCAGGATAAAATGACTATCCATCAATCGGATTTGCCAAGTAACTGCTAAAATTTCCAACTGACTTTCTGGAGAAGTGACAGCGCTCGTTTCACTGGCCTTTCGAGGGCGGTCGCACTCCACGTGGCATCAGCACGTGGCTCTTTCCCGACCTCCTCTCCCAGGCTGAGCCCACCCAGAGCCCACCCGCCTCGGACAGCCTGTAAGTCATAAGAAGGAGCTGAAAACCAGCGAAAAGTCAGTGCTTGGAACCTCTGGGGTCAACTACACCACCAGGTGCAAAAAGGGCATGAAGACGTTGACCAAAGCCTGAGTGGACAGACACTGCAGGGGACGACACCCCGACAGGAGAGATTAAGATCCCCCCGCTTCACAATTTAAAATGCACAACAGCACAGAACCCCTTGCTTTACTGCTTTTATTAACTGACTCAAACCTGTCCCAGGAAGCACGTAAAACCTCAGGGACCTCAGGACAGCCAGCTGACAGCCCCCAGATCCTCTCTCCCACCACCTCCCAAGGGAATTTGGAGGGGAGGATGCTACAAGTGAAAACAAACGTCAGTGCTGCAAAACATTTGTGAATGTCGCCAGGAGTCACCTTGTATAGGAACTTCCTCATCTATCTTAAATGTGAGATTTGGAGCTCTAGAAAGTGGAATCTAGAAAATGGAACCAGCCCCCAAAACAAACTTGTTACAAATCATTCCTTAATTGTCTGTGCAGAAAAGCCAATTGTCTGCAGGGCCAGCTGGGCTCTCCAGGAAACTCCACTTCCGCCACTTAAGCGTGGGAAGCAGCTTACTCCTTGCTTAGCTTTTTCATCTGTAAAAGGGGAATAACCGTATCCAGCTATCCTAAGGGGCACAGGTGTGGACTAAATGAGATGGTTTTCATAAAGAATCTAACAAATGCTGGGGCTCATGAGTGGTAGTTATTGCTATCGTTGTTCCAAGCGTCCTCACGTCTGTTGCGTCACCCAAATAAAAAGAACCAAAGGAAATGCTACGCTTACTGAAAAGCTCCAGCATCTGAAGCCTACCTTCAAATATACTGAAAATGGGAATTTCTTAGAAGTCAGCTTAGTACCTTTCATCACATACACGGCCAGTTCCATGAAATAGTTCATTTTCAAGCCAGTTTTTTGCATACAGAATTTTCTTCACATGAAGAAGAGTCCTGCTTTGCCACTTCTTAAAACTTTTCTGGAGCTCATTTTAGAATTATGGGAAAGTTGCAAAAACAGTACAGAGCTTTCACAGGTTGCTCGACAGCTCGTCCTTTGGTTAACATCTTACATAACCACGGTGTGACGAGCAAATGCAGGAAACGAACATCGGCGCGACACTCTAAACGAAGACCTCCTGCACCTGAGTTTCACCCACATCCCTCCGTCTGTTCTGGGCCCGGCCCGGATCCCTCGGGGCAGGAAGATGTGGTGGTTCAGCCTCCTGTGACCCCTGACAGCCTCGAGGGCCTGGGTCTTGCCTCATCTCTCCTGTGGCTGCAACACTTGGGGCGCGGACTGGTGAGTCTTTCACTGACTGTGCCTCAACTTGCCTGGTGTTTCCGTGCTTGGACAGAGGTGGACGGTCCGGCAGGAACCTGCAGGGACGCTGCCTTCCCTTGGGCATCAGATCAGGCGTGTGATGCCCACAGGCCTCACTTATTCCTGGGATGTCGTCTGGATCTCTCGGGTCAGGAGGTTTTCTCCAAAATGAGGATACTCCCTCTCTCTTTGTAGTTGAGAACGATCCTGGTGGAGATGCAAGTGCAAATTCTGCTTCTCCTTCAACTTTCACCCACTAATCTCAGCATCTTCCAGGGATCATTCCTGCAACAATGGCTAGTGTCTGGCTGGTGGTGATTTGCTTTTCTTACTCGCAGCCCTGTTTTCACATGCCCCATATGCCACCATAACTCACTTCATTAATTCATCTATTCTTTTTTTCCTGCGGACAGTCTCAGCCCTGAAAGCATTCACATGCTCTCCGATCCCCTTTCCTATTCTACTGTCAACGTCTCTAGCAACGGAACAAAACCCAAAGCCGTGTCGTTTCATTAGCTGGAGACCAGGACTCTCCCCGTGTGGTGAAAATTAAGTTGAGCCTGTACAGACGCCTGGTTACTCAAAAATGAAATTGTATTCCCAGCCTTCCCAAACCTGAGTACTGTGATTTTTGAGGCCAATATCAGTTAATCCAAGCAGCCAGAGCGAGGCTGGGGTCCATGCTTTCTTTTAAGCTGCACCAACACAGCCACGGTGCAGAAAACTACATCTAAGTTTTCCTAGACTCGGTAATAAACTTTTAGATTAACACGGGATGAAGAGTGTTTAAGGCTGCACTGGTCCAAAGCATCACCTAAGAGGCCAGACCACTCGCCAGAATCGTGGCCCCGGTGGGGGGTGGGGGGGTGCTGGTTCTCACACCATGGGCGCCTGGCGCCACCTAGTGGAGCCTCTGATCCCTAGCCGGTCAACCTAGAGGTCACTGCAGGAGGCCTGAGAGTGGGCCAACGTCAGGGCTGTCCGCCAGGGCACCACCTCCCAGGATGCCACATCAGAGGCTTGAGAAGGTGCTGAGAAGTCTGGGGGAGGGGGTGACAGCAGGCACGGCCGTTTCCATGCACGAGTGGAATTTAGCTGGACAGGAGTGGACGTGGACGGGCAGGGCTTGTGGGGAGGGAGGAGACAGGGCCCAGCCAGCAGGAGGCCCAGGGCCTGGAGCAGAGGGGTCGACGGTGACGTGGAAAGCCAGAGTGACCACTGCCTGACATGCCCAGGATGACAGGAAATCCATAAATGAACGAGCCAGGAAGTCAGGTCCGGGTGGCCGATGTCGGTACTGAGGACACACCCCGGGGAGATGCTGGGCTGCTGGAGACTCAGCCCTCAGGGCGCCTGGCTCTCCGGGTCCTGAGGCCCAGCGCCCGGGGACTCCCGAGTCCACGCGCAGTGCAAATACGGGCCCAGACTGAGGAGCAGAGCTTGCCCACGCGGCTCCAGGCCCTCTGCGGCTGGCAGCGCTACTGTACCAAACAGTTTTCATTAGAAGTTTTTCTGAATTTGCCACATCCTCGTCTCAGTGGACAACGAAAGCACGTCTCACGTGCCATGGGAACTGCCCCACCCAGCCACGCGCTCAGGCAGAGGGAGGGCCAGCGAGGTTGGGGGCGAAGATCCCAGGGAGAACCCCTTTGACTGATGAGAGCGGATGAGGAGGACGGACCCCCAGGCATGGGAGACCCTCAGCTCTGGAAGGGGCGACCCCGCCAGCTTCGCGTGCAGGGCGGCCTTCAGGCCGTGGTCTTGGCACTAGGCTTCCGGCTCTCTGCAGCTGCCTCGCAATAGCTGTTTACCAAGCCCACCGTCAGGCAGCCCTGTGTCACAAAGTGTTCTGCGCTGCACCGCGGTGGCTACAGCGACTCCCCCCTGAGATGCCCCAGCAGGGAGCACGATGTCCCCAGGACCCGGGCTCCCAGCCTGCACGGGGAGGCCAAGGCCCTGCCTTCCCAGACCTGCGTGCCAGGCCTCCTGAGCTCGTGGGCAGGAGGAACCCCAAACCTCTGTCCTCAGTTCTCGAAACAACACAAGAACGTAGCTAAAACCTCGACGTGGGACCCCAGCGCTGCCCCGTTCAATCCTGTTTCCTTCCTTTCAGCGCTCTGGGGTAAACTTGGGTCGTGCGTTTATCTGAATCGGCAGTAAAGACAAGGCCCTGAGACGGGGGCTGGGGACGCCAGGTTGTCGCCATCAGAGGCACCTGCATGCAGCGCCGATCCGTCCCTCTTACGCCCTGGGGCCTTTGGGTCAACCTGCGCCTGCCACCAACCCCAGGCCCTGAAAGGATCCTGCGGCTCTCGGTTCTCCTGTTTGCTCAAAACAGAAAGAAATCAAGCAAAATGGAGATGCCAGGGCCGGGGCTCTTCCGTGCAAGACTGAAGGACAGAGATGCCCACGCTCCAGGTGACAGCACACAGAGCCCGACACACTCTGAAGCCTCTCTGAGCCTTGGACACTGGGGTCCCCGGACATCCGGTCAGGAGGGCTGACCGCCATTTTCACTCTCCTGTAGAGAAGGTTCTGGACGCTAGGTGTTAGCTAAGAAGAGGGCCCCAGCCCCCTGCTCATCTTCCTAAGGACACACACGAAGCTCTCCTGGGAAGACGACAAAAGTGGCAGACACGCAAACCCAGGCTGAACCCTGTCCTGCGCACACACGGTCAGAGCAAAAAGTAACTTTTCCATCCCGGGTTCCCAGAACCTGCCAGCCCTGCCCGCCGCGCCCCAGCACGCAATTAAGGACTCTCATCCTTGCCCTGGTACATCACTCAGTAAGGACACTTTTATAACAGTGACGTCAGCCGTCACCCCAATGTGCCCCCTCCATCTTCCCATCACTGGGACCCAGTTCCTTTTCAGGTGATGGCTCTGGGCTCAGGTCCCCTCACCTGCTGATTCTTCCCCACACCTCCCTCTGAGCCCCTCTCCTCCGCTCCCTCCTCTTTCCTTCCTTCCACTCAGAACTCAAGTGCTGGACACAGGGACCCCGCCCCGCCCCCCGCCTCCCCTCACGTCAAGGTGACCTGTGGGATGTCACTGCTGGCCGAGCTGTATCCCCTCTGCGCCCGGCAAACGCCCACACAACCTCACTCAGGCCAGACAAGTTGCCTGGGGAAGCCTGGTACCTGAGACTTCCAGGACAGACCTCTTTTCCTACAAAACGCCCCTCACAGGCTTTGCCGACAGTACTGCAAAAACAGAGTCTACTGTTGTAGCAACACGTGCGGCCCAGATCTGAGGAAGCTGCCACCGGGCTGAACCCAGGCTTCCCTCGCTCCCCTCTGACCCGCAGGACGGCTGACCATCCCCTCTTAGCGCTGCTGACATTTGTCAGAGGCTCAACCCAGTGTCCACGCTAAGGAGACCTACACCATGTGTCCCTTTCTGTCCCCCCGCCCTAAAGCCAAGAACCAAGTCAGTGTTGCGCTAGGCGAACTCTTATTTTTGCAGGCTGGACGACGCATTCCAGTAATTCACTTCAAAATGCCTCACTGAGGGCTTCCCTGGTGGCGCAGTGGTTGAGAGTCCGCCTGCCGATGCAGGGGAAACGGGTTCCTGCCCCGGTCCGGGAAGATCCCACATGCCTCAGAGCGGCTGGGCCCGTGAGCCATGGCCACTGAGCCTGCGCATCCGGAGTCTGTGCTCCACGATGGGAGAGGCCCCAGCAGTGAGAGGCCCGCGTACCACAAAAAAAAAGCCTCACTGATGCTTTCATCATAGACTATTTAAGTACGTTCCAATTTATACTTCAGATAACTCGCTTTGGAAGTAGGAAGAGTGTAAACTGCAGGTCAGTAGGTAGAAACACACTGTTTCATAAAAATCGGGAAACGGTCCCTCCCCTGCTGCTTCCACCCTTCTGTTGGGCTGTCTTTCTGGATCCCAAGGTGGGGGAGGTGTGTCCAGCACGTGGACAGTGGGCTGGGAAGGTTTCTGGTGGCCCTGTGGCTCTCACCTGATATTTTCACCGGACTTTGAAAGCTGGGTTGAATTTTATGGACGTTGTCATTTTTTAACACCTGATCCAGGGGAGATCTTTCAAAGAAGGTGAGCACGACTTCTGACCTGGAATACTGGGAAGAAACACATTCATTCCTATACAGTTTCCTCCCGCGAGGCAGCCCGTCTGACGCTGGTGGCCCCGCACTGCTCAGACTGCGGGACTGAGCGCGGACGGGGCCGCTTCCCCACTCACCTGTCAGGTGCTCAGGTAGCTCGAGGCTCAGGGACAGACAGGATGGGGACAGTGGGAACAGTTCGTGCCTGGTCTGCGCCAGCGTTCACGCACGTCCATCTCCCCTCACTTTCCAGTAAACCGCGAGCCCGTCACTTCCGCTGCCTCCCCAGGGAGAAAGCACCGGAGCCCCCAGAGCCCAAGGAGCCTTCCTTCCCTGGGCTTACACCTAACCCCACCTGACACTTCCAGGAAGCGCGCCCCGGCCCCGCCCGTCCGCCTGCACCCACCTTGCGCGCCCACCTTGCGCACCCACCTTGCGCGGCATGCTGATGACGGCCTTGAGCAGCTTCTCTACTTCGTTAAGCCTGGTCTCGATGTCGTGGGCATCCTTTATGGCGACCAGCCCTGGGATTGAGACAGAAATGCCTCCATCAGAAAAACACACCAAGAAGTGAGCTCTCGAATTAACTACAGAACAACATGACGGCTCCCTGGCGTCACCTTCCACGCAAGACATCTGGGAAGTTTACTCGGCCTCACGTGGGTGCAGCCCTGCCCTGAAAGCCTGGCTCTCAACCTCGTTTGAAGTTTCAACGACCCAACAAGTGATTAACGTGTGTGCTGCAGTGGACGCTGTCCGTCTGAAAGCCACAGAGACGCCAACAGAGGCCTCTCCGAGCGGGACTCTCCAGCCGCACCCTGGACAAGGCCAGAGCTCAGCCCCCGCCAGCGTGGTGGCTGTAGCTGGCGGAGGCTGGACCCACCAGCCCCCAATGACACAGCTGAGATGACCACAGGTCCTGTGGAAACGGAGCCTGTGTTTAGACAAGTCATTTAGATACCGGCTTTGGAAGGGAAAAAATCACATCTCTACCCAGAGAAAACCAGCGCGGGCGTGACTCACAGCACTTTCCAGGAATCGGCTCCTACCCTCGTTCTGGTCACCGGAAGTCTCGACTGACTACTAAAAAGCGCAGTATTCTGTCTCTAAAACACGAGAGCTAGTGGCACGGAGACTCGGGGTGCGTTTCTATCTTCCTTTGAGCAGTGCAGAGCACAGACCTTCCCAGCACAGCTCCTACACATCAGCTTCCCAGGGATGGAGCAGGTCAGATTCCCAAGGACATTTCACGTGACCCAGGATGTTGGTCCCGGTGAGCTGCGACCAAACCACAGAGGCTGAAATCCCAGAACTACGTTCAGCCACTGAATCCCAGCTTTCAGAAGTTCTGGTTCCGTTTTACAGGTGAGGAAGGGTTGTTCCTTTTGCAGGCAGCTCACCAAGTCCATGTAGTGTTAACTTAACCTCCTGAACTACGCGATTGAAATTACGAGGCCCCAGGACGTGTGGTCCATGGAAACCAGGGGCGCCCCAAACACAGGGCAAGGCACTTCTGAAGGCCTGGGCTGAGCAGGGGGTCCCTCGCATTAGCTGAGGTCAGGAATGTCCAGTCAAGGCCAGGAATCGGTCCCTGGACCTCCTGGAGCACAGGCCGGGTGCACCTTCACCTGGCCACCCGGGGGCCTGCTTCTCAGTGGGCTATCTGGTCCTGCCCACCCCACCTCAAGCCACACGGACCCAGGCAGCCAGCCAAAGACCCCAAGCCTCGGTCCACACAGCCCGCGCTGGCAACCTCAGCACGACTCCCCAGCCATCGCCGCAGAGAGGGGCGCGGGCCACCTCCTCCCCTCTCCCCTAGGCTGCCTGGCCTACCCACCACCCTGCAGGCTGGCGGCAGCGAGAAGGGAGAAAGAAAACACCAGGGTGCCAGGGTCTCAGCCCTGAGCTTCTTGTTTAGAACTACACACACGCACAAGCACACACGCAGACACGCACACACACCCCTCTGTGACCTCTTGCTTGCTACGGACAAGTCTACAGAGGAAAAGAGGGACGCTGAAAAGTCCTCTGCAAAGTTGTTTTCAGAGACAGGACAATTCTGTGAATCGTCCCCAGAAAGAGCTTCTTTATTCTAAGACAAGCAAAACGACTGTCACGTTTCAACTTCTGTTACATCTAACACACTGGTGTTAAATCACTCGAGTTCATGGCACAGCAGTTGTGTTCTGTAAGGACAGTTTATAGGATCAGCCTCTCGTCCGGTCAATGCATACGGCGTATTTACACCCACCTCCTAGGACGTAAAGCACGTGTAGCCCATGGTTGGGTTCACAACCACCCAGGGTACCATTCAGTCAAATAAACACACTCTGCTCTATGCTGATCTTCTTTTAGGGCTGCCAGAATTAGCAAGCAAAAAGCAGGACACCTAGTTCAAGGTGCGTTTCAGATAAACAATGAATAATGCAACAGTATGGATAAACACACTAAAAAATTATTCAGTGTTTATCTGAAACTCAAACTTACTTGGTGTCCTGTACTTTACCTGGCAACACTATCTTCTTGGCGACCTGCTTTCCAGACGAAGCAGAGAAAGGCAAGAAGTACGTGGTCAGGCCTCTGGGAACACGTAAGGGTTTAGGCTCAGCGCACACACCCTGGGGGTCCAAGCCTCGCCAACCTCACCAGCTCCGCTGCTCTGTGACTACCACATCCT
This sequence comes from Aethalodelphis obliquidens, assembly GCF_003676395.1. NCBI lineage: Eukaryota > Metazoa > Chordata > Mammalia > Artiodactyla > Delphinidae > Aethalodelphis > Aethalodelphis obliquidens. The sequence continues at coordinate 2,436,532 of NW_020837978.1, forward strand.
CATCCCAACCCCGAGGAACGGGTCCAAGGCACCAGAACACGGCCCCCATGCCCACACAGCACTGCCTCTGGGGGACCTATGCCCACTGGCCTTCCCCCACCTCCAGGCTCGAGTGGGAAAATCCCACCATCCCTTAAAGGCCACGTGGGTTGGAACACGCCTTCTGCTCTGTGAAGCCCCCAACCCGCCAGGCGGGACTCGGTCTGCTCTGAGCTCTGGGAGAGCTCCATCCACCCCACCTCTGCAGCACTCACCGCTCTGCAGAAGACCTGCTCCCTCCCCTGTGGCCTCCCCAAGCCCACCTGTGAAGCTGAGTGTAGGAGGTGCCCAGGGTCCCCTCCTGTCGTCAGCCGTCAGCACAGGGCCTGACACTGACACTGACACCCGCCGGGGATTCACTGGTCGTTGGCCGTTTGTTGATGGAATAAAGTTGCACAAGAGAACAGAGTCAAGGACGAGTTATCGTCTGTGTGTGTCCAGCAGCCTACGGGTGCCAACCGCGTCTCTTGCTTCTCGGCGTCACTGACCCCAGCCGATCCCGGCCAGCAGGCTCAGGGTCACAGGCCTCGGAGGACAGCTGCCCAAGACCGAGGTGGCAACACACCCACTGAGCTGTCGGCCACTCTGGTTTGGTTCTATCTGTGGAAGCTGCGACCTTATCACTGCCTTTCACCTGCCTTTAGGCTTCTGAGGAGAAGCCGAACAGTGCTCTCTGGAAATGAAAACATGCTTCAGGACAAGAGGGGCTGAAAACATCTCAATGGCGAAAGAACACGCTGGACTCCCTCCTGCAGGAACAGTGACAGGGGGTAGTTTATTAAGCTCTGGCTTTTGGTTGGGGGCCCCTCGTCATAATTTATCTCCCCGTGGCATAGTGGCTTCTGGGTGACAACCAAGGTGACCGGGCTCAGCGTTCCCACGGTACGTCCTCCTTTCCCCAAGGAAAGCCGTCCACGTGAATGACAAGGACGCTCACCTCTTCCCTGGGCAGGGAATCAAGGGTGGAGATTCATGAAGCTATGGATTCGGCTGGGCTGACTGGCATCCATCTAGGGGCGGCCCCCAAGGCTACCTGGCCCCCACAGAGCCCCTCCCTCACCCCACATCAGGGCAGGAAGGGGTCACCACTGGCTACGGGGCTTCCAATGGCCTGGCCCCTCTTCCAACGCCAGCACCCACGTTTCCCTCCTCTCCTGGGCCTGGAACTCTCCCTCCTTCAGTTGTTTTAAAGGTGTTTCCCATTAAACAGGGAGGTGTACTAAATGCGGAAGGAAAACCTTCAAACAAACAAACAAACCCAAAACTGTGCTTTGGGGCCACAGTGCAGAAATGAAATAAAGCTTCCTTTAAAATTTCATGTCTCAAACCCACTGAGGTCCGCCCCCATCAGCTTTCTCAAGTTCTCAACTGTTGGAAACCGAAACACCAGCTGGAAACACCCAAGATCAGCATCAATTCCCAAAATGACACAGCACCCGGCACAGGGTGTGAGCAGAGCCCACATCTGGGGCCTGTGTCATTGCCCAGGACAGACGGCGTACGGAGACGCTCAACTACGTACAGGCAGTCGGGGGGCTTCCTGTCCTACCTGCTGTATTCTTCCTTTGTGACCCAAGAGCTTTGGCTTTTGATGACCGGCAGAGCTTTTCCAAATGTCACTTGTTTACAGTAACTATTTTAAACTTCATTTTCAAAAATGTGCTTACGTCCAATAATTAAGGACTATCTAGAACTTTTAGCTTTTGTATTCCAAATATGGTTGATCGAACGAAAACTGTGGGGATCTTGTTTGACTCAGTTTTACTATCTGAGATCGTGATTCTAAAGAATGCAAGCGGATAAAATGGTTGTAAATTTGCAGTTGGACAGAAAAACTCAGACCCCCCCCTTGGTTATGAGGCTGCCGTTCCAGGGCCGGCCAGCAGGAGACGCCATCAGTCCATGGAAGGCGCGGGACGCAGTCCAGCGAGGACAGCGGGAAGGGATGCGGTCCACCCGCCACACCCAAGTTCTAAGGAAACTGACTCAGAAGACTTCACAGCCCCAGGAAATTTTCTAATTTCTGATAAAGCATCATCACTAATATAATCTCAATTTTTAAAAATTTCACTCTACACAATTTGTGATGTGAGAAATTTATCCAGATATAGCCCAAAACTTTGAAACTGTAAGATTGATAACACGACTATGTACATTTCGGTATGTCAATTTCACATCCCTTTGGGGGTTGAAATTCAGCCTTGAGCAGCCAGGGTACCTCTTCTGTCTAAACTAGTTTACCCTTGAAAATCGAGAACTCCAAACGAGCTTCTGTCAGTTCCTGGGTTAGGTCTTTATACAAACACAAACACCTGACGCATTCTCGGAACCCAAACTGAACCCAAACTGTATCAGCACAAAGATCAGGCTGAGGGAGCAGACACGGACCAGTGTCCTAACCTCAGGCACCTGGTTCCACGTCCTACTTCCATGGGTGGAGGCCTCGGACTGAACATCTCTGGTGACTGTCCCAGCCTCCAGGGACAGACTCAGGGCTGAATCTGCCTGAGCACCTTCTGCCGCTGTAATTCTGGGAGTGAAGACACATGCTTCTCGGGTCAATTGGGAAGGAGTGTCCGTTACCCAGAGGATGCCAGTCCCTTAAGAGGAGACTCCCATGGCAGACCCCGGGGAAATCTTCTGTGATGTGGACTTTCCAACTGAGTCAAAGAAGGCATAGTTCAAAAGTCCATCCTCGCAGAGCCCAGAGAAGCAGGCGGCTCGGGCGAGGTGCGGAGGGCACTGTCACGAGATATATATTCTTTAAAAGCTGAGGATCGTACAAATTTTGGAAATAAAATATTTTAAAATTTCCAGGAAAATTGTCAATGATTACTTCGTAAATACTTGTCCTCTAAATAGGTAGTCAACATAAAACCAGCAGGGACTCACTCAGCGATGAGCTTGAGCTCAACCAAAGTGGTTATTCTCTGCTAAACTCAAGCATCCCCACGCAGCCCTCGCTCCCTGGGAACCCGTGGCGACTCTGACCTCACAGGCTCCATCCATGGGGTCCCACCCTTTGCCCCCATGCCCACCCTGCTGCACACAAGGCTCGGTCCCCCTCCCCCATCACCCTCCCCTGGCCCAGAGATGCCCAAGGCAACACTGATGGACAGAAACATCTCCTCCCCGTCTTTGCAAGGACGAGAAGCAGGGCAGGGAAAGGAGGCGGAGGAGAGAGACGAGCAGAGACAAGACAAGAGGTCCGGAAGCCCCGGGAAGGGGCTGCGGGAAGACTTCTGTCCTCCGCTTCTTCCCAGGCCTGTGAGATGCCCGCCTCTCACCACATCCCTCCGCCAGCCCCTCCTTCTCCGGCCGCCTCGCTCTTCTCCCACCACAGGCAGAATTCCTTACTAAGCTTCAGACTCAACACGGCTAAGGAGTCACTCACTCCGCCTTAGTCCGTCTTAAAACTTGGAAGGAATTTAGGGAATCAACGCCAGCTGTCCCAGGCTCTCAAAACAGGAAGCACTTGATCCCGAAGCGGGCACCAGGCGACAAGACCTGCCCCTACATGCTGGCCAGGATGACGGACACGAGGCCAAGACTGACCGCAGGGAGGTGTCACCAGGAAAACCCAGCAGGGAACCTGCAGCGCAGGGGTGAGGGCGAGAGCGGGCCGGAAGGGCTGAGACAAGCCTTACACACCTCTGGGGGCCAAGGGGGGCCCGGCTCTCCACCCAGGCTCTGCCCCCGTGGCAGCTCTATTTCTCATAGAAAATACACACTGAGAGCATCTGCCTCGGAAAACTGCCCCCGAGCCTGACCCACGCCAAGCACCAAATCCCAATTTCTGGACCAGCAAAGCCCCAGGCCTGGTCGGTAGGGGTCCCACTGAGGTATCGGGTGCCCCACTCCCCGGGCTCTCAGGCGCCATCGCCGTCCCCACCTCCCTAGGACAGGAGGCTGGAGGCCACACCCCCGCCGGGAGGGCTCTGGGTGAGGGACGCTGCCTACCCAGAGCAAAGGGCAGAAGCTCCGCCTCACACGGTGCCTTCCGTCCAGCATGGCTCTGTCGTGGCTTCAGCGCTCACAGCGGCGGCCATGCAGATGCCACCCTTGCCAGCTTATCAACCCTGCAGCGGTGGCTTGAGCTGAACCACCTGCCTCAAGTCACGTGGGGGGGGAGCCGGAAACAGCCCGACACCGCATCCTCACCCGCCTCGAGTCACGTGGGAGGGAACCGGAAACAGCCCGACACCGCATCCTCACCTGCCTGGTCCCAAAGCTGCTGCTTGGTGCTTTCGGCCGCTCAGCCCAACCTCCTCCCGCCGTGACCTCGTGTCCCCAGGCGGGTCCACCAGTCTCGCAGGGCCTGGATTTTCCCCTGCGGGAAGCAGGGGGTTCTGGTGGTGAGCAGGCACCGTGGTAACAGCCTTAATCCCACGTCCGCTCCTTCCCTGCCCCCACCTTCGGTCCAAATGCCGCTCGTCGTGTTTCCTACTGACTGTAAGTCACACACCAGCACAGGACGACGGAGGTGCCTGTTCTTAAACGTGCGGCACGACCTGCAGTGTAAGTCGGCAGCGGAGCAGGACCCACGTCGGGGCGGGGGGAGCGGGGCCCTGCGGGGCCTGCCTGGAGGACAACGTCGCGGCACGTGGTCTGTGCTTCTATGTGACACAGGACACGTCTTGTCTGTGCTGCCACGGTTCAAGGGAGCCCAGGCCCGACCAGAAAAGAAAGGCGTCCAGCCCTTCGTCTCAGCCCCCTCCCTGCCCCCGTCACGGGGAGGATTTGGATCCAGGGCCTGGCGAGGGCGGGGTGGGGGGGAAGCTTCTCAGGCCCGTTCAGGGACATGGGGACCATCTTTTCAGTGGTGATGTCACCCGAGGAAGTGAAAGTGAACAAAAACACCAATAAAAACGATTTCAGTGGGACAGCGTCAACCCCTGGTAGCGCCGCGCCCTCACTCACTGTCCCCTATGTACTCTGCTGACGACCGCTGCCCCTGCAGGATGCCCCGCACCAAGGGGCCGGGGCCTGGGGCGCCCGTGCTCGCCCGTGGGGCTCGTCGCTCCTGGCCAGCCTCTCCGCGGCCCCGCCCTGCAGCTCCGCACCGAGCCTCACGGAGCGGCCACACCGCCCCGACCCTGCTTCGTACCGCAGAGGCTTTGCTGCCGCCTTCCGCTGCACGCCCATCTTCCCTAGTTCTGACTGCTCCCAACCAGAAACACCTCCTGCCGTTTGGAAGAGTGTTTATAAAAACGCACAGTGGAGGCCACCAGGCCCAGACTTGTTAAAAAAGGGAAAAGGACGGCGGCGTCCCTGGGGGCCAGCCTGAGGGCACCCAGATGCTACCAGCCGGTCCCGGTGCCGAGATGCAGAGCCAAGTTTCCCCTTGGAAATCTGGTGGGAAGTAAGCGAGGCCTAGAAGCTCCAGAACCAACAAGCTCTGTGAGTTTCTGGCCGCTCCTTCTCTGACTGGGAGTTAGCCCGAGTCACCTGGGCCCACGGCACGGCCGGAGCTCTGACGGATGAGACCATGGGACCGCAGAGCACACCGTCACTCACGGAGGAAGGAGAGTCCGGACAGGGAACTCGGAACAAAGCCTGAGCGACAGCAGGGTGTGGGTCTGGGAAAGAAACATAAAACCTTAGGAAAAGAGGAGACAGCCGGCTCCCGGGAGGGATGCCGGCACCGGCCCCGGGGGGACGGCAGAGCCCGGCAGCCCTATATATGGAAGAGATTCGAAATAGGTCTGTGAATCAGAAAGATCACCCAAAATGCCCCAGAGAAGTGAAAACTGCCCCTCTCCCCATTAGAAGCGGCAGGACCCCCTCCAGGGAAGCCATGCATGGGGGCGGGGCGGGGCTGTGAGGGGGGAGGACAGAACCCCAGCCCACTGAAGGGCCCGTCAGGCCGGACAGAGGTGGCCTCTGTCCCCCCGATCTGCTGCCCCGACCTGTGGGCGGCCTCTGCTCTTTTTTAGCCACTTTCACTAAGAAAGGAAACTCGGGGCTCTGCAGTTCACCCCCAGACCAGACGGCGATCTACCCCTGCTTGTTTCGGGAAAGCACAGAGCTTCTCTCCATCCACGTGAGAGCAGAGCCTGGGAGCAGAGCGCTGTCCCCTAGAGCCGTGGGGAGGCGGGGTGTCCTGGCTGGCGGACCTGCGCCCAGGCCTCTCTGGTCGGTGCCGGACGCCTTCGCTTCTGCCCCTCCATCTCACATCTAACAGAAGGCCTATGAAGACGCAGGCAGATCCGTGTCCCCGGTGACAGGGGTGAACAGACGTTACCCCAGCACCACGCACAGGATCTCAAGGAGGGGCCTTATTTGGAGAAAACACTAAATACCGTGTTCAAAGCTGGGCCCTCCGTCAGCTCCCCCTACGGGCTTCCTGCATCGCCCAAGGCTCCCCACACCCACATCTGGTCTCTCCATAGACCCTGCACTCCCTCCCAGACACGTCCGTGTTTGACCACTTCTCACACCTTCCCTGTCTCCCCGGCTCGCCCTGGTCCTTCTCCAGCCATGCTCAGCACAGCAGCCAGCATGCCCGTCATATCAGGTCGCTCCCGTTCGAGCTCTGCATCTCCGACAAGAGCCCCACGCTGAGCGTGATCTGCCCACTCCCTACCTCGATCTCCCATTGCTTCCACCCCCTTCTCTCCCCTCCAACCACAGCGGCCCCCTCAGGACACAGGGCCGCCGGGCACATGCCGGCCTCAAGGCCTTTGCACTTGCTCTGGCCACTGGCTGGAAGCTCTTCCCCAGGCACCCACATCGCTTTCTCCCCACTTCCTCCTGGTCTCTCCTCACAGGTCACTTCCTCTGAGCCCTTCCGGACCAGCCATCTGAAAGTGAACCCCTCCCTGCCCCTGCAAGTCATAGCTCCTCTCCTTCCTCCCTTTTCTTTTCTTCTGAAGGTGCAGAACCATCTAACATTTTTTTTAACTTATCTTCTTTATTATTGGATTTCCCCCACCCTGAATATAGAGTCATGAGGGCAGGGTTTGTCTGTTTTGGTCACTGCTGCATCCCCAGCGCCTAGAAGATGATGGTGCAGGGGAGGCATCTGGTAGATACTTGCTGAGTGAATATAAAACCAAAGTGTTGATTTGACAGTAATCAGGAATCAAAGGTCACCTGACTACTTTGGAAATAGAATCTGTTTCTACAGTGATGACTTCATAAGGCCTGAAACAGGTGTTATTTTTTAAAAAGGATCAAAATAATCCAAGAGCCCCAAACAGTCATTGGGGAAGTTCTGCATCCTTGTCTTTCAAAGTGTGAACCTTCCCAGACGAGAGATGGAACAGGCAAGAGACCTTGCCACATCTGGTCAGGAGCCCTGAACCGTGTTAAGTATTACGTAAAGGGGATTTAAGTCAAAGACTCGGCCCTACCTGTGTCAGAGTGTGGAAAGAGCAGAAGGGGACACCTTGGTCGCCCAGAGGTGATATGCACAGAGAGCAGCTACCTCCCTCCCCCAGGCAGGGGCACAAGAAAGGAAGGACGGGTATATCAGATCCAGACGCAGAAGAGCACAAGGTGAGAGGCCAAGAGGCCAAGGAAGAGGACAGAAGAAGCAAGACTAGTCCTGAGGGCAGCCTCGCCCAAACAGAAGACCAGAGAGGCGGGCGAGTGAACCCCGTGCCGCCACTCCACGCAGGGGTTTAAACATCTCTGCGCACGTGTCACCAGGAAACATACACGTTCCACAGACAGACAGCCAAGGCTAGCACCAGTGTGTGTGCAGAATCAAGGAAAAGTACTCTCTGCACAGAAGCACTCTCCCACTGCAGTACTCCAGGGACCAAGACACAGGGCTCAGCATCCCCTTCACTGCACGCAGAATCAAAGATGCAAGTCGGACCCAAGGCGCTCCCACCCTCTGGAGGTGTTCAGTCCTGCATTTACAAGAGCTACCAGCCTGCTGCCAGCACGAGTTCTCAAACCTACGCTTGCAAAGCTTTTTAAAAAGATGAGCGGGCCAATGTAACCCAGCCCAGAAACATGCAATAAATTTCAACTGAGGGAATCTGATGGGGAATTGCACTGAGAAAACCTGGCATCTCTAAAACAGCACACACATCTGGATGCCTTTTGTGTGTACGGTTTGTATGTCCAGACGATTTGTTTATGCAAATAGTAAATCCACCTGGAAATAAGGTGAACGCTTCTTTTGCATTATGGCGATGTATTTTACTTAGCAAACAACTTCCCTGGACTTTCCTTCCTTCTAAGGAAGGAAAAGGCCTTCCCTTGGGTGTACAACAAACTCAGGTAGTGCTGGGGGAGGGGCCAGCTTGCCTCCAGGCAGAGAACCTGGAACCAGACAGAGGGTTCAGGTCGCCTGTCCTGCGGCCCCAGGCCTCCACCTCCTCTCCTCCAGGGGTGCTGAGCTGGCCTTGCAGGAGGCCCTCTGGTCAGGACTCCAGCCGAGAAGACATTCCCACAGTCCACCGTGGGCTGTTCGAAAGGCCTTCACACACAACTGGCCCTCACCTGGCCGCCGGCCGCCTGTCCCCCACTAACCCTAATACCCACTTCTTGCTGATTTTTCCCCCTTTAGACACTTGAAAGCAGCCATCATACCCCTTCTGCGCCTTGTTTTCTCCCTGGTGGCCACCCTCTTCCTGTCTCCTTGCGGATGGTGCGCTGACACCTCGCAAACCCAGAACCAACCAGGCACAACCTGTGCGGAGGGACAGAGCCCAGGGCGTGCGAGTGCACAGCACACCCTAACCCTGTGCTCCGGGTAAGGTGGTTTCCTCACCAGATCCCAAGGCGACTGAAGCTCCGCCCTCCTCCCCACCTTCTATGACCCTCACCAGAAGCCGCTGGGGGTGACAACAAAAGCCACCTTTGTGGAGGGCTTACTACTGCTGGACACTGAGGGTGCACTCCAGTCCGCACAAGAAAAGTGAGTGTCAGGTCCTATGTTACAGGGGCGGAGCCAAGTGGGGAGCCTGGAGTCACAGCTGACCGGGGTCCTCTGACAGAGTGAGACCTGGAGGGCAGGCAGAGGGCAGGGGGAGGGTATGGGGGAGGGTATGGGGGGAAGGCAGGGGAGGAGGGAGGGTATGGGGAAGGGCGGGGGGAGGGTTGGGGGAGGGTATGGGGAGGGCGGGGGGAGGGCAGGCCCTCCACCAGCTCTCGGGGACTCCTGTTTGTTTATGGCCTGCCTTGTTCCAGCATCCATTTGATAAACAACAACACACACACACACACACATACAGTAGATCAAGGTAAACTGCTGCCATGCTTGAAATACCACTAAACTCCCTCCGAAGCAGCACGAAAGCCAGACTCAGGGGAGCAGGGCCTGCACACGTGCTGGCTTTGGGAGCCTTTCCAAGTGACGCGTCTGCCCGAGAATGTGTCATGAGAATGAGCTAATTACCCATATAATTCACACACTGGGGTGGGAGCTGTCCCGGGGAGGGGGGCGTGGGGCGGAGTGGAGATTATCCCAAGACCTCAGGCAGATGGGCAGCTTCAGTAAATGCCCCCTAAAGTGCCCCAGGGATCTGCTTAGAGGAAGGCGCTGGGAAGTGTCACCAGATTCTCAGCGCTGCAGGTGGTCACGCGTGTGTGTGGGAGGGGGCAGGGGGGACCCCAGTCCTCCTGCCTCGGCTTCAGCCTCTCGCTTCCTCTCCGCAGCCTCCAAAGGCCAACCCGTGGGCCGAGGAGAGGAAACGGGAAGCCACCCAGTCCCTGCGAGCCAGGAAAGTCACAAGGCGCGGGAGGAGGCCTCTGGGCTCATCAAACTCGAATGCGGACCCACCCTGGTGGCGACGGAGGCCGCGTGGCACCGCGCACTCGGGCTGTCGGTCACCGGGGACAAGAGGCGCGGCCCTGCCGGGGGAGGCCTCGGAGGGGGCTGCCAGACACTACGCGACCCCAGCTGGATGCTGTCCTTAACTCCTCCCAAACGTCCCCCCCGCCTCTCCGGCCGCGGCCGCGGCGGGAGTCGCAGGGGCCGCCCGACACTGGCGCGGGCCGGTGGCTCGCCTTGGGGACGGTCAGGACGCCCGTCTGGCCGGCCTCGGGCCCCGTGCGCCGACTCCTGCGCACCAGCCACTGCACTTCACCGCCCGGGGGCGGGCGGAGGTCTGAGGGTCCCTGTCCCGTGCCGGGGGCCGGGATGTCGCGATCCCCGCTTAATAACCGCCCCTGCGCCCCCTCCCTGCACTTCAAAGAAGCCCCCCCGACCCCCTGCCCCAGGCCGGGCCCGCGCCCACCTTCGCGCAGCGGCGCGAGCGCCAGCTCGGGCCGGTCCTCGGGGAAGGCGTCGCGGAGGCGCTGCCACAGGCGGCCCAGGTCGGCCAGGCTGCGGTGCAGGTAGAGCACGCTGCGGTCCGACCACTCGGTGCGGATCTCGAAGAACTCCTCCTCGTCGCCGCGCCGGCTGACGATGAGCCGGCGGATGCCGTTCACCCAGCAGCCGCGCACGAACATGTTCACGAGCGACGTGCCCTCAAACACCGCCGAGGCCATGCCGCGGGCCGAGCATGCCCCGGCCGGCAGGGGGCGCGCCCGCCCGGGCCTGGGTCCGCGGGGAGTCCGTCCGGAGCCGGGATCGGTCTGGAGCCGGGGTGTCTGTCCGCGGCCGGGGTCCGTCCGAGGTCTGTCCAGAGTCGGACAGATCCAGGATCTGTCCGGAGCCGGCGCTGGTCGGGAGTCTGTCCGGAGTCGGGGTCTGTCTGGGGTCGGCCCGGCCTCCGGGAGCTCTCCGGGATGGCGCGGCGACGAGCCGCGGGTCCGGCCGAGCGGCGGCTTATAAGGCGCTTCCCTTCGCGGGCGGCGCGGCCGCCGACGTCGAGGCCGCGGTCGCGTCCGCCTTCCCCGCCTCCGGGTGACAGGACGCGCCAAGCGGAGGAGGGGGGGCCTGGCCTCAGCGCCCCGCGCCGCCTCCCGAGCCCGCGCTGCTGGGGCCGCGGGGACCCCCGGCTGCCTGGAGGGGCGGAAACCCGGGCGCCGGCCCCGCCTCTGTGCCCCCGCCCCGCCCCCTCCCTCCCCTCCGGGCCCCGAGCCGCCGGCCGGGATCGGACGAGACTGGGCAGGGAGGGCGGGCTGGCCTGCGCTCGGCGGGCTCCCGGGGAGACTTCTCTCTTTCCGTTTCTCGATCCTCGGAGACTGTCGGGTCGGGGGGCTGCGCGCCCCACCCGACCCGCGGGGGTGGAAGCTGCACGTGTGCCGGGAGGGGGGCGAGGGCGGGGCGCACCCGCTCCGGGGACCCGGCGCCGGTGCTGTCGGCCAGGTTCTCGTCCGCGCGCCGCCCGCCCATCTACCCTGGGCCGGGCCGGAGGCCGAAGCCGCCCGCCCCGCGTCCCCCGCGCATTCCAGTCGCGCCACCGCCCGGCCACGGCGCGGACGCGGCTGGGGACAGATGGGGACACGGTGGGACAGACGACGCGGCAGGCCCGGGCCAGCCAGCCACAGGGTCCCCCCAAAAGGAGAGTGGACCCCCTGCTAAGAAGTGGGACGGGCCGACGGTAGGAAAGGGTCTCCTCGGAAAGAGCGTCCCCGCGTGAGCTGGGGCCCTTGGTGAGCCGGAGAGATTTCGAAGTGGACCCGGGGAAGCTGCCCCCGTGGAGAACCGGGATTCACGGCCGCCTGCTCCTCAGGCTGCTCCTAATTGGGAGGTAATTTCGAGCGATAGTTAAAGGAATCCGGTTAGTTCAAGTATTGGAAGTTGGTTCTAGAGGGTCTCGGGTGACCTCACATCGCCCCAGGCTGGGGAGGCAGAGCCAGGGCGAGGCCCGTAAGCGCTCTGCGCTCCTGGAAAGTATCGAAAGCCCAGCTAGGGCGCAGAAACGATGGGGACCGAGGGCAGGTTGTCGGTCACGTGACTCGATCCAGACCCGGGGTCGTCGGTCACGTGACTCGGTCCAGCCTGCGGGCAGGTTGTCGGTCACGTGACTCGATCCAGACCGAGAGGTGTGTCTCACTGCTACACACACGCGCACACGCACACGCACATACATCACCGCCTCCAGGTTTTATTCAGACTGCTCCAGTGACTTGCCCATATCAGACCTTCAAAGTTCATCCAAGTTTATCTTTACCTCCCGTTTGCCTTGTGAACTGGGAAGAGAAGGTGTTTTCCACAACCTGGAGACTCCCCAACCTGGCGACAGTCAGTAAATGCTGGTAACTGATGGACTCACCACCTAGTCCGCAGGAGGAACCTGAGGGTAGAGGCTGAGGAAGCGGGCAGAGCTGAGTTCTGCCGTCCCCCACAAAGCCCCACTGAGGTCTCCCCCCATCGTATCCTCCCTGGGTACACACCCCCTCTCCCACTGCCGCTGGGCTGAGCAGAACCTCTCCGACCACAGTGAAGGTGTTTTTATGCATCCAATAAATCTATCCTAGGAGCAATCAGGTCTCCTTTTCCCTGTTGCCTAGGAGACCTAACTTCGTGAGGCTGCTCTTCAGTTGTGCCAGGCACTCTGGTCACTAAAGAGAAGGAAGCTATTTCCTGTCCGCAATATTTGTTTGTTAAAGAGACCTGGAACTAGAGAGTAAAAATAACAACGGCCCAAAATCACTAATCATTACAGAAATTCCGAGTAAAACACAATGAACTGCCACTTTTTAATCCATTGCATTGATACAGATTTTTAAAAATCTATTAAGAGAAATTATCCAAAATCTGAAAATAAGACCAAAAGGATGGCGCTCCTTTCAACCTCGTATTGAAGCGTTGTTTAAAAGCTCAAGGATTACTTACTTTTCTAGGAGAAGTTTCTGTTGTTTGATGTTGCTGTTTACTATTAATGAAAAGCTGAGTCTCTATAAGGTCATGTACCAACTTGTAGATTTGTGCCTGGTAGAGATGCAAATAATCTTTGCCCCAAAGAAAAGGTAACTTCAAAGGTTATAATTATTTCCCTGTAGGACATTAACCATGTTTATATCTAGCCTAGCAATCTTATTTTAATATAGGTTAAGGACTCTGTAAACCCATTTCCCCAAATGGTCTTTGAATCAGCTTTTTCATCTTACAAATGTCCTCATTAGTTAACGAGGTGAGTAAACTTTTGGCCCATGTGCATGCCATATTTGTAGAAAGATTTGAGAGTCGTATTTAACTTTGGAAAATTATACTCGGGGAAGTCTGACAAGAACAGGAATTTGTGCCGGCTTATGGAGAGAGACGTACCCTCGCGTGCTGATTCGGGGCGTCCGGGTTGGAAAAAGCTCTTTGGAAGGCAATTTGGCCGTTGTTGTTGAAACTGAAAGTGCACAGCAATTCCTCTTGTGACCCAACAATTCCTCTTCTAGGAGTAAGTCCCGAGAAACATTTCCACACAGGCACTTAGAGAAATGCGCAGTGTTTGCCACGGTGAGAAAGTGGAAAGGACTTCAGTGGTCATCAAAAGTGGAATGGAATATAGACTGGATGAACAACAAGGTCCTAGTGTGTAGCACGGGGAACTATATTCAATATCCTGGGATAAACCATAATGGAAAAGAATAGAAAAAAGAATGTATATGTGTATGTATAACTGAGTCACTTTGCTGTACTGCAGAAATTAACATTGTAAATCAACTATACTTCAATTAAAAAAATACTTTTAAAAAGTGGAATGAATAAATTAGTGGCACATACATGTGATAGAATACTATACAGCCACAGAAGATGAATCAGTCCTAAAAGTGTGAGAAACAAAATGTCAGTGGAAAAAAACTGTCAATGAAAATGACTATGGGTACAGCACAGTTATATGGACGTATATGACAAAACAATACTAAATGGAAAGATACCTGCCAAATCCTTCAAGGTGCCTATGGGGTAGTGAACAAAGTCAAGATGGGAAGGTGTCAGCAGGGACTTCTGCTGTATCTGTAGTGTCCTTGTGTACATTTCTGAATCAAGTGGATGCACATATTACTTGTGTAACGTTTTAAAGGGGTATCTCGGCACTGTGGGAGTTTGGAAGTAAAGAGCCAGCGTGTGCCCAGTGCTTGACTCTGGGAAGTGGGATTAGGTCCTAGTGAGCTTTTCTTCTCAGGCTTTTTCTGTTACTTAAATATTAGATGATGACGGTGATGAGAGAATCTCTGACGTAAGTACTAGAACTTCTAGTCCAGCCCAGCCACCAAGTCCAGTGTATCATCTCACACGGCGCACCTGAACTCTCTTTGCCTGGATTTGCCTCTCCATGTATCAGGAATTGAACACAAAAAATATAAGAAGTCCATGTCTGCTGTGAGGACAAATAAGATGATAGAGGGCAGGCAGGGTGCTGGTACACCTCTGAGAACCTGTGTTGCGTAAACGTCAGGAACAGACACAGAAAAGAGGAGTGGTTTCAGGTTGTAAATCGGGCTGACTGGGTAGCCTGGTGCCTGAGGCTACATAATACAATGTGAAACCGGGGAACAAAGCTCTCTGGGTCACCTGCCTGTCTGCCAAGGTGGGTAGAATTACAAAGGTGTGTCCGAGGAGGAGCCCTGGTTGTAGGCAAGCGCTTGGGAAACCAGATACTTTAATCTGATTCTTAAGAGTAACAAATGGGAATAAAAGAAAGACTTCATGAAATTCAAGGCCTTTACTTGGAAGGGATGATCGTTTTTCTGTTTACTTTTCTCCTGTGGCTGTTTTGTTTGGGCTTAGGTTGTTTTGTAAGTTCTGTCCTTGCTCCCTAACACTCACAGTTAAGAAAAGAAAGAGCAAAGGTTGGTGGTCACTCCAGGTCACCCTCCGTGTCCCCCTCGTTCTGCATCAGAAAACATGGTAGGGAGCTGGGGGCTCAAGCCAGGAGGTTAGACGGGGCTGGGGAGGCGTTCCTGGCCGCAGCAGGGCCCTAACCACACCCGTTCCACAATTCGTAACCACCCCACCCCCATGCTACCGCCGCCATATGCAAAGTTGGAGCTAGAGTGTCTTTTGCATCACTGCCTGTGCTTGTGATGAGTTGGGTAAACTAGTAACAGGGGCACCGTGATTTTTAAAAAATTTTTATTGGAATATAGTTGATTTACAATGTTGTGTTAGTTTCTGCCGTGCAGCAAAGTCACTCAGTTATACATATAAACACATCCACTCTTGTTTAGATTCTTTTCCCATATAGGTCATTACACAGTGTTGGGTAGAGTTTCCTGTGCTCTTCAATAGGTCCTTATTAGTTATCTGTTTCATATATAGCAGTGTGTATATGTCAATCCCAGTCTCCCAGTTTATCTCCCCCGGCACCGTAACCATGAGTTTGTCTTCTACATCTGTGACTCTGTTTCTCTTTTGCAAATGAGTTCATTTGTACCATTTTTTAAGATTCCACAGGTAAGCAATATCATACATTTGTCTTTCTCTGTCTGACTTACACCACTCAGTAGGACAATCTCTAGGTCTATCCATGTCGCTACAAAAGGCATTAATTAGTTCGTTCCTTTTAATGCCTGAGGAATAATTCACTTTGAGTTCCGCCCACGGGAGGCGGGGCAGTGAAGGCCCTGCAAACATAGCTCTCCTTCCTCCCTCATCAAATGAAAAGCAGTGGTGAGGCCTCAGCGCTGTGAATGCTTTCGGCACAGTGGCTGGTCTGACGCTCATGTCAGCCCTCAGGGGTAGGGAGGAGAGCTGCCCCTGCAGGTGAGGAAACTGGGGCTCCAAAAGGGGCTGAAGTGCTCCTGGACCCACGGCTGGCCGTGACCGAGGCCTCCCGGCTGACCCCACAGCCTCCTCCAGCTGTGGTCCAGCCGCACTGGCTTCCTCTGCTGGCTCCAGAGAATCTCCTATGCGGACGGTGGGTGTCAGGCTCGCGGGCCTGGTGGGCCTTACCTGCCCCCATGCCCCCCTGGACTGAGGAGTCCCACATCCTTTAGAACAGTGATTCTCAAGCCCTAATAGGCCTGCGAATCCCCTGGGAGCTTGTGAAAAAGCAGATCCTGATTCAGTGGGTGGGGCCTGAGAGTCTGCATTTCTGACAAGTTCCCAGGAGGCCCCGGAGCTCATTTTCTGCAGAGGCCGCTCTGAGTAGCAAGGTTGATTCTAGCTTCAACCAGACAAAGCAAGTCTGGTGTCGGGCAACCCGCTGTACCATCTCACGGTGTCCTCACCGTTCATGATCGTAACTAAGCGTTAATTATGTTTTCCTGGCTGGAATGTCATCCCCACGAGGACACGGACAATGACCGTCTCCTTCATACTGGTACATACTGGTACATACTGGTACACCCAGTGCCTAACACAGTGCCTGGCACGTGATAGATGCTCACTAAATATCTGCTGAATGAATAAGGTGAGTGAGGGACACGAATGACTGAGCCACCAAAACGCCGCCGTCCCCCGATTCCCAGCAATGAGACGTTTGGGAGGGTTTCATAGTCTTATCATCAAATCCGTATTTTCCTGGAGACCCAAATTCCATGCATCAAGCCATCTAAAAGGGGTTCATGGTGATCATCTCTTCGGAATGGGATCACAGACTTTTTATTTTCCTTCGTGCACTTTCCATGTTTTCCAAATTTAATGCAATAGGCGAGCATTACTGCAGTAACTCAAAGGAAATTGAAAAGTTCATCTAAGCAGATTCTCTCTTGGTCTCTTCTGCTTATCACCACAGACGCTGAGCTGGCTGCACTGTAATCAGTCGCTGTGTTCAGTGTCTCCGTTTCCAGACTATAAAGTAAGGTTGGGCTGGAGATGACCACTGCGCCTCACTGGGAGGTGAATTCTCTCTGAATTTGTCTTTTCGTCCATGTATTCCTTCTCATCCCTGTTACTTGCAAGGAATCCTAATCTCATATCCACTGACCTCACCTCTGTGGGTTCTTGCCACCCGGAATACCGTTCCACGATACCCCTTTTCTGAGGACGGAATTTGTTGCTTAAGTCCTGAGTAACAGACTTCCCCGCTGCCGCTGAGGTGTTTACATAAACTTAAGTCACCATTTTTTAACGTGATGCTGAGAAAACTCAATGAAAACCCAAGACTGTTTAAGACTATCTGTCTTAGTCACAGCATGAAATAATCCTGTTGGGAAGGGCTGCTGGAGTTTTACACTTCTCAGTGTAAAATTTTTTTTACATGTACATACTGTAAAACATTACGTTACAGTAAATAATGATCAATTAACTGCAGCGAATGTTGGTTGTAAAGTTATTCGTGCTCCTGGGGGTGGAGGTGTCGTCCTGGATATATCTGCACTGGTTGCATCACACAACCCAGAGTCTAGACTGGTACCCTGGGCACATTTCATTCTATGAGTGAATGAAAAGGAGACGGACCAGCTTGTTCAAGAAATCAAGGGGGCGAGGTTTGGGTCGCTGTTCACATCCTTTGACATCCGATCATATCTATATGCCCCAGCCTCCCGTCAGTTTTGTGCAGCTTCCGTATCCACTCACACCATCGGCCACTTAGCACGAGGTGAGAGAGAATCCCTAGGTAAGAAGACCAGGGCTGAATCCCACTGCCCCTCACTTTATGCAGATGTTTCTGAAAAGATGTGGACTAAGTGCGTGTCTATAAATTTGATTGAAAGGAGCAGAAATTTGTAAAGGGAGGATGTATGTGGCCACTCAGTCTCACCCACATCGAGGGGCTTGATTTGTCCCCGACGGCATTACTGAGTAGCAAGGACCTACTTTGGGGGGAAATTATATGATTTGGGCCATTTAAGAAAGGAAATATGGGGCAGTTCTGGGGCTCAGCAGGTGTTTGGAGAGGCGGGCATCCTGTCCACAGCAGGGGGCAGGCAGGGGTCCATGAGGCTCCTGAGCCGGTGAGGACAGAACGAGCAGCTCCTGACCACCGGCAATCGCATGGGCGCGGCTTCCACGGGGCGGGGTGTGCCGGCAGCCATTTGTCCTCCGGATTCCGGATTCCCACTTCACTTCGCACCCACCTTCCAGAGCATCCCTGCTGCCGCGCTCCCGGCCACACCCCCAGGTGACAGCCTCTTCCTTTCCCCTCTTTCCAAGGCATAAACTCTTTCTCCTGCCCCACTGTGTCCTTCCTTTTGGAATCTCAAGAGCATCCTTCTGGGGCGGGAGACCCTTGTTTCTCTTCGCCTTTTTGACACGACAATTCGAGTTCTTCCTCAGTGTGAGTCTAAGGAAATGAGAGGAGATGTCCATCAAGATCATGTTTGAAGTTATCATACACAGGAGTCACAGGTGACCCTCCTTTATTTTTCTTTTTTTCTTCCTTTGCGGTACGCGGGCCTCTCACTGCTGTGGCCTCTCCCGTTGCGGAGCACAGGCTCCGGACGCACAGGCTCAGCGGCCATGGCTCACGGGCCCATCCACTCCGCGGCATGTGGGATCCTCCCGGACCGGGGCACGAACCCGTGTCCCCTGCATCGGCAGGCGGACTCTCAACCACTGCGCCACCAGGGAAGCCCAACCCTCCTTTCTAAGGCTGATACCCACATCCTGATTTCCTCTTTGGCTTTTGTGGACATTTGTATTTTCATTCCCAGATGGGCGCAGTGCAGGCAAGGCCATGTTCATAGAGCCTCTGAGTTTAGTCTCTTCTCTCTGACTCTCTGATCCGCCTGGATGTTGACTTCCACGTGGCAGCCCGAGTGACTTCACTCGGTTGTCTGCACATCCCAAGTATTTCAGCTAATTGTCAACTTTCTGCTATCCGTTATCTCGGGACTGTGAGTACCTCACTGATGGGGCTTAAACAGGCACAAAGCATTCAGTGAACTGAAACCAGAATAAAGGCTCAGGGCAACGGCACAGATGCCCATGCCGTGGTTCAAGGAGTTGACTTTTACAGAAGTAAGTACATTTGTATTCGTTGTTATGGTGAATTGTTCTGACCCTCACCCAGACAGGAAAATAATGGAAGTTTCTTTTCCCAAGTGCTCCTGAACGCAAACATTCCAGATGACCTGGCCTCAGCTGGCCCAGAGCAGAAGTCGTAAGATTGAAGAAATAAGTAAATAATTTTTTAAAGAGATGGAGGGACCACGGCTTTCCGAAAACATCCGATTCGGGCCAGTGATTGAAGATGAGCTCAGGACGTGTGGAACGTTTGCTTCCTCCTTACTTAAAATTGTTTAAGTTGCTCCTATTGACCCTCTAAGCGAGAAGAGAGTGTGTGTGTGGAACGTTCATGCTTGAGGGACTTTCTCTCCTCCATCGTCTCCCCAGATATATATATATATATATATATATACACACATATATTCTAGAAAACCAGTGCTAGTCTGATGTCCAGCTCTGGGCAGAGCGCAGTTTAGAAGGTGAGCAGTTGCAGACGCTCTGTCAAGCTTTGCTCTTTGTTAATGATCTATTTCCAGGGCAGCACACCGGCACCTCCTTTGAGTCTGATTATACTCCTAACCCTCCAAGTTCAATGTCAGCAGATCCCGGTCTGACAGTAAGTGAGATTGCTTTCTGGGTTTGCTAGTGTACCGCATTTGAAAGACAGACTCCGCCCATAGCAGCTGCTATGGTGGAGCCCGCACTGTCCCTTGCAGGATGGTTTTATTAAAGGCCATCTCCCTGGGAGAACCGGTCTACCTGGTGGCAGTGTGGCCCTGTTCCAGGCAAATGGCCAAGGTCTGCATGATCTCCACGTACTTCACCCCTGTAACCGTGACCTCCTGGATGTTAGGCACTGTCTAGTCTTCAATGATAGTAGCTCTTGGTGATTAATTTTGCTGCTTTTGATCGCTTCCGGGGAAACGGGTTTTGACATGTAGTCAGTATCTTTCAAACTGAGAGCAAATGGAATTGAGGAGACTGTTTTCCAATTTATCCCAACAATTTAAAGTCCCATGTTAGAAAAATGCAATTCTTCCTGGAATACAAACACATACCAAGGGTTCAATTACTTATTATAACAACTTCCTTCCAAAAAGTGTTTGAAGTGGCTTCCAAAACAACGAATAAAAGAATGAAATTGACAGCTAAGGATTTGGGGCAGAAACCGAGCATTACCTAAATCACCTCATTTTCCCATTTCTCTGGCTGCTCATTTCACCCCAAGAGGCATAAGAAATGAGGAAGGATGACCATCGGGGAAAATGACATGGAATCTGGGAATACCCTGTTTAAGTCATAGGCTCACAGGAAAACATTATTTAGACCATTTTTTACACCATTTAACTGTTATATACAAATGTAGAATTAAAAGCATTTTAATAAGGTGGGTAAAAATATTTACACATATTCCAAATGATCACGCGTTAGATGCTGCATCGTACAGGAGGCTTGCACCGTCCACCTCCTTCTGCCTGCAAGGTTTCTTCCTTAATAGCTGAACTTTTCCTCTGAATTGGCTCCCAGCTGGGAGAACAGTCAGTGTTTTCAAACAAAAGGCACTTCCAGGAACTCCTAAGTCAAAGAACTGGTCCAGAATTCTTTCAGTTGTGGGGAGTGGGCAGGAGGGAACTTTTCTGTCTCCTCTGAATCCAGTACTTGGTGGTCCCCTGCTTCTTTAGTGAAACAACAAAATGGCCGGAAAACACTTAAAAAAATGTTTCTATGACAACGTGGTATGAATGAGCACACTTCCTAAGGAAATGAAACTCCTAAAAGCTTCTGTGACTTTACTGGTGATCTCAAGAGAAGGCTTTTTCTGTTTGGTTGGTTTTTTGTTTTTTTCTTTTCAGTTCACTGATTATAAATCCAGGTTCAAAACTTAGGACTCTTTACCCAAATAAGCAGTTATTTTTTTTACGTGTCATTTTTTTCACCCCTCCAATTTAATTTTTTTAAATATTCATCAACACAATCTCCCTTTCCTTGTAAAAATCCCTCCTTGTCACCTGTCCATCTCTTTTCACCACTCACTCCTTCACTGATTCAACAGATTTTTTATTGTCGGGTCATAAATCTAGTGAGAACAGCACCAAAATGAGCAGGAATTTGTCTGAACTTTTGGTGCTTCTTCAGAAAAGATAAACAATCCCTCTGGATCTTGAGAAGTAACCAGGTGGTCTGGGTTTTCCTTTATGTTTTTTATTTTTATTTATTTAAAAATTTTCTTGAACTGTAGTTGATTTACAATGTTGTGTTAATTTCTGCTGTACAGCAAAGTGACTCAGTTATACATATATATGTATATTCTTTTTCCTATTCTTTTCCATTATGGTTTATCACAGGATATTGAATATAGTTCCCTGTGCTCTACAGTAGGACCTTGTTGTTTATCCATCTTACATATACTAGTTTGCATCTGCTAATCACAAACTCCCAGTCCAGCCCTCCCCCAGCCCCACCCCCTTGGCAACCACAAGTCTGTTCTCTATGTCTGTGAGTCTTCCTTTATGTTTTTTTAAATTTAGATTTGTTAGCCCGAGAGATCAGGAATTCCTGGCTCTTGAGGACTGGGAGAGAGGGAAGATGATATTCTAGAAGCTGGTCAGGTACCTCTGATGAGTGCATCTATCAATTTTTAATGCCACCAGGGTTTAATTTCAAAGTGGAAGAAATTTGTGGCAGACTGGAAGCAGTAGCTGCCGCATCCCTGACTGTAATCGGTGTGAGCTCTTTAGAGCCCTGTTTCATTTTTAGGAGATGGCCATGCTGTCCATTCCTTTTCTAGAATGCACCCTGGAGATAAGGCTCGGGGTATTTGCTGCACAGCCAGACGTCAGACCGTTCATTTCTGCACCAATTTTTCTCCCCCATTTTAAGGGACCTTTCTCTGTGGTAATGAGCTCACTTACAGATCGATATCTCTAGGGGCCCCCGTGTGGGACCTGTGTAGTAAATTTAGAGCAGCACATTCAATTTGTCATAGCAAATACCTCCTGTTCTCTTTATAAAATTCACATACACATGTCTTGTCCTGGATTTAGTTAGCTTGTTGACTAGTGGAAACACTCATCAAGGAGAGAAGCTATGGGTATGTTACTTTATGAACAGGAATTTCCCAAACTTCCAATTTCATTCTTCAGATGAAAAGAATGAACACCACATGGTAAACTTTTGCCGTAAGAGTTTTGCTGAAATGCACTACTAATTTTCAGCAGTCAAGAGCATTGTGTCTGAAAGAAAGGAAGAGATAGGGAAACACAGTCAGCTCTCACAATAGATTGAGAGTGACTGTGTGAACGACGAGGATAAAGATGAAAATAACCGTGTCCTTCTTTCCCCCCTTTTCACCCTAGTGTGCCGTTTGTTTGCATCTTCAGTGCCAGGCGGGGGTCTTTCCCAGGTGCCTCCCCAGAGCCAGCCGTCCATGTTCTGCACAGCCAGGCATCCTCTCAGGGGGACAGCTCTGGCAGCCGCATCTTTTCTTTAAGGAGCACAAAGACCTCGAGATTGCTTTCTTTCTGTTTTGCATCACTTCCCTGACTAATACAGACACACTGTATTTGCATAACATAGTTTTGGTCCGCATGGGACCCCACCTCCAGCTTCCTGAATACGCATTTTATTCTGTGCGATGTCTGAACGTTGCAGCTCTAATCTCATCACCAGCCTGTGTACTTCCACTGAGTTATTCTCCAGGCTTTAGAACCGCACCTCCAATTTGTAAGCTGAGCTAACGATTACATTTTCATCTCTGAAAGATGTTCAATGAAAGCATGCTTTGTGGGGAGAATGATCAAAGATCTCAGCATGAGTGGCCCCCGACCCCCAGCCCAACTTCTCTGCTTGCTCAGCGGAGGCTGGAGAATAAACTCCCCTTTCTCTCGAACATTCTTCTTCACCCGGAGAACCTTGCAGGAACTACGCTCTTAATACAGCACTGTTTAGCCCCCTTCACTGAGACGCTTTCATTTGATCAGCCCAGAGAATAACCATTTCGCAGCCTTGGAGACAGAGTTCAGTGATTGAAGCGTCAGCCGACGGAAACGGCGTGGGACCCCAGATAGCTGGGATCGATGAAGAAACTATCCATCCCTAAAAGAATAGGACAACAGACAGGCTGCAGTTGCAAAAACTACAATCAGAATTTCGCTGAGGTAGGTCAAAGGCAGAGTCAGGATCACTCTTCCAAGTCATTTCCATTTCTTTGCGTTCTCACCTAGGGTTAGCTGCTTCGGGGCCAAATGCTTTGCCCGAATGATTTCATTTAACCCTTAGCACAATCCTTGGAGGTTGATTTTTTTTTTTTTTAATCCTCATTATACAGTTGAGGAGCCGGAGGCAAGTGACTTTCTCTAGGTTCCACGGTAAGGGATGGATCAGAGCCGAGTCACTGGGTCTGTGGGTTTGCAGTAATGTGCAGGTTCAACTGTCACCCAATCCTGGGTCTATCCCTTCAGTGTCTTCAGGCCGGTTTTCTAAGACCTTCCAGGGCAAGACCACACTCACACCAAACCTCCTTCTGCCAACTCTGTGCTTTGCCAGCTGACACTTCCTCTTATGCCTTTTTTTTTTTTACCTCGGGACCTGCTTTCTGACAAGATGGGCGTTTTCTACACCAGGCTCATTACCAGAATCATCTGGGGTGCTTATTAAAAATAGAAGGGCCCCCACAAAAAATAGAGGTGCCCCAGCATCTCTTGGAGACTCCGATTCATGGAGCAGGGGGTGGGCAGGGGCCCACAAGTTTCTTTGTGTAATTCTCATAAATAATCAAGCTGGGGAAGAGATGTCATTTCCCCAAAGTTTTTGACCCATGCACCCCTTTCATGTAATATATAATCTGAAAACTCCTTCAAAAGTAAAAAAACTCCTTCAATATTAAAAAAAAATGTATATGATGTTCGCCAAAAGTCATTTTAATTTTAGTATCTTATTTCAGATCAATATGATATCAAAGGATGTCAGAAAGTATTTCTAATGTAATATTAATGATGATCATAATTTGTAAGATGCATTTTTACTTTTTCTCCCTTCACGAGTGACTTGTAATATGTAACATACTTTAATTTTATACAAAAACAAACACACAGTTTTTTGGCAAACCAATTTTTAAATGATTTTTATATTGTGTTTGGTTTGGGCAAACAACAAATATTACAATGCAGCTTGAAATTTAACCATGTTAAGGGCATCAAAAGTGGACCATGGGGCTTCCCTGGTGGTGCAGTGGTGGAGAGTCCGCCAGCCGATGCAGGGGACGCGGGCTCGTGCCCCGGGCCGGGAAGATCCCACATGCGGTGGAGCGGCTGGGCCCGTGAGCCATGGCCGCCGAGCCTGCGCGTCCGGAGCCTGTGCTCCGCAACGGGAGAGGCCATGACAGTGAGAAGCCCGCGTACCGCAAAAAAAAAAAAAAAAGTGGACCGTGGACTTAATTTTTAAAGAATTTTCATATTTTGTTTCAACATGATAAGATAAGGGAGAGGGTGTTTCTTTTGTTAGATTTTAATTTCAATAAATGGAAAAGCAATTGGATACAATGATTAGTTTTTTTCTCTTTTAGACAATGGTCTGGATATCCTGAACTGACATCCTGTAAGAATTTCAATGTATTGAACGTAACTGGTAAAATTTCGGAAGCTTATGTGAGGAATGATTGTTATTTTCTTCATAAACTTGGATTTAAACGTCTGTATTCTAAAGCTTTGTTGATTTAACCAATGGCCCATTGCGGGCATGAACTACACAGTGTAAAACTAAGATGAAAAATCACGTAAATGCTGTCAGGAGAGGCAGCGCGGCCTGCTGTTCTCAGCGAACCGGGTGACAAAGTCCCCTCCCTCCTCCACGGCCGCCACGGGGCCTCCCTCCTGAGTTCTCAGAGCTGCAAGCTGTCCAGTAGTAAAGGGGAAATCTCTGAATAGCTATTTTGTTCATTTATGATTTTAAAACGAAAGTAGCAGCAGGTGCTATCAGCACCTTCATGACTTGACCCTCTGGAACAGGTTCAGAGACGCTCCTGGGGACCCGGGAAGGGGTCGGGAGGCTCTGCGGCTCCTGGTACCTCAGCGAGGTTCTCAGTCCCAACCGCCCATCAGAATCATCGGGGCAACTTTTAAAAGATGGGTGCCCAGGCCCAGCGCAGCCCATTAACCAGGCTCTTTGATGGAAGCTTCCAGTGTCAGGACCAATCTCCGCAGGTGATTCCAACGTGTGGCTGTGAGCCAGCAGCCCAAGGGGATGAATCGGACACTGTGACAGGCTTAGCGGTGGAAGGAGTTTGGGGGCAATTAGGCCTAAGGCCTGAAACCCCATCAGGATCCTGGCCTTCTCGCGATGCTCCGTGTCTTCAAGGAGTCCACAGCGGCTTGAGGAAAGCACACACACCCAAAAAAGCATTCTGCCTGAAGGATTTTGAAACGTGCCTGCAAGTCACTGTTAAAGATGACACCTTTGCACACGCAGGTTTTGGAGGCCACGCCCACATCACTGAGCACGCTGTCACCACCACCCCCGCCAGGACAGGGTGCTCCCCAGGTCCCGCTTGAGGACAGTGTCTTGTAGGAGATGCCAGCTCCACCCACACACGTTCCTGAGCGCTGGCTCTGTGCCCAGCCTCACACTGACCCCTGACAACATGCAGATGAAGCTGTGGCCCTGCCCCAAGAACCTCCATCCAGTCGGGGACAGATGAGCAGATCAAGGGTTACAGCCACTGTGCTGAGAGCCGAGACGGGGGTGCCGACAGCATCCTCACCCCTGCCACCGTCCCAAAGGTGCCATGGGTGGGGAGCCAGCATTTGAGCAATTTCACCTTCTTTGCACATTCAGATATATTATATAGAAACCTATAGAATGCATTAAAATATCTAGTTCGCACGTGTCTGTGTATATGTACCTGTGTGGGTGTGTATATATACAGCTTTTGTTGTTGTTTACAGAACAGACGAGCAACCGCGAAGTATTCCATGGGAAACTTCCTTCCACTGCAAGTAATGGGCTCATTTCAAATAGTGCCTAAACGTGTCATCTTTGGATCGGGGGCTTGTGGGAGAGGCTGGGTAAGTGGGTTGGAGCTGACGTGGGAGCTCTGCATGCCAGGCTGGGCATTGTCTAGAGGTGTTATTCTGAACGTTATGAAGAGCTGTGTGTGCGCGCATGTGTGTACAGGTGTGTTGGGGGAGGGTGGTTGTGTATGTGTGTGTTGGGTGTATGTCGTGTGGGTGAGTGGCGTGTGGTGTGTGTGTGTGCGTGCCCAGGCACGTGTGTTGGAGAGCATGTGTGACATGAGCAGACCTATCCTGGGGGACCCCTGGTAGCAGCTGTGCTCTACACTATTGGGGGACAGTCTTTGGTGGGGCAGGGTGGGCAGGTAGGAGTCTGTTGAGTCAGAAAGTTCCCTTGGAAACAGAAGGAAAGGGGCAGGAGAGGAACCGTGGAAAAGGGACTGATGTCAGATTTGGTACCAACCAGATGCGGGGCCTGGGGGAGGGTAGCAGGGCTGTGAGCTGTGCTCCTGCCTGATGGTACCTCTGATGGGGGAGGGGCACCCGAGGGGATGGGAGAGCCCCTGAGCTCAGCTGGGGCTTGGTTGAGTCTGAGATGCCGAACTCAAGGGAAATTGGAGCTCCAGACACTAGTTAAGACATCGTCTAAGAGAGAGGACAGGACGGGGAGGAAAATGCGAGGGACAGGAGGGGCCTGAGGGGTGGCTGCCCAGGGCAATGGGCCCGGCTCTGGGGCCCCGTCGGGCCAGCTCACTGTCCTTTGGATGTGATGGAGGGAGCGGTCAGGACCCTGAACTGGTGGAGAAAGTCAGGGAAGATGCAGAGCTGCCGAGCTGCCCTGAAGACCCCCAGCACAGCAGGGGCTGCGGGTCAGCGCCTGCGGGGCCTGCTGGGGTTTCTCCGGCTCTGTGCCTCCGGGGGACCCGCATCCGGGCCCTCGAGGTGCGCCCAGCACCCCAGCAGCAGCTTCCCTCAAGGGCCTGGGGGTGATGGTCCTGACGCCCTGAGGGCCGCCCCTCTTCTCCAGAGGGGTGCGCTCTGCTGATTTATTCAACACGGAATTCGGGAGACAGTCTCTTTTGTCAGCTCTTTTCTCCTCCAAGTAAACAGATCAGTAAGTGGCGATAGCCAGCAGGGCAGGAAGAAGGCTTCCCCAGCCTCCCAGCCTCCCGTAGGACCCCCGGCCCCCACCACGGAAAGCCGGTCGGGAAAGCGGCTTTGGGGGTTTGCTTCGCTTTCCCGTCATCAACATGGAATTTTCATGCAGCAGCTTGAAGTTCCTTCTAAGAGAACAGAACGAGGTGGAGTCAGCAAGACGTGTGAGTACACGCAGCTCGACGCTGCCAGACGTGGGGGCGGGAGCGGTAGGGGGAGCCGCCAAAGCCTCAGGAAGCTCGTCCTGCCCAGGCCGCCCGCTTGGCATGAAAATAGAGCCTTTCTTTACCAGAAAGGCTGTCTGAGTCGGAGTTAACCCCGTTCAGCGACGTTCATCCCTTACTCAGAACTGAAATCGGTGTCTATGCTCAAAACCACACGCACGTTAACTCATCATTTCTATACGCCATCCAGGCATGAGCCTCGCGTGGCCTCACAGTGAGTGTGTGTATGTGAGTGTGTATGTGAGTGTGTGTGTGTGTCTAGGTGTGTGTGTGAGTGTGTGTGAGACACTTTATCTCTCACACTGCCCACACCTCTGGACGCCAGCAGCCCCGTCCTGCTGGACGAACTGAGCTTTGGGTACCAGTACGAGGCCCAGGACTGCGTCCCCCGGTGGGTGTGGAGTGGATCCTCGGTACAACGTTCCCCTCACCCCAATAGCCATGGTTTCCAGCCCCTAATGGCCTCTGACCTGGAAAACGTGCTGTGCGAGGCAGGATTGCTGTATCTGACAGACTGCACTAATTTGTGTCTGAATTAATCCTGTAAACCACCTTTACGGTTCTTGCCTCCCATCCTGCATGTCCAGACCAGCCTGAGGTTACCCCGGGAGTCTGCATTTGACGGTAAACAGCGACGGCTCTCCTCCTTCAAATGCAAAGTACGCATCATTCTGTGCTCACCGCTCTGGTATGACCTGAAGTGCACTGCGGCGACGGAGCTGCCGCTCTGCAGGCTCCGCTCAGGTGGGACAAGCCTGCCCTTGGCCGAGCGGTGAGCTCCCTCCAACGCTTGGCTGTTCCGGTTCCAGCCGGCACTTGTCACGAACCGTCCGTCCCAGGTGCGTGTTCGCCAGGAAGCTTTCCAAAGTCCTGTGTGATTCACCCCACTGGCACAGAGCCAAGAGCACTTTCGTGCCAGGAGGCTGCCGCCCCCTGTTTGCTTATTGCCAGAGTGGGCTCACCTCTGCACGGCGCGTGAGCATCTGAAACTCGTCTGCCGGGGCCCAGGGCTCCACGGGGTCATGGTGGAAGGGCCCTGAGAGGCTCAGGCCAGCATACTCCGCACCTGTGGATCTCCTAGCTGTCATTATTTTCTCTGCTGTCTGTTCTTACCTGAAACCATCAACACAAACGGAACTTTTACTGCAAAATACACCACAACATGCAAGGCAGGGGCACCCAAGAGTCAGCTTGGGTGTTAGCTGAGGGGTTCCGGAGGCTCTCAGCTGTGCCGGGTGACCCTTTAGATGCAGCTCATGGAGAGATCTGGGGGTGCTAGGGGAGGGACCAGGGAGGCCAGGGCACCAAGGGGGCCCACGGCTAATTACCCGCCAGTCTGGAAGCTTTGCAATGCATAACCGTCTCTGTGGCCTTCCTGGAACGCGGTGGGGAACTTCAGCACGGATGTTAACCGAGCTTCTGTCCCCTTCGCTCCCTGACCCCTTCCCGTCTAAGATGTCTTCCAAGCAACTGAATTGATCCAGGAGCTCTGCACAGACATAGAAGGTGCAAATATGAATGAACACGCCCTCACCTGCATGCACAGGTAAGTGGAGGGGCAGCCCTCACTCACACAGCACGACCTGACGGGGGGCCAAGGTCGTTGGGTCGTGTTTTATAGCTGTTGAGAATGACGCTGCTGTGAACACTGGTGCACAAATACCTACTCAAGACCCTGCTTCCACTTCTTTGGGACATATGCCTGGAAGTGGAATTGCTGGATCATACGGGAATTCTTTGCTTGTTTTTTAAGGAACCTCCATATACCATTATCCTCCATATAACCTCCATATACCATTATCCCAAGTGGCTGCACCCTTTTGTGTCCCAGCCAGCAGTGCACAAGGGTCACGATTTCTCCAAATCCTCACCAACACAAGCTATTTTCTGGTTTGTGATTGTGGACATCCCAACAGGTATGAGGTGGTATCTCGTTGCGGCTTTGATTTGCATTTTCCTGATAACTAGTACGGAGACTTTGAAACTCCGCCCATTTTCTTTACTAATTTACTAGCACACAGAAGAAAGAGTAGCTGCAGCGCCCAGACTCAATTATTGAGCACAGGTCGCAGCCCCTGGGACACCTGGCCCCTGAACACCTCAGCAGGCGTCGTTCTGAGACTTTGAACCTTGGCCTGTGGGTTCGTTCCAAACAGGGATGCGTCTCAGGTCCCGTGGACCAGGCTGGAGCATCACTGCTGGGTAGCACTGCTGTTCTTGACCCGGTTGGAGTTTCTGCACAAGCAGCTTCCAATTTTCTAATAAACTGTAAACTCTCACTGGTACCTTGCCTTGGGTGGCCCCCAACAGATCGGAGCGGTGCAACTCACGCTATCACGTCCCCCCTCCCCGCCCCCCAAGAAATTCCGAAGGACTCCATCTGCCGTTCAGCATCTTTACTACGTTTGTTCTTCTTGTAAATATGTTCTGCAGTGAAATGAAGGTTAGGCTTTCTGATCACGTGATCCTTCCCGACTCCCGCGGGCATCCGTCCTTTCTGGATTAGTGACATGTAGGCATTTCCATGTTCTCCTGGAGCTGAATCATGGCGGCTGGATTCTTGCTGTGTGTGGCTGGCCCAGCTCCCAGGGCCCGGCATACTCCGTGGCCAAGTCTGTGAAAGCCACGCAGGAACCTGCTAAAGATAACGAAAACCAGCAGTGGCAGTTCCGCCTTTCGGTGGAAGGGTCCTCACAGGGCTCATCCTCGGGGTTAGGGGCAAACAAGGCGCATTTCGTTCTCAGTAGCTGAGCCAGGGCTGCTGAATGTTCTGTCTTTCTCATGCGCGGTGTCCTCTGGGTTTGAGTCACGATTAGGGATCTGCTCAGATGACCAGGTCTATAGGTCTGCAGTGGTGGCTGCACATTAGAGTCACCTGGGAGCCTCTAACGATTTCCCCATGCCTGGGCTCTAGCCCCCACCAAGGAAATCCGAATCTCTGGGCATCGGTGCTTTTTACAGAAACTCCCCAGGTGACACCAGCAAGCAGACACGCTTGAGAATCAGCTTCTAAACTTGAATGAACATGCAAATCACCAGGGCATCCTACTAAAGATGCAAATTCTGAAGAGCAGGTCTGTGAGGGGCCTGAGATCCTGCATTTCTGACCAGCTCTCCAGTGACGCAATTCTGCTGGTCCACACTTTGAATAGCGAATCTGAAACAGGGCTTGGCAAAGCGTGGCTCAGAGGCCAGATGCTTTATTATTATTATTATTTTTTTGGCGGTACGCAGGCCTCTCACTGCTGTGGCCTCTCCCGTCGCAGAGCACAGGCTCCGGACGCGCAGGCTCAGCGGCCATGGCTCACGGGCCCAGCCGCTCCGCGGCATGTGGGATCTTCCCGGACCGGGGCACGAACTCGTGTCCCCTGCATCGGCAGGCGGACTCTCAACCACTGCGCCACCAGGGAAGCCCCAGATGCTTTTTAAAAAAAAATTTTTTGGCTGCATCAGGTCTTTGTTGTGGCACGTGGGATCTTCCTTGCGGTCCACGGGATTTTTTGTAATGGCGTGTGGGCTTCTCTCTAGCTGTGGCGTGCAGGTTTTTTCTCTCTAGTTGTGGCGCGCAGGCTCCAGGGCACGTGGGCTCTGTGATTTGCAGCACCCGGGCTCTCTCATTGAGGCTCACGGGCTTAGTTGCCCCACCGCATGTGGGATCTTAGTTCCCTGACGAGGGATCGAACCCACACGTCCCCTGCATTGTGAGGCAGGTTCTTTACCACTTTACCATCTGAGGGACCACCAGGGAAGTCCCTCAGATGCCTAATTTTGTAATTAGTTTTACTGGGGCACAGCCATGCCCGGCTGGGTAGTTATAACAGACCGTATTACCTGAAAGCCTAAAATATTTACTGTCTGGCTCTGTACAGAAAAAACATGCCAACCCCTTGTTTAAAGCATGCTAATTAATGCTGGTATATCTGTTATGAACTCAATGACCCAGGCTGTAGGTCATGATCGTTATAAGATGATGGTGACTCAGAGGGTCTCCCTCCCTCAGAGGGGCAAGGTACATTTTTAAGTCGCAGTAATTATTAGATCATCTGACCTCCTTTTGAACCTTTCAGATTTGGTTTACAATTGTGGAAGTGAAAATTGTTTTTTGTGCAGAGAATGTACTAAAAAAAAAATAAAGAGCGAGAGGAAGGATAATTTATACTCCTCTGAAAGTTCTTTGGCTAATGTCTTAGCTGTGCAGTCTATCGTCCATAAAATTCTAATGAATTATTGTCACTTAAAAGTTTTCTACCATTTAAAAATTATACAAGTAATATATGTTTGTTGAGAAAATATGAACATATGGTACTTACAATCTGAACATCCAGAAATAACCACTAAAATGTTTGAATATACTCTTCAGGCCATTTCTGTACATACATATATCACATGCCACAGTGTAAACAGTCTCTGGTGTCAGTTTTCTCATCTCTAAAGTGTGGAGAATAATAATACTTCTCCAGGGGGTTGTTGATAGGATTAAATGAGATCATGTGTGTGAAGTGCTGAGCTCTCATTAATAGCTCAGTAAACGTTAAGTTTAGAAATGGGGTTCTATTGTTTCATAAACTACCCCCAGGGTTTGGGGGCCAGTCATAAAATTGGTACATGCCACTTTCATCATTCTCTTCTGGAGAGAACCTGGTCTCAAGACCACACACCTTCCTCCAAGGGATGCCGGGACATGCAGTGCAGCTGGGCAGGCACCCAGACTGAAACCAGGACCTCGGGGTGTGGGTGAGGGATTTAGCTGGAAAGCTAATCTCTGCCACAATAGACTTCACCCCATTTTTCTATGAGAGTGTTCATCTTTTGCTGTTCGATGCATGTGAGTTCTTTATAAATTAATGATAGGAATTTTTGACACATATATTGCAAAATTTTTCTTTGGTGCCCTTTTTCACTTTTAATTGTGTTTATGGGGTTTCTATTTTAAAACTTAATTTAGTAATATATGCACATTGTAGAAAATTTTGAAAGTAACCAAAGGAATGAATTAAAAATTGCTCAGAATTCCACAACGATAGATAACAACTCTGTTAACACCTTGATTTAGTTGATGTGTGTGTGTATTTGTTTGTGTACATGTGTATGTGTGTTTCTTCACACACAATTAGATTTATGCTTTATATTCTATATATAGTTTTAAATCCTGCTTTTTTGCTTAAAATTCTACTGTGAGAATTCTCCCATCCCACTGGAATTTAAGAGATAACTTTTTTTTTTATCATCTTTATTGGAGTATAATTGCTTTACAATGGTGTGTTAGTTTCTGCTTTATAACAAAGTGAATCAGTTATACATATACATATGTTCCCATATCGCTTCCCTCTTGCGTCTATCTCTCTCCCACCCTCCCTATCCCACCCCTCTAGGTGGTCACAAACCACCGAGCTGATCTCCCTGTGCTATGCAGCTGCTTCCCACTAGCTAGCTATTTTACGTTTGGTAGTGTATATATGTCCGTGCCACTCTCGCTTTGTCACAGCTTACCCTTCCCCCTCCCCGTGTCCTCAAGTCCATTCTCTAGTAGGTCTGTGTCTTTATTCCCGTCTTACCCCTAGGTTCTTCATGACCTTTTTTTTTCCTTAGATTCCATATATATGTGTTAGCATATGGTATTTGTTTTTTCTCTTTCTGACTTACTTCACTCTGTATGACAGACTCTAGGTCCATCCACCTCACTGTAAATAACTCAATTTCATCCTTTTTATGGCTGAGTAATATTCCATTGTATATATGTGCTACATCTTCTTTATCCATTCATCTGTCGATGGACACTTAGGTTGCTTCCATGTCCTGGCTATTGTAAATAGAGCTGCAATGAACATATTGGTACATGACTAAGAGATAACTTTTAATGACTGCTCAACAATCCATCATTTAGATGTTCAATATTTCATTTCCTCATATTTCTAATTTTGGGTATTAGATTGTTTCTGTATTTTCACTGTTACAAATAATGTCTCAGTAAGTGTCGTTCTTCCCAGACCCTTGGCCACCCCTTCACACATTCGGTAACCGTGCACTGTGCGCCCATGACGCACCAGGCACCCTCCTGGGCTTAGGAAGACATCACTGCCCTGGGCTTGGGGCTCACAGTCTCATCCTGCTTGTTTCCGTAGCATACGTTTCTAGAAGGGGAATGACTGTGTCAGAGACACAGAGAGAGAAGCTGGGGCGGGAGGAGCTGAGCCTCGCTAAGGGAGTAGCTCTGGAGCCGGGGCCCCCGACTCCCCTTCTGGGGGCAGAGATGGCCATTCCCCGAGGACTGTGGCCTGTTCGTGCTGTTGTTTCTTCAGCGTTTGGTTCAAGCTTCCCTTAAAGCGTACATGTAATAATGAAGCCCTACACGTGTGCTTCCAGGACAGAGTGGACTCTTCCGTGTGCGGCAGGGGAGCATCAGGGCCCTTTGGTACAGTGGCTGGTCTTCCCTTAAAGCGTACATGTAATAATGAAGCCCTAAACGTGGCTTCCAGGACATAGTGGACTCTTCCTTGTGCAGCAGGGGAGCATCAGGGCCCTTTGGTACAGTGGCTGGTGATGGAAACGCAACGGATTGTGGGAGTCATTCTGCCCTGACACTCGTGGGTGCCAAGGCCCAGCACGAGCGGAGGTCCTCACCCTGTCGGCCTAAATATTTAAAAAGTTACTCATCAGATGGTCGAACAGAATAAGCTCTTGTCCTCCTGCCTTTGCAAGTATACCTTCATCATGACCTGAGGAGCAGGTTCAGATTTAGGACTTCTGGCACTTTGAGGTTAATAACACGCAGGGATGCAGGACCAGCCTGCCGTCAGCCTGCGACCTGCCTCGTCTCCTCCCCAACGCCCGAGAGGCCTCCCAGCCCCATCCACAGCCCGCCAGCAGCTGCCCTGCTTCACCCCGAGGGCCTGGGGTGTGGTACCCCGGGAGGAGAGACCCGGGGAACGGGTCCATGTCGGCCCTGAAGGGGGGAACAGGCAGTTTGGGTAGGAAATTCGGGCTCGCAAGGACCTGGAACGTAGTCCAGAGAGAGTCATGGGCTCCAGGTGGACACATCCTCACCCCAACGGGCGTGGGGCTAGATCGGGGACCCGTGAAGCCTGGGGCCAAGGCAGGGCCCCTCTTGCTTGGGTCTAAGCCGTGCTGTGAACAGCTGCTATTGCATTGTTGCTTCCAAATCACATGGCTCAAGGTTCTCGGTCGACTCCGGGGTGGTGACGGCCCAGCCAAGATGTGACCCCGGCAGCCTGAGTCCAGAGTCCACCCTCTTCACCGCGGTGCTTTGCTGCTCCTCATAGAAGGATGGGAAGCCCTGGACTGGATTATCTCGAGACCCACTTCCTCCCAGGGATGGGGGTCAGCTGTGTGGGCAGGGCTGCTCCGGTCTGGCCAGCTCTGCAGTGAGGAGAGGTCCAGAGACCTCCACGGCACTGGGTCTGTCCCCTGACCATGACCTCACATCCGTTCGCTCTCAGACGTAGGTTCTATTACTAAATACTCCAAATCGGGATGTTGCTGAGCATTTAGGAACAGAGGTTCTTGTTTCTTCGTCTGAGTTTTCTCCCTAAGTAGGATTGATCAAATGGCCCCTCCCGGCAGGACCCTTCTCTTGTCACTGTGGAAATTATGCGGTTCTCTACTGTCCTGGCAAATCAGTGTGAAGTGAACGCTTTCCCTTGGAAATGCTCCTAAGTCTCGGCTTTTCCAAAATAAAAGTATTTTATCAAAACAATACTTCGATTATGGGAGCTTTTTTCTGCACTGCCCCTTCTTAGCTCCACAGATGGAGTTTGGGGTGGGACCAGGGCCGGCAGTGTGGCTCCGTTCCTGTGTCACCAGGTGCAGAAGCAGGACTTTGGGGACCGCTGGGGTCTTACCCTCCCCTCTGCGCAGGCCAGCCTGGGGGCTTTGATAAAGAACCTTGGGAAGAGGCAGCCCGCATGCCCCGTGGTCCCCCCACAGTGGCGGCAGTGGTCCCCTGACAGTGCCTTCCTCTGCAAAGGCGTGTGGAATGAACAGTCTCCCTAAATTAAGTCTATAAAACGTTTCCTATCTCCCCTATTACCCACGCCTCAGACTGAGTTCATGGGCAAAGGAGAGAGAGTAATCCATGTAGAATTTTGGTCAGTTGGGTAACCCCCCGGCACAGTTCTGGAAAATGTGATGTGAGAGGGAAGTTCTGTATAATTGCCCAAGTGGGAGTGATTTCAATGTGCCTGTTGCTTCCCCTGGGCAGTGGCAGGATGGTTCTGTGTCTTTTTGTTCTCACTTACCCAGGGGTGAGTTTGTTTCCCCCTTTTTGCTTGTTAACACCCTTGTTAACATTCACCCAGAGTGGCCATGATGGGCGAAATAAACATTTGAAGAACTAGCCCTGGCTCCCGGGCCTAACACAGTCGATCTCCCCCAGCCAGCACTGGTGGCTGCCAGCCTTTAGGATTCGTCCGAGTCATTTCATCCGGAAAGGCATGACAAGCAAAGGAATAGCCTGGCTCTCAGGAGGGCAGCGATGCCATTGGATGGCTGAGATGGCATAGGAGCGCCGGGCCCACGGCCGCCCCGCTGGAACTAACCGCGGTACGCCGAGCTCTCCAAAAGCAGGATGAGAAGCGTTGCAAGGACGTGAAGGGAGTCCCCAGGACAGGCGGCCTCTCTCCAGATCGGATGTGGCACATGGTGGCTTGTGTACCCACGCTTCCTCGGTTCTCCCGACAGCAGGCAGGCGGCCCTGAGATGACATCACTCCTTCCCGCTGAGCCCGGGCAGAGCTTCACCGCCCTTCCCAGCAAAGCCCATCAGGCATGTGTTGCTGAAAGATGGAGTTTTCATGCAGGGTGAAGCCCAGTGGAAATCCCGCTCTAACATCAGCCCGGGAGCCACCCAGCATCTCTCAGGAGGGTGGCGATGGCAGAGCCCGTCGGTGGCCTAGCTGCTCTTCCGGCTTTCTCTTTCTCGTCAGGATCCACAGCCCATTTCGGAGGCTGAAGGTATCAGGTACTTGGTTTCGCAGGCTTCTCTGCAGCAAGGACATAGGTATGTGTCCTAACCCTGGCCAAGGGTTTGTATTCTGCCTGTAAAAGCTCTGGTGGAAGTTTTCCTTCCTGGTAAGAAGAGATCTGCAGAGAGAAACCCCACTCCTTGTGCTTGGAACTTGCTTACCTGAAGATGTAACTTCCAGAGCCGTGACCATCGTCTTGTAACCACGAGGCGCCAAGCCCGGAAGTGAAGACCACTGCTCTGTGGACGGTGGGACAGAGAGACGGACACACCCGGGTCTGTAATAACCTGCTTGGTGGCTGAATTTAACATATTTGGAACCACTCACTTCTGGACTCCTCCTTACGAGACAGTAAGTCCTTGTGTAAGCCGCTTACAGTTGGATAAGCTAGTGCTATAGCCAAAAGCGTTCTTCCCGATCTGAACCCTTCCCCTGGGTTTGCGGCATCTCCTGCCTTAAATGGCAGAGCACAACCCCCGGTACAGAAGCTGACTGTGCTGACTGGTCACTTTCCCAGCTTCCTGTGCAGTTCAGAACGGACACACTGCCTGGGCCCCACCGACCATGCGCCCAGGCCAGACCTTGTGTCAGAATCCAGTGTGTGAAGGAACAGGGGTGGTGCAGAGTTCATGCAGTGGAGGGGACAAGAGGCTGCGTCCAGTGTCCCCGGTGGCCAGGGCCGTGGCTCTGGCCGCAGCAGGAACTAGGCCCGTGACAAGAGTACTTCTGATGCAGCAGTGGCCTTTATTTTCTGTCCTGTACGTGGCTCTCTCACTGCTGTGGCCTCTCCCGTTGCGGAGCGCAGGCTCCGGACGCACAGGCTCAGCGGCCATGGCTCACGGGCCCAGCTGCTCCGCGGCATACGGGATCCTCCCGGACCGGGGCACGAACCCGTGTCCCCTGCATCGGCAGGCGGACTCTCAACCACTGTGCCACCAGGGAAGCCCGCAGTGGCCTTTTTTGATTGGAGTGTAGTTAATTTACAATGCTGTGTTAGTTTCAAGTGTACAGCAAAGTGATTCAGTTATGTGTGTGTATATATATATATATATATATATATATATATATATATATGTAAATTCTTTTCAGATTCTTTTCCATTATAGGTTATTACAAGACATTGAGTAGAGTTCCCTGTGCTCTACAGTAGGTCCTTTTTGTTTGCTTACTTTATATATAGTTGTGTGTATATCCCAACCCCAAACTCCTAATTTACCCTCCCCACCCTATCCCAGCGGTGGCCTTTTTTGTTGTGGGTGGAGAAGGCCATTCCTGTCTGCATAGCGTCCGAGCTGCCTCTCCATCCTTCCCAGAGAGTTCTGAGCTTCTCAATACCTTTTTAATCAATTCCCATTTTGCTTAAAATAGCAAAATCGGCTTCTGTCGCTTACATCTAAGGACACTGACCGACACAATAACCCACAGGCAGTGGTAGCCATGGACGATACTACCCGCGAGAAGCCCTCTGTTAGCAAATTGCCCACGTGCCACCTCTCTTGAGCATATAAAGTAGACGCATCTCTGAGTCCTAGTGCATACAAAATCAAAACATTTTCCGTTTATATGTTCGGATTTCCAAGGTGAGGGAGGTGTAAAACTCAAGTAAATCGTTAAGAGAATCCTCCTAAAAAACACATGAAATATTATTTTCTACTTCCTGGAAGGAAACACAAGATCGGTTCTTCTTGCCTTTGTGGTTGCTCAGAGGGTCCAGGGTGACCCAGTTACCATGGCAAGAGCTTCCTTTTCAAAGCACAGCAGAGACGCAGCCATTCAGAACGTGTCCCGATGGGCATGTGATTCCTTCTGCTCCCGTGGACATCAGCTTCGCTGTGAGCTCTGTGTGTCGTTGCCGAGGTTCCTGAGACCTTGGTGTAGGGCCAGCTGAGTAGGTTTGGGTAACAGCTGTTTCTCTCTTGGTCCTGTTTTGAGTTCTGTGATCGATGAGGCTCTGAGAGAAGCCTGAAGCCACCAGCAGAATCGGTGTGAGAGCCAAGAGCTTCTCCCTTTTCAGGTTCTAACGCTACGTGGGCCTCGACGGTAGACCAGATACCTGACACGGACCTTTTAACTGTTGAGTGGTCTGTAGATGGAAACTACCACCACCAGCTCACTTGTTTCAAATCTTAATTTTTTGCCACCTCCTCATTTCCAACTTCTTTCTTCCTTAATTAATAATAATAATGATAATAATAATAATGGCCACTTTTTGTTTGTTGTTTTTTGTGGTACGCGGGCCTCCTACTGTTGTGGCCTCTCCCGTTGCGGAGCACAGGCTCTGGACGCGCAGGCTCAGCGGCCATGGCTCACGGGCCCAGCCGCTCCGCGGCATGTGGGATCTTCCCGGACCGGGGCACGAACCCGCGTCCCCTGCATAGGCAGGTGGACTCCCAACCACTGCGCCACCAGGGAAGCCCGGCCACTTTTAATTAAGCACACACTATCAGCCATGCTACATGCTAGATGCTTTATATATATTATCTAATCTAACCTCCTATGTTTCCTGCGAGATATTTTACAAATATTTCACAGATGGGAAAACAGAGATGCAGGGTGGTTAAGAAACTTACAGAGGTCGTTTTGAGAGGTTGACATTATTAGTCATCTTTTCATACGTCCATGTTTTATCTCCCAGACAGACCTCTTGAAGGCAGGAACCAAATAATATCAATCTTCCTAAAACTCATGGTTTTAGAAATAACGCGTTGGGCTGGTCAGTTGCTCTGTCTTTAAATACATCCCAGTGTGGGAGGATGAGAAGGCTTGACTTGACACGGGATCGAGTGGTGCACTGGACCTGATTCGTCGTGTTTGCCTATTTCCATCATATGGGTGCTTCCCGCCACCACCCCCCCCCCCCCGCCCCCCCGGCTGCTTTCAAGTGGCCAGTGTGAAGGCATAGTGGGGAGATGGGTGCCGTTGGCTCTCCAGGGCTGTGGAAGGGACTGCAGCACCTCCCTGGTGCCTGGGCAGATCACAGGGTGTCTATAGCCCCAAAGCTGCTTTGTTTGGGAGGTATTTTGGCTGCTCTGTGATCCTCTGATAGTTTCTCAAAAGCACAATGCCTTGGAGGAGATTGGTGATGGGTTTGGTGGTTAATTTACCCAAATCTCATTCTGACACAGGGTTTCCTTCTGGTGGTGACTGCGCCTGCCTAGCACAGGACACATGGCTTCGTGCCTACCCAGGGGCGCGCCCACACCCAGCATGGAGCTGTGTTT
Source organism: Aethalodelphis obliquidens (assembly GCF_003676395.1). Taxonomy (NCBI): domain Eukaryota; kingdom Metazoa; phylum Chordata; class Mammalia; order Artiodactyla; family Delphinidae; genus Aethalodelphis; species Aethalodelphis obliquidens. The sequence goes on from NW_020837978.1 coordinate 2,475,840, forward strand.
GGGCAGAGAGAGGCTGTGTGACCCCTGGCAACCCCTCCTCGTAAGAGCAAACACTTAGAGCAAAGCTTTTTTGCTGTGACTTAGAGGAACACGGTGAGGAATTTCTTCCAAGAATGATTAACCCTAAAGATAAGCAAAACACGCCTGAGCTAACAAGGAGTTTAAGGATCCGACATTCTTCCTGGCAGCGAGCAGATCTCATCCTTCACCTGTGTCTGAGATGCTCTTGTTTAAACAAACAACAAAACGCCTCTTGTCTAAGCCTTGGTCAAACTTACCACCAAGAGGAATGCGTTTTAAAAGGCTTATAATTAGAGGTGCTGGATGCCATGTTGCTGAAACAACTGTTCATAAAACAATAAACATGTAATTCTGTTGTTAGAAGCGGAATGGATTTCTAATTTTTAGTAAATCTAAAAAGAGCTCCAAGTCCTTTAAGTTACTGAAACTGAAGTAATATCTAACAGCTCGGTAACAGACCGACATCCTTGACGTGTATGCTTGGGCTGGGGCACTCAGCACTCTCCCTACAAACTTTTATTGCATGTCTCTTAGGTACCAGACACCCTGTAAGAGCCTGGAGATATAAAGACGAAAAACACACAGGCCACTGACGTCGGAATGAAGTGGCTGGAGAATGCTTTCCGGGGCTTGGCAAACTACAGCCTGAGGGCCACACGCAGCCCGCAGCCTGGGGTTTACTGGACCAGGGCCACCTCCATTCACAGACATGCTGTCTATGGCCGTTTCTACCGCGACAGAACTAAGAAGCTGGGACGGAAACTGTACACCCACAAGGCCTAAGTGTCTATCATCTGGCTCTCTACAGAAAAAGGTTGCCAATCCCTGGCCTCGGAGGAGAGAATGCAGACCTAGACCATGGCACTCATATCAGGATAAAGACAAGGACACGGAGCCTGGTGAAGTTGAGGGGGTGGGATTTGCAGGGCGGAATGGGGACAGAGAAAGGGAGGAAGACAGGGCATAAGACCCAAGATATCTCTCCGGAGAGGGAGGGAGGGACATCTTTCCCACCTCGAGCGCCCTTATGTACACACCAGGCCTAGCATTTCCTGGACCTAATAGGCAAACTATATGTTTTTCCAAAACACCCCTGTATGACTGTGAGTGGCCTTTTGTCCTGGAGAGCCTGGGACAATATATCCAAAATGAACACCTCTTTTTTGAGTTACTAGTTTATTGGAATATTAACTACTTTATCTAATGCTGCCATAGGGGCCAGCCACTTATATAAAATATAGCAACATTGAACTTGGCAAGTTAAAATCTATGAAAGTGTTTTTCTTAATCCTTATCATGACTGAACTAACCCAGAATAAAACCCTATCAGACAATGCAATCTTTAACAGATAATAATTTCACAAAGTAGCCGCTTGACAGTGGAACTTTGCTTTATTTTTTTAATCTTAATTAGAGAATTAAGGACAAGTTCTGGGCCAGTATATAAGTGTGCTATGGGGGAAGATGACCTTGAGGAACTGTTCATTCAGCCTCCTCCTTGACCCCCATGGTTCAATGAAAATATGCAGAAATCCTAAATCTTACAAACTTCATGAATCCTGTTACATTAAGTCCATCCCTGCAAAATAACCTTATTAATGACTATTCAACTCCGCAGACATTATTGGGGCCTCCTCAGTGTAAGGCATGGCACTGTGCTGCTCTCAGGGGACAGAAGGATCAGGAAGAGATCAGGTGTTTTCCCTCAAAGAGCTCTCAGACCAGAGTGAAAGCACAGAGGTTCCCTGTGTGTCCAGATGTATCTGATGCGATCTATTCTTTTTTTTTTTTTTAACCAAAGTATAGTTGATTTACAATGTTGTGTTAATGTCTGCTGTACAGCAAAGTGACTCAGTTATACATACATAGATTCTTTTCCATATTCTTCTCCATGATGGTTTATCACAGGATATTGATACAGTTCCCTGTGCTCTACAGTAGGACCTTGTTGTTTAGCCGTCCTGTATAGACTAGTTTGCATCTGCTCATCCCAAACTCCCCCTCCAGCCCTCCCCCACCGCCCCCTTGGCAACCACCCGTCTGTTCTCTATGTCTGTGAGACCGTTTCAGATGCGAGCTGCTCTTAATAGAAGCAGAACCGTCCTGTTACCGGTGGCTACTGTTCCGTCTTCCATCACTTTCCCGGTTCTTCTGCCAATACTGTGAGCATCCTGCCCCCGCCAACGCTGTCAGTGGTTTGAGTGGACTCTGACACCCCCGACCTGCCCTGGCCCCATCCGGATGCCTCCTGCCCCCAGCCCCAGTGAGGATCCCAGGGTCCTCCCCGGGACTTGCTGAGCTGCTGCTGAGAGGACAAAGCCTTTCCTTCCTGGGTGTGAGGCTGTGGGCTTGGGTCGGAACACGGCCGCCATGGGGTCTCCCGTGGACGGGGTCTGGGACACTCAGAGAGACGCCAGGAGAGCTTCGACCTCGGCCCAGGCTCTGCTTCCTGGCACCCCTGTCCTTCCCGCAGTTTGGCTTCAAGGTCGGTAAATTGCCTCCTTTTGCATAAGTCAGTCGGGGTTGGGTTTCCGGGCCTAGCAGGACAATTCAGACTGATAAAAATGTGGTCAAGGAAGCAGGGGAGAGAGGGGGCTGGTTCTCCCTGGGGCATCAGGGAGGCCTTCCCGGTCGGGCGTCCAGCTGAGGCTGGAGACGTAGCAGGGTGTCTCCAGGCAGAGGTGGGGGCCAGGCCAGGCGGCAGCCTGGCCCGTGCAGAGGTACGGCCGGCTGGGGCTGGCCCGGGGGGAGGCCCAGATCTGATGTGATGGGAGGTGTGGGGAGGGCCGGAGAGGACCAGGGAAAGAGAAACACTCGAAGGCAGGGTGAGGCCAGAGCATCTGTGATGAGCCTGGAATGCTCGCAGGAGAGGTGTTCCTAAAACCCGGGTCAGGAGTGCCATCCTTTTAGCCTGCACTTGAGTAGAAGTTACTCCCAAGCAAGTGGCAATCTGTAGGGCAGCGGGGGCTGCGCGTGGCTGGACTCTGGCTCTCATCGCGACGGCTCACGTCCTGGCCCCTCTGTGATTAGGGCTTGCTTTCCTCTGCCGATGACCAGTGCCAGCCATGAACTCTCGGGAAGGAATAAGCCACCTGACACACATTCTACTCGGAAAACACAGCATTTTGGTCGGGTTTTAATTTGCCTGTAGCTTCTGCTAAAAATTGAAACGTACATGTTATGGGTCTGGCCCTTGGAATCTAGAAGCTAAGCTTGAAGAGAGCAGTTGTGTGTGCGGTTCACAAATAAACATATGTTCGTGGCTAAATGTGAAAACCCCTCAGGTTTCTTGCAGGAGCTCAGTAATTCTCTCTGTCTTTGTTGACAGGAGACCTTAGGTTACAAGCAACGCATAATTCTTAAAGGCAGTTTCCAAAAGTCTCGGAGTCCGACAGATTGCTGCAACAAAAAATAAAAGCTGGGAGCAAAGCCAGGACCTCTCTGGACTATTTCTGCAGCTTGCTGAGAGCCTGAAATCATTTCCAAGTGAAGATTTTTGAAATGGGCCAGGGTCTGTGGTTAAATGCACTTGGGAAAGGCTGGCTACGCCATCCTTCTGTTGGGGAGGCACCAAACTCATGGTTTTCTGAAGGTTCTGAGAAGTCCCGCAGCAGAGGAGCAAGAGTCATTCGGGGGGCCTGGGGCGGCTTGGGACCCACTTCCATATGGCATAGCCACACAGGACAGGGGTTGAGTTGTTGGTTTTCTTAAGGGGTCCAAAACAAAGATTGGAGAGGCCACTGCTGGAGAAGAGAATTCGAAAGGGTCCGTGGCCACCTCTGTCAAGAAGCACGTTGTGAGCCAGCCTGTCCTGTGACGTGCTGGGCAGAGCCCGTCCCCAGACTCAGACACCTGGCCTTCTGACCCGTCACGAACATGCCACCAGCATGGTGGCACTGAGGACACTGCGGCCCGCTGTCCCCCCTGAGGACACGAGCGGGAGTGAGCACGGCACGCGCAGGGCAGCGAGGAGGCCGGAATGACCAGAGCAGAGAGGGCAATGCTCTCCCACATCAGGCCGGCAGAGAGTGATGTGTGTAGATCGGAAGGTATTGCCGTCAAGTAAGATAGCTCCTGGCTTTAAGAAGCCCAACGTCTAATGGATTGGGAATACCGGGATCGATTAAACCAGAGCACAGTTAACTGTATTACAGAGAATACGGCTGTCTCTGGGGGGTGGGGTGGAACATAAAATGCCATAAGGATTCAAAACAGAGGAATCGTAACTGCTTGGGAGCAGAAGTATCGTGAACGTCTCCCAGGGGAGGAAGTCGTGTTAAGGAGGACCTCAGACAATGAGTGGAATTTCCAAAGTGGTGTCCAATACTGTTATCGGTTAAGAGCAATGCCAACCCCAAGGCCTGGAAAACCCAAGTGACAGCAGCTGAAGCATTAAAGATGGTTCATTATCTCATGTGAAGTACGGAGGCCAATGCATGAATTTCAAGAAACTGCTAAGAGAACAGAAGCCGCGTCCAAAAGATTACGTTCCGTGTAATCCCATGTGGGTGACATTCTAGGAAAGGCAGAACTATGGCAACAGAAGACAGAGCGGCAGTTTCCAAGAGCTGGGACGGGGCTTGACTACCAAGGAGCCAGAGGGAGCTTGCTGGGGGTGGGAAGGTCCCACTTCTTGACTGTGAGTGTGGTTACACTACGTCTACATGTATCAGAACTCCAAGAGCTGCACACTTAAAGTGGGCTACGTTGTTTGCGTAGGCCGTAGTCAACCTGATTCGTTCTATCTTTTATTACAAAAGGATATAGATATTCATTGTAGAAAACATGAATAATACAGAAAAGCCCAACGGAGAACTTTAGACTCACTCATTGTATTGAAGCACATCCTTTCGGTGTTTGTTGCAATAGATTTGGGATTACACTGGCAGTGTTTCATAACCTTTGTTCAAAACTTAAATTTTAACGCCTCAGAAGTATTTCATCGTGTGGATGTACCAAAAGTTACTGAACAGTCCCCATTTTGGGGGAATGTGTAGTTTCCGCTCGTTTCTGATCATAAATAATCCTCTGCTGTGTCAGTGCCCTTACGAGGACCTGTGACATCCCCTCAGTGGCGTGTTTGGTGAAAGGGTCTGAACCCTTTTTAGCACTTGTGCCACCTACCCAGGGGCATATTCTTTTGATTAGCCATTATCGTGGATACAAGTCATCAACCTGGGCAGGTAGATTTTATTTTTAAGGAATTGAAACCCAGATTGAGCCACCTGTCAGGAATGAGAAAACAGGCATGCTGTGGAAAGTCAACTGAGTAAAACGACCAGACCTCTAGAAAGTCCCCTCAGCTGTTCGTAGGGGCGGCTTCAGAAGGAGGGGCTCTGGCGCTGCTCTGAACAGGCAACAGGCCGAGTGTGCAGCTGCACCAGACAGCCGGCGAAGAGCAGCTCTCGTCGGGGGAGAGAAGCCCCACACAGCCTCGTGCTCGCATCCTGGACACCAGTGTCCCGCGATTTCTTTATGTGCCTGTGGGCTCTCTGTTTATTCACGTAACTGCTCTAACCCCCATCCTCAGCTCCGTGGGGAAGGATTCGCGACCAGCTCTCATCACGACTCAGCATCGGGGCTCTGACCCCAGGCCGGGCTTTGAATCCAGGGACCTCGCCACCCAGGATGAGTAACCTGGGGGTTTACACCTGTGAATGTCCGCCCTCAGGTGAGCCGCTCCAGGGCTGTGCTGTCTCCTCTCCCAGATCCAGTTTGTAAGGACATCGTCTGGACCTGGGGCCCCGTCTACTTCTGTGTGACCTCATCTCAATTACACCTGCAGAAACCCTGTTTCCAAATGAGCTCACACTCGCAGGTAGCCAGATTAGGACGCCAACCCACCCTTCTGGGGATGCAATTCAACACAAATTTCATATTATGTGTTCACAGCCAAAACCTTTATTATAAACACACACCAGTGTCAGCCTCCTGATGGATTATGTAAACCCTTGGTTCCCCTTGGGGGGAAAATCGGGAGACATCTTTGGTTGTCATGACTGTGGGTGGTGCTCCGGGCACCCAGTGGGCAGAGGCCAGGGATGCTGCTAGACACCCCAAAAGGCTCAGGACAGCACCCGCGAGAGAGGTGTGTCGTCTGGTCTAAAACAAACATCCCACGTGGTGAGGCTTCAGCCTAGGTTTTTGGGGGACCCAGTGGTACCCACAGCACCTCCCACAGACTTCCATCCCGCCGTCCCCCCACATCAGACACCTGGACCTTTACCACCATAGTGGATGGGGCTCGAGGCAAGTTCGTTTGACTTCAGGGAGGGGGTGAAAGCTGGGTGTCACAGGAAGTGAGAGACATCTGTTCTAAGTCATGACAATCGATCACTCACCTCTACGAATGAACACCTGCCACAAACAAAAACTAACAGTGGGCTTCCCTGGTGGTGCAGTGGTTGAGAGTCCGCCTGCCGATGCAGGGGACACGGGTTCGTGCCCCGGTCCGGGAGGATCCCACATGCCGCGGAGCGGCTGGGCCCGTGAGCCATGGCCACTGAGCCTGCGCATCCGGAGCCTGTGCTCCGCGACAGGAGAGGCCACAACAGTGAGAGGCCCGTGTACCACACACAAACAAAAAGCTAACAGTGCTGGGAGCCGACGCAAAGAAAAGGTACAACAGCAAGTTGTGTGATTCTGGAAATGCCACGTCACCTGGAATGAGGCCAGGTTCCGTGAAACCGGGGATGACCCAGTGGATGCTTCATACATACCCGTGGGCGAAATAAGTAGTGTTGCAGGGAGGAGCTTTGAGAAAGAGCCTCACCTCAGAGGCCTCGCCCGTTATCACTCAAAACCCTTCGACATGACGCCAACCCCATTTCCGGAACGTCGTGGAAATAGTGTTTATGAGTGTGAATTGCTATGTGTGCAGACGGTAGGGTAGAAATACAAAGTATTAGGGCGTATAAATCTGCACAGATGAGGACGTGAGGCTGAGCTCTGTAAACCACAGGAGACAGCAGAGCTTTGCTGAGACGTTCAGCCGGGGCTGAGGGCTGAGATGGGGTCGGAGGAAGACCACCTGGGAGGCAAGACCAGGTGCAGGAGCCCGAGCTGGACCCCCTCACTGGGGGCCTGGTGACGTGCTCCTGACCCCCCTTCCAGCCCCCCTTCCAGCCCCCGTGGGGCGCAGCCCTGCCCCCCGGCCCCTTGGGCCCTGGTCCTGAGGTGCCTCGCCCCCCGGGATGCCAGGGCCCCCCATCCCCATCCCCACGCGAATCCTTGGTGATCTGTGACTCAGAGGCCCTGGAAGGGATGCTCAGGGGGCCAGGGGCTCAGGAACCCGGAAGCCTGGCCTCTGTATCAGCCACTTGGTGGCCTTGGGCAGAGGCGTTTGCCACAAAGTGCAACCCGCAGAGATGAAGACTCTTCCACAGACGGGTCGGGGACATCTTAGTCGAGGGTCTTGTAAGGCAGGACAGGGCTCCAGGGCCAACTCGGGGGACAGTCCCCTTCCAGGTGCCCCAGTGGCTCCCAGACTCACACCTGTGCTCAGAGCCCATCCTGCTACCAGCTCTCACCCACACCCCTGCACCCTCCTGTCATAGAGCATCCTGTCCTCGACGTCGCTAGTTCCGGGCCCAGGGCCGGGGACGCAGCCAACCACTGGCCCTGGCAGAGGAGCTGCCCCCACCGCATCCTCTCAGCTGTGGCTCCTCCCCAGCACCGCCGTGGGGCCCCAGGTGGGAGTGCAGCCCCCAGCCCTCACCTCTGAGGGCTCCGCCCTGGGCCCTGAGCCCCCCCAGGGGCCTCCATCGCATCCTCTCAGCTGCGGCTCCTCCCCAGCACCGCTGTGGGGCCCCAGGTGGGGGTGCAGCCCCCAGCCCTCACCTCTGAGGGCTCCACCCTGGGCCCTGAGCCCCCCCAGGGGTATATATATACCTACACACAGGTATACATGTACCCACATAAGGTACATATACACCTATACCTAGTTATGTGCCAGTCACTGTTCCAAGTACTTTACAGCTAGAAACCCGTGGCCTCCTCCCAGCAACCCTCTGAGCCAGGACCCCTGGCTTCGCAGATGGGCAGACACGCACCAACGCCCTACGGGACACAGCCAGCGAGGCCCATGTGGATTAAACGCATTTGCGTGGATGTGTCTGAAAAGTGAATCCTCCACTGATGGTACTGTTTCCACAGAAAAAGGCTTTCCCAGTTCCACACTATTCCTCACAAACTTTGAAACATAATCCACCAGGACATGTGGACATTTTAGCAGCGGTGTTTCAGGGTCCCTGAGACCCGGTGGGCAGGACCCTTCCTCCTGCCCCTCAGTGCCCAGCTCACAGGCGCCCCTCCTCTCACCTGCTCCCCTCCCCCCCGCCCCCATGACGGGACACTTTTCACAAGGAAGAAAAACATGAATTTTTCTTCTCGTTCAGATACACTTTTGTGAGAGCAGATCTTTCTTCTTGGAAGAAATCACCACGGAGATTACCCCTAAAGTTTGCCCAAACGATGATGTACAGCAGGGTGACTATGGCTAATAAATAACACTCCTGGCACCTTTGAAAGCTTCTCATCCCAAGAAAAAAATGTGTGACTAAGGAAGGTGAAGAACGCCAACTAGACTTCTCGTGGTGATCATTTCGCAATATATACAAATACCAAATACATACAAATGTCGAGCAAAAAAGAAATACATCTTTACACGGACAAACATAAAAATAATAGCATTGAAATCATGCTAGATAAAAATATTTTCCTGCAACTTGAATTTTCATCTCACAAGATGTCCTGGAGAAGCTTCCAAGTCTCTGTCATCTATAATCTACACTGTTGCTTTTAACTGTTCCATAAAAAAAAAGAAAAGAAAAGAAAAAAGAATTCCTCCAATTGTTTACAATAATAAGAAAGTCTGGAAACAGCAGCACCTCTGAGCGATGTATTAGTGAAAGGAAAACGTTTCCAGAGGGCAGCCACGCGGAAGCCAGGCGGGTGCAAGACAGGTGGAGCAAAGCTGACTGCAAACGTGTCACGGCAGGAGGGGTGGCTGGAGGTCAGAGTCTAGGGCAGGGAGTGGGCCGGGGAGGGCCTCCTTGGCCTGACTGCCTCCACAGGCCCTTAGAGCTGCCCTTGACATCCCCTGCAGGTCTGAGCCTGAGGTCTGACCTCAGGCTGGGGGACTGCAGGAGCCGTAGGTCAGGAGCTCAGTGACTCAGGACAGGGCAGCCCTGAGGTTGGGCCCTTTCAGAACCTGGGCCCCGATGTGCGTAGCTGAGTCCTGCCCGGTTCTTACACCGGTTCTATTGACTGAGCCCTGATGACGTTTGCCCCTCTCTGCGGCCCCAGGGTGGAAAGTGTTCCCCTCTGCTCGTCCGGCCCCCCCGAGCAGCCTTCCCGGGACCGGCTTCGCCAGGGCCAGGCTTTCCTGGGTCTCTCCAGCCCCCTGCTGCCTCCACTTGTCCCCGGCCCTGGCTCTCTCTTATGGCCTGTGGGGCTGCCTGTTCTCCTGAATTCTCACCATCTGCCCCCTTGGGTCAGCCACCGTCCACGGGGACCAGACTCATCACACCCTCCCGGTGGCCCCGGGCTAGGGCTGTCCACACCGCAGCCTCTGTCGCAGGCAACACCGTCCGCACCAAGGGGGCTGGTCCTCAACTTGGCTCCGTCTGGGTCCCCCGCAGGCCAGTTCGGGACCTGAGGATGTGGCAGGAGCCTAAGGGGACAGTGAGGCAGTAACTTCTGCCAGGCCGGGTGCCCGGCCCTCGCTGGTGGCATGGGTGCTCGGCCGGGCAGGCTCCTTCGAGCTTGGGCTGGAGCTGGCAGGTGAGCAGAAGCCCCTCTGCCCAGCCTCCCTCGACCGTCCAGTGCATCCGCCCGCCAAGGAGATCTGCTCTGCCCAGGCCCCCGCCCCACGCCCACCCCGCCAGGCTGAGCACTGCTCACATGACGCTCTGCTCCCGGCCAGGCTGAGTCACTGCCTGGGGCAGGGCTTCTGCTGAACCGCTCTGTCCCTCAGGGCACTTGGTTTCTTTGGGTTTCTTTATCTTTAAAATAAAAATACCAGCGATGCTTACTTCCTAGGGCTGTAAGGGGGATTAAGTGTTCGTATATTCGTTCATCCTGGAGTAATATCCCTACAAAGTCAGCCACGTGACAAACCCAACCCCCACCCCCCGAGGGAAAAGGACCAGACGTGCCTCGTGAGATCGCTTGTCTCAGTACAGCCTGGCTCTCGAGACGCGGTCCTGCTGGTCACACACCCTCTTGGGGCCACAGCAGCGTGAACAGTAAGGCCTTCTGAGAACCTGGTCCCCTTGCCTTACCGGCGCTCAGCCCGCCCCCCGCCTCTTCGCCCACTGCGGCAGGCGGTGTGCGAGGGGCCTCCGGGACGGGGGGCACAGCCGGCACATTAATGCATTTCCGAAATACTTCCCTGCCGAGCCCGGATTCACAGTGAGATTCTCCACGAGCAGCTTTGGGCCGTTGCACACGGAGGCCCTGTGCTTTCCTTCCTCGCTGGTGAGCACCTCCCTTCAGGTACACCTGCCGAGGGCGTGCTGACGGCGGCTCCATCGCGGCTCCCATCCCCGGGAATCTATACACACCCTTCCTCCTCTCCCTTAACCGGGACGGCTTAGGCAGAAACCAATCTCTCAAGGCCTGAAGGACAGACAGGAGCACAAAGGGGACCCGACGGAGAGGCTCCTGTGGCCTGGAGTGGGGGTTGGGTGCAAACAGGGGCATCCGAGCAGAGTCCAGGGCCGGCAAAGGCTGCCCTGCCCTCCCCACGCCTCAATCTGTGCCCTTACTTTCAGAACCATTTGCAACGTGGCATCACTGAGGAACAGTCCAGAATTCAAGGTGACCACGAGGCAGGCAGCCGAGTGACACAGACCCCGACTGAGACCAGCTCCACCCTCCCCAGGGTTTGACCTTAGTCCAGTGGCTGAGCTCCTGGGACCCTCCACACCCCCATCTGTAAGACGGAGGAAGGGTTTGCAGACGTCTGCTCAGCCGCTGTGACAAGCACCGCGACCTGGGGGCTTCAACAGCAGAAATGTATCTTTGCACAGTCCTGGAGGCGGGAAGTCTGAGCTCAGGGGTCCAGCCAGGCCGGTTCCCGTGCGAGCTCTGCTCTCAGCTTGCGGACAGCCACCTTCCCAGTGCGTCCCCACGTGGCCTTTCCTCTGGGTGCCCTTGTGTGGGGAGGGAGGGAGAGAGAGAGAGGGAGAGAAAGAAATAGTGAGAGAGCACTTTGGCCATCGTGAGGGTCCACCCTCATGACCTCATGTCACCCCGATTACCTCCCAAAGGCCCCATCTCTGAACACCACGGGGGGTTAGGGCTTCAACACAGAAATCTGGGGAGGATATAAACATTCAGTCTATAACAGATGTCTACCTTCCAGGGCTGGCATGAGGGTTGAAGAGATAATCCCTGGACTATAGCACACACTCAAATGCTATCCCTTAGATAGATTACAGATAGATAGATAGTAGATATAATAGACAGATATTGATAGACGGATGGATGGATGGATGGAAGGTAGGTACAAAGTGCTGTGCGGAGAAGAGGGCGGGGGATGAACAAAAGAAAATGGGAGACAGACACAGAGAGAGAAAGAGAGGGGAGAGACAGAGGTGATTTTCCGGCCTGTCTTCGCCTCCAGCTCTGACCTTGGGAACTTGCCCCAGCACCCAGCTCTGAGGGCCTCGTGCTGGGCCCAGCCTCCCCGATCCCAGCACGCGGGCAGTGAGGCTCTGCTCAAACACAAACCAACAAGGAACCACCTAGTGTCTGCTGTGCTCCTCCCGGTGGGATGCGACTGCAGGGGGCCTCGGGCTGGGGGAGTGCACTTTGCACATGGGAATGATGGAAATAATTGTGGCCGAAGGATAAGATGGGGTGGATTAAAAATAGCTGCAAAATCTCTGCAGTCGCCCCCGTCAGGAGATGTGGCTTCTTTCCCTATTCCTGGGATCTGGGCTGGCCTTGCAACCTGCTTTAACTGATAGAATGTGCTGGAAGTGACGTGCGAATTCTGAGCGAGGCCAGCAGAGATCTTTCGGCGTCCACGTCCTGCTCTCCTACTGCTGCCGCCACCGTGTCACAAGCCCAGGCTCACCTGGCCAGGTGCAGGAGAACCAAGGCCCCCAGGCAGCAGTGCGGCTCACAGCCCACTGCGTCTGTCTCAGAACATCCCCGGCTCGTTGACGGACCAGGTGGCCACAGCTGCGAGGGTGACCCCAGGCGAGGTCGGCAGCGGAACCTCCCAGCTGCCTCAGCCCACATTGCTGAACCAAATAAACAGTTGAATTTGAACAAATAAACAGTTATTTATTTGAGCAGCAGTTGTTATTTGAGCAAATAGTTGCTGTTTTAAGCTACTAAGTTACAGGATGCTTTGTTTCACGATAAAGGTCATTAAGACACAAGAAAATAACCCATTATCATCGCAGTGGTGATCTATTTTCCAAAACTGCACTGAACCGCGATGCAGCTGTCAGTGGGGACGATCTCACGGACACCCGCTCCTGCGCTATGGCTGTCAGACCCCAAGACTCCTCGAGGGAGTCACCAGCTCCCACCGTGCTGCTGATGGGAGCTCAAGGTGAGACCCCTCCCCAGGTCTGGCTGCCGGGGTGTCTGCCGAGGTTCCCAAATGCTGGGGCATCTGAGGTAGTCATCTGAAGCCGAACTTCTGGGACTGTAACACACAAGAGAATCACCCAGGGGCCTTGTTACAACGCAGGTTCCTACTGAGAGGTCCAGGCTGGGCCTGTCTGACGCCCCGGGTGACCCAGGGCTGCAGGCCCACAACCAACCATGCGAGGGAGCAGTAGGGGAGCCAGGCTGACCGGCCTGGAGCCCAGGGGTCTCCACCTCAGCTGTGCATCCCTGTGGAACTTCACAGATAGTTCCAGAAATTCTGATCTCCTTGGTCTGGGTGTAGCCTGGGATGGGATCTCCTGACCTCAGTTCGTCAGTGATTCCAACGTGTGGCCTGGGTCGAGGATGCCCTGCATGAACGGACTGGTCCACTGGCTGTGGCTCTTCCACCCACGCTGCAGGCTCCTGCCCACCTGGTGAAGACCTGGCCTCACCCCCATAAAGAGCCCCATTACCGCTTCCTTCCGCATGGTTGGAGCCAGGGCGAGGGCTGCTGTGAGGCCTCGGGCACCGCCAAGTGTAGCAGAGAGCAGGGTTCATGCACAGACGTGCCGGCAGCTGTGGACCTGGGTCGGAGCCCCAGGCGGCTCTCACCCTCCCCTCCCCGGTGCAGCGGGTCTCACGCCACCCCGCGGGTTGGCAGGCCGATCGGGGGCAGCTTACGTCAAGTACCCGGTTCGGTGAGAGACCCGGTAACTGGTTGCTCTTATTCACAAGCACAGTGGCCAGAGGCCTGCACAGCCAGCGGCAGAGGACTCGAGGGGCTGAGAGTTCAGGTCAGTGTTTGCCAACGTGCGGCTCCCAGGCTGGAAGGCCCCTGCGGTGAGCGCAGGCCCTTTGCACTGCCTGCCCTTGGTGCAGCGTAGGACTTACAGCTGCCAGGACCTGCCGGGGAGCCAGGCCCTGAATGGCTTCCCTTTAAAGACTCCAACGGTGAAAAACTAAAAATTTTAGAATTGAAGGTGCTCTTTGGAATGGACTTTTTCTGCGTTTTGAAGTGAAAGAAACTCATTTTCAAAAACTGAACTCAAACAACCTTCATTTTATAACCGAGGTGTGTGGAATAAACCCCACGTCAACGGGAAGCCAGGAGATGGTGGGTGTATTTGCTCATGATGAGAAGGCAACTTTGTAAGCAATTCTTGGGCGGCTTGTCTGTGCTGTACAGCTCGGGAAATAGTCACGCTGGTCCCTTGGGCAGGACAAGCAATTCCAGCAGCCGCCACCTTGCAGATACTAGTTTGGGGCTGTTTGGGGGCTTTCTGGGAGGGGGTGTTGTAGTGGTATTTGCTTGGTGGGGAGTGACAGTGTCTGAGAGGGAGAGAGACAGAGAGAGAGAGAGAGAGAGAGAAGGAAAAGCAGAGAAGAGGGGACAGTGTGACGGCAGATTGTAAACGGCGCGGTCCAGAATCCAGTGTCTGGGAAATGGGGTTCCTACATCCAAGCCCCACCCCAAACTATGCTGCCTTTTTTCTGTTCTCCTTCCTTTTCTTTCTTCCCTCAAACCTGTATTTTTTTTAAATTACAAAAGTCTCAAATACTGCACACGTCTAAGAGGAGAAAGTGGACATCCATCTTTCTGCCCAATCCCTCCAACAGTGGTTCTCCTCTTTCAGTATAAGAACCGCCTAGGAAACATGTTAAAAAGCAAGTATAACCGGGACCCAGCCCCAGAGCAGGCGATTTACCGGGTCTGGAGCGGGTCTGAGAAGCTCCCCGCTCAGCCAGCTGCCGCACCCCCTTCCGGGGATTCTGCCCCAGGCCCAGGTGCTGGGGCTGGTCACAGGCGTGTGCCCCTCCTTCACCGATGCACACACACGCATACAACACATAAGCGTGCTATGTGACGTGGAAAACACGCACAGAACACACACACACACACAAAGAGGCAGGACCACACCACAGACTGTGTGCAGCGCTCCCAGCCTGCCCACGGAGCCCCGACCCGTGGCCCATCCCTCACAAACCCAGCACCTCCTGCGAGAACATGCTTGCGGGCTGCTTTCTGCAGTCCCGGACTTCGACCCCTCTCTACCTCACAAAATCTGCCCACATAGAATCAAATAAAGCCACACCTCGTGGCAGTGACACGCTGGAAGCTCCGGCTGGGCTTTATCTGCAGTTGGCAGTAGATAAGGCTCTGCTGCCCTGCAAACGGCCTTGAACCTCTGCTGCCTGGTGATTTTGTGGGCAGTGGATACTCCAGTGGGTATTCTTTGTGCCTTGCCAGGCAGCACACAACAATGAGTTCTCTGAAAGAACCGGCTCCGGGGCTCCAGGGACCACGTGAGATTGCGGAAGGAGCACAGATCCTGAGGTCAAACAGGTCTGAGCTCAGATCAGCTGTCCCTTTCACCGGCTGTAAGTATGGGGACCAGTCTGCCTCTGCACCTCAGTTTTCTCACCTGTCAAATGGACACAGCAGTGCTCCACCCACAGTTACATCGTAAGGGTTCAGTAAAAGGACACAGAGGGAACTTTACCCAGAGCCATGTTTCAGCAAATTCACCCGGTTGCAGCTATTCAATGAGCACCTGTTTCTTGCACCCAACGTGCTGCCTCACTGGACCTTGCTTCCCACGGCCCGGGAACCAGCCACGCGGCAAACACACCCACCTGGGTGGGGCTCACACCTGGTGGGGAGCTGTCCTTATTATCCTTATTATTTCATGGCCATCAGTCACCATAAGGCTGGATGTTGATTTTGCCTTCTGATGGAAGTGAGAGACGGGCCCAGGTTGGAATTAAGGTACGTGGTGTGAGATACCAGGCACCTTTTCTGGGCCCCAGGCCCTCCATGGGCTCAGGCCTTACTGGAGCCAGTCACAAATGGGGCCTTGGTTAGTGCCGGTTTCCATGGATGACTCTTTAGATAAATGGCTTGATATAAATTGGTCCTCTCCCCACCCACACGGTCCATTCCCCCAAGTGGAGAGTGAGACGAAGCCCCTTGGATTCGCTCATCTTCCCCGCTGAGTGAAGACTGAAGGTGCAGCCACTGGTCTCCATCAGCTGAGGCTCATCCCACGTCAAGCGAGGTTCTGACACCAGATAACACACTGAAGAGGGTGCTTCCCGGGCATGAGTGGTTTGTTTTACTGCACAAATTTCAGACTGTTTAGCGTGTAAACAAGAAGTTGTATTCAGAAAATTGCAAAAGAAAACCCAAGAGATAATAAAGACTCCAGAAAAACGGAAAATGTTTTTGGGGTAATGAAAGCCAAGAAAAATAAACTTAAAATCCATTTTGAATAAGGCTCTGTGTTATTTCAATTCTTTGTGTATATGAGTGACTCATTGTAATCTAGTCACAAGTGACGGAAAGAGTGAAATGAAAGACAACTCCAAATACAGTCAGTTTCGATGCTACGTTATAGTCAATGTCTCTAATAACCCCCTAGGTGGAAGACATCTACAATTTTCACCAAAAGAAAATGTATCTCTTCTCACTAAATAAATGTGGACTACGTGGTAAAAGAGTACTGGCTTCAAGTGGGGCTACATTTGTAGCTGCCCAGAAACTGTCATGTCTGGGTCCCTTCCTGCTGGATGGAGGCTGTCTGCATGCGATAAGGGCCTCAACTCATTTCTTAATTTAAAATTTTCATCCATTGTTTGCGCACTTATTAATTAAAATCAGTGTATTGAACACCTATTATATCGTAGGTACTGAGAATGCAAAATGAGTGAGCCTCGCCTGCCCTCACAGAGCACGGAGAGAGAGAAGGGAACCACATCACGGGCGTCGGAGGGACTGCAGGGCTGAAGTGAGGCCCAGCCGGGCCGAACGACCAGCAAAGTCCGCGGGAGAATCCGGAACAGAGGCGGCGCAGCCAGTGCCTCACTTAGCCAGCCGGCCCCGAGGCAGCAAGGTCGGCAGTGTGTGTGGGGGGAGGACTCGTACATCTGGTTCTGGGAGGCCAGAGGGGCCCTCCCTTTCCTGCAGTTCTCTTGCTTTGGACCAGGGGGTCATTAACTTGTTCTGTGAAGGTGAAATACTGTCCCTTTGTGGACCAGGTGGAAGAGCCTTAGGTATAGTCACCGTGTGGGTACGGCTCGGACCCTGTACCCTTGGTCCTCCTCGGTGAAAGGAGATGAAAATCCCATCTCCTCCTCCCATCACCACCTCCCCCGCACTGGCCTTCCCTCCTCACTAAGAAGTCTCTTAGAGGACATAGGATTAAATATATACGTGTCTGTGTGCGTGTGTGTGTTGGTACATATGTACATACACGTAGGATTAGATATATATGTATATGTGTATGTGCAGATATATGTGTATATACGTGTGTATTCCACTGGTGTTTTAAGTGAAGGCTTTTGTTTCTTCTTTGGTTTCTCCTGGAGCTCTTGGCGGCCGTCCACATACTGACATTTCACCCTTCACGCACTCTGGGGGATAAGACTTCCAAAATCCAGTTCCTTGCTCTCAGGAGTTGGCCAAGCAACCAAATAGCTTCTGTCTCCTGTGTCTCGAAATCGTCAGGGCGGTGCAGGCTGCATTTTTCCAGGACGGGCCTGGATGCCAAACTGATGATGTCACAGCCCTGGCACCAGCCCCTCCGTTTCCTGTTCCTTTCCTCCCGACAAACTCATGAATCATATCAGCTTTATCATTCGACTCAGGGCTCACTTCCCTGTTCCACAGACGTTTGGACTTATAGGAGGTGGGAGCCAAGTGTCATCAAAACACGAAGCCTGAGTAGTTTTTTTCTTACAAAGCTCGAACACATGTTCTCCCGCCTCAAAAAAAAAAAAAAAAAAAAAAGCACAGTGTCTGGCTTAATTTGGAACATTCTGGCCAAGCGCTCTGCTCCCGGTTTCAGATGGTGGTGATCTCATCCGAAAAGCTGGAGACTCCCAGGGCCGAGGCAGGCAGGGTCCCAGCCAAAGTGGCGGCAGGGCCCTTGGGCGCATCCCGTCTTGGCTCTCGAGGGGCGGGCACACTACGGGGGTCATAACAGTGAACCCGGTCGAGTGCTCCAGACTCTGAGGCACTCAGATGCAGGCTGTGATGGTGTTTAGAGATCACGTCTCCCCCTCCCCCTCGACGTTTCCCCAGTGTCTCTCCCTCTGCATCTCACATCTCTGCCCTCGGGGAACAGTGTTGACAGAAAAGTGAAACAAGGTCTACTGTACAGAACAGGGAACTATATTCAATGTCCTGGGATAAACCATAATGGAAAAGAACATTAAGAAGAATGTATATATATGCATAACTGAGTCACTTTGCTGTACAGCAGACATTAACACAACATTGTGAATCAACTACACTTCAATAAAATAAATTAAAAAAAAAGAAAAAAATTTCAACTGGTGAGTTTGAAACTAAAACATCAATGACCCATACATACGAGGAGGGTCTCAGGGTCAGAGGCAGGAGTTACCCAGATGCTCCGCTACCTGGAAGGTGAGCTTACCTTACCTCACAAACACCCACTGCTGGGCCGATCAGGCACTTACTGCCCGACCCTCTGAGGTAAATACTAACTGTTGGCCCCATTTTACAGATGAGGAAGCTGAGAGCTGGGAGGCACCTTGGCTAAGGTCGCAGGGCTGGCGAGTGTCCAAGCCTGGGGAGATGGGGAGGATTCTGAGTGCTGTGTGACGTTCGTATTTACTGAGACACGTTGCTGTGGGGTGAAAACACACAATCTAGTACACGCACAGGGGGAACAGCAATATCATCGGACACTCAGGAGCCTGTGCGTCCCAGGCTCAGGTCTGTGTCCTGCCTGGCTGGTCCCACAGGCACCTCTGCAGCCACCGGGGCTGCACGTGGGGAGCAGGCGAGGTCCTGTATTCCTGGTTTGATTCCAAACGTTGGTCCTCTTGGGCTGCAAGGCTACTTTGACCGGGTGATAACCTTTTTCTGGAGACCTTAGGCTGGGCTTGTCCACATTTAATTGGCTTTCCTGCATCTTCTTTGGATAACAGTTATTTTGAAAAGTAGCTGTGACTGTTGAGCTCTGATCCCCCCAGCACTTGTCTAACGAGGTGTTTGCTGGCGGGAAGCTGTGGGGTTCGGACGGTGACCTCCTTTAACCCAGGACCGCGAGGCCCCTCCACTGGCCCATCGGGCTCGTGAGACCTGCTTCATCCTCTGCTCTGGCCGCCTCTCTGACAGCTGTTCTGCACCCTCTCGGGGGAAGCAAGCTTCAGAAGAGAAACTGACGATCGCAAGTGTATCTTTTGTGTTTACCATTTTATCGGTATTTAAATTTACAGTCGGTGACGTTAAGTACATTCACATTGCTGTGTGACCCCCATCCATCCACAGAACTTTTTCATCTTCCCAAACAGAAACTCTGTCCCCATTAAACACTAACTCCCTATGCCCCCCTCAGCCCCTTGAGACCATCATCCTACTTTCTGTCTCTGATCCTGACGAGTCTAGGAACCTCTTTAGAATCACACGGTATATGGCTTTTAGTCATTGGCTTTTTCCACTGAGTATAATGTCTTCCAGGTTCATCCATATTACAGCATGTGTCAGAATTCCTTCCTTTTTAAGGCTGAACCGTATTCCACTTTACGCATGGACCACACTTCGCTGACCCACTATTACAGCATGTGTCAGAATTCCTTCCTTTTTAAGGCTGACTCGTATTCCACTTTATGCATGGACCACACTTCGCTGACCCACTTATTCTTTGATGGACACTTGGGCCGCTTCCACCTCTTGGCTGTTGTGAATGATGCTGCTGTGAACATGGGTGCACGGATATCTCTTCAAGACTATTTTCACGTCTTTTGGGTGCATATGCAGAAGTGAGATTGCTAGATTATATGGTAATTCTATGTTAATCTTTTGAGGAACTGCCATACTGTTGTGTTTTTTTTTTAAAGGGCTACATAAGATGGGCAGGTAATTTTTTTTAATTAAATTTTTTAAAGAAAGCGCACGATAAACTTAGGTTTCACGACAGATTTGAAGCAGTTCACTGATGGGGCTGCAATATAGCCTTTTGTTTTGGTTTATCCACTTTGAGAAGTGTTACAAGCTTCCTTCTCTTTAAGGATCGGATTGAATTAGAATCTATTATTAGTAACATATAGTCAGTGTTATAACATAAAATCAATAACCCTAGCCCAATAGATTTACCCATTAAAGGGGACTGACACAGTTAAGATTTTTTCTTTTTTTTTTTTGCGGTACGCGGGCCTCTCACTGCTGCGGCCTCTCCCGTTGCGGAGCACAGGCTCCAGACGCGCAGGCTCAGCGGCCATGGCTCACGGGCCCAGCCGCTCCGCGGCATGTGGGATCTTCCTGGACCGGGGCACGAACCCGTGTCCCCTGCATTGGCAGGCGGACCTTCAACCACTGAGCCACCAGGGAAGACCACAGTTAAGATTCTTGTTTTGCTCTCTTTCCTCCTGAATGTGTTTACTAACCTTTCACTTTTCTAGACGTTTACTCATTCAGCAGACGTTAAGCCCTTTGCCATCTGCAGGGCCGTCCATCAGCAGGTACCATCTTCTGCACGTGTCCGTGTCCAGCTTCTCTAACCCACGCACTGCACACGCAAACGCCCCAGGAAGTAGACCCAGACAGAGACCAGTGTGGTGGTGAGGCCTGGAGACCCCAGGAGCCTGTGTCCTATCTAAGGGGTGGCTGCTTGTTGCTCTGGGGGAATGCAGGCCCCGTGTTCCAGATCATTCTAATTTCTAGGAAAAGCAAGAAATCGAGAATTTCGTGTGATATCTTCCAGTTTTTAAAGGCTAACCCCTTATTCAGAAAAACATTTAAAACACTGTACAGGCCAAATAAAAACACATTTGCAGGTCAAATGTAGCCCGGGGGCCACTAACGTCAACTTCTGCTCCAGCTGAAATTCTTTTCCGGGTCTCAGAGGCCAAATCTGGCGTACATCTTGCTTTCCGCAGGGCGTCTTTCAAGAGGGCATGAGCAAGCCAAGAAATGGGATGGAGGTGGGTTTCCATGAAGCGAATGGAGCTATAGCTTCCCAGCCCCTTGCTTGCCTGGGCCTCTTCTCTGCGCCCCATGCTCCTGCAGTGTTTCCCAAAGTGAGAAGCTCCGACCACAAGTGACAGTATGGCTGTCTCTTTCCACAATGACTTGCCCTCCGTCCTACTTCCCCTCCTCTCAGGTGGCACTGAACTGGCCGGGGATATTCTTGGGAAATGGCAAAGGGGAAGTCGAACTGAAAATTGAGGTCTGAGTTGAGAGAGATTCATTTTTGTAGTTGGCACAAGCAATGCCTTTGGGCTGTACAAGACTGACTCCGCCCCGACCACTGGTGAGAAGTTTGCGGGTCCACGTTGTTGGATGCACACCAGAGCCCACCGCCCAGACTCTACACCAGACCTGGGATCCTGCAACATCCTGCCCTGATGTTCATCCTGCCCAGATGTGGTCTCATCTGAAGCCACCCTCATGTGGATGACAAGCCCCACTGCTGGCTGTGCCCCTGCAGGGCCAAGAAAGGCTACGATGGGGCTGTTTTCAGGGGGTATGGGTGGAGCGTGGGGTGCGTACGCCACAGGTGCTGGGTGGAGTGGGGGGGATCTGAAGAAGGGGAGGGGGCTCTGATGGGAATTCTAAATCCAAACCTGGCCTTCCAGGTCACCATGAAGGCTACTTTTCAGTGAAGGAGGAGACAGCACCTTTATTTAATAGTTTATTAGCATGATTTAATATTTAATTTAGAAAACTTCAGATATTTACACGTGTGATATACAGACCTCCATTTGTGCTCAAGCCTGGCACCCCACAACCTTAGGAGTGTACCTAGGTCACAACTACTTTTGTCCACGGTTATTTTGGTCGCTACCACTGTGTTACCTAGTGCTACAAACCACCGTCTTATTGCTCTCATGGATTCTCTGGGACCGCAATTCGGACAGGGCACAGCATGTCTCTGCCCCACAACGTCCAGGGCCTCGGCTGGAAGACCCCGTGGAAGGGGCGACTCTATCGCTGGGGCCAGAATCACGTCTGCTGGTTGGTGCTGGCTGTCAGCTGGGACCTCAGCTCCTAAATATAGCCCAGGCTTCCTTCCCAAGGATGGCAGCCTTGGAGGAGCTCAACTTCTTACATGATGGATCGGGGCTCCAAAGGCGAGAATCCCAGAGAACAAAGTAGCATCTGTGTTGCTTTTCCTGGTCTAGCTATCTGTTGGTTACAACCAAATCACAAGTCTACCTAGATTCAAGGGGGAGGAGACATAGATCCATCTCTCAATGAGAGAAGTGTCCAAGAATTTGGGGGCCACGTCTTGACGCCATCACACAGATACAATATCGTTGGCTATCCTGGTGCTGGAATGGCTTTCAGGAATTTATCCAAAGGCAGTTCAAAGGGCATCCCACAGACATCTAAATCTCCTGAAATTTTACAGCTCAGAGATGAAGGAACCTTAGTAGAGGTTTCCTCACATATGACAAAAATTCTAAGAGTGTGTGTCATCAGTCATAAATTTTTGAAGCTGAAACTTTTCTGAAATATCAATAACTATTTTTGATCAGCTATGTTATAGGAAAGACTGAATTATATCTTTCTATTCTCTCTACAGAAAATATCATGAAATTGTCCCCATATGAAAAGGCAGTAAAGTGTTGCCCACAAGTGCAGGTGTTTTAGGCTGTTATGTCATCACATGAACAGCTTTAAGAATACTCAGGACACAAGGCAGGAAGAAGGAAAGAACAACATAAGTAACAGCAATCCAGGAAACCTTCACAGAGGACAGAGAGAGATGGGGTCCAAGAGACACAAGGAGAATGGCAGCTGAGCCAACTGGTTGACCCGTTTGTCAGTTACACCTGCCATCAGTTCTGACTGGCTCAGACCTCATGCCAATTGGCCAGTGCCTGCCTTGGCGGTTGGTAAATGTTTTGCATGTCATCCCTATCCGTTAGAGGGAACAATATTAACGAAGGCACAGAGAAGGAATAATCTTGGCCTGCTTACCAAACGGTAAGGAAATTAGACTGGCTTGAGGCCAGCTTGGGTAGTGACAGGGGGAGTACAGCTGTTTAATGATGGTAAAACCGATGGTGAAGAATACTGAATGCCAAGCAAAAACATTTGTACATAATCCTGCAAGCAGTGCAGAGGAATGAACCCTTTCAGTAAAGTAGTGACAAAATGGAAATTTTTAGTGTGTTTTAGGAAGATTACTGCAGTCGTCGAACAGAGAAAAACCAGGAAGACCTTTTCAGGAGGTGGTTGTAATACTCCAGGCATGAACTTATCAGATGTTAGCTAGGGAAACAGGAACTCAGGCTTGTTTGTGTATCATCTCGTTAACTCAAGCTTTGTTTTATCGGCTTATAATGGATCACGTGTTGAAGACCCCTGGTGCCCCACTTAAAATCCTCTTGTCCCATCTCCTTCTGGCCACTGCAGTGACCGGCTGGGATGTCCAACCAACCCACTGGGCACTCACTTATGCACAGCTCAGAAATGCAGGGCTTTTGACACCCTGAGAAAAACCAGGGACGACTGGGGACGTGAGCTGTAGGATAAATGCTTCCCCTTTTCTCCCCACCCCGTGATGACCCATTTCTAGAGCTTCCAAAAGTTCCTGTGGGGTCAGGAAGTCCCCTACAGAGGTGGCTGCCTTGACTGTCCCGGCTGTCCTCCTCAGCCTCCCGTCTCACCCGGACTCTCCCTCCTGTCCCCTGTGGCCACATTGCCAAATAAGCCACCCACGCATAAGCCTTTGTACCACATGCTCCTCTTTGGGGGAACCCAGCTGAGGCAGACCAGGATCCTCACGCCCAGTTCTTCTGAAGCCACCATGGTGGAACCTCACATAATGCTCTGCCCCTATTAGGAGCATCGACTCAGCCAACAGCTAATATCTCCTCTTGACCTTTTAATTCTTTAAACTCATTTGTAGAACGGATGCAGTCCCACGTACTAAATGGCGATGTTAAGCTTGAAGGGAGGTCATTTGAGTACTGGGCAGAGCGGAGAGTTGAGGGTCATATGATTTGAGCGGAGAGTCTAGAGTCATATGATTTGAGCTTTGCCACCATCTAGGCGAGCGATCAAGGCAAATCATGTCACTCTTCTAGCCTTTGGTATTCTCATCCATAAAATAGGGAAGTTAGTAACCAGCTGCCTGCACAGGGTTCCTATAAGTAACGAACAGGATGGTGTATGCATGGTAAGGGTTTGCTAATTTGAGCGCTCAGCTTCCATCCTCCCAGCCCCTCAGGGACGTGACCCCAATTTTTGCTTGGATGGATCGTCACATTTCCCCAGCACATCCCACCGCTGCCCCCCACCACCCCGCCCCCTGCTCTAGAGAAGGCTCTGACTGATTAAATCGAAAGAGACCATTTATCGTTTTCCTGGACTCCATGGCTGGACAAAGAGAAATTTATTATGGGACCCGGGAAAGAAACTCCCTCACTCTTCCGAGAACGATCAAAAGAACAATCTCTCTCTGCCCTGGATATGGGTGAGACAGCAGGTAATTCCTGGAAATTGCTGGACATCATCTTATGACCCTAACAAGTGTCAGCGTAAGAATGAAGAAGAAAGGAGGGTGAGCTTACTGACCTTCTGAATCCAGCTACATCCAAAGCCCACACGATGCCTGGTCTTTCCAGATAAGTGGGTCATTGAATCTCTTATTTAAGCCAGTTTGAGTCAGGCTTCTCTTACCTGGAACAGAAAGGTTCCTAGCTGATACAGTATGTAAACAAGCTTTTTACATGGCAAATCCCTACGAAAAAATTCATTTTTATTGTTTTTCTTACTACTAGTAAGAAAAAATACCTATGGTCCATGGAGCAGGTTGAGAAATATTCCTAAGTTTTCATTTTAATTTAGTACCTTTTGGGAAAAAATCTAAATCACTGCCTTACAGTATGTTCAGAAATAAGACCCCAGATCATAAAACAATGCTACAAAACTGATTGAGTTTTAAAACATATATTAAACTCACAAGTCAAAAAAAAAAGACTGACTTTTGGCTACATAAAAATGAAAATACAAAACGATGCTATGTGGCAAGAAAAAAACAAAAACAAAACCCTAAACAAAGTTAAAATGCAAAGAACAAACTGGTAGAAATGTTTGGAACTTATATGACAGATAAAGGGTTGGTATTCTCAATATATAAAGAGTTCTTATAAATCAATAAGAAAAGAAGAAATTTCCTCAATAGAAAAGTAGGTTAAGAATTTTGTCATGAAATTTAAAGAACACAAGATGCTCAACTTAAAATCAAAGAAAGTCAAGGGCTATCAGATTAAAAAGGATTGCTAATAATTATAATAACAATAGATATTAAATGCCAGGCACTATAAGAGTTCTCTCACAGATATGTAGCTTTAAGAATGATCATTGTAGAGTTAAAAAAATTTAAATGTCAAGCAATAGAAAATTGGTAAACTGCAATACTTTCCTGTATTGAAATACACTGGGGCCACTGAAAAGTATCCGATAGGCCTTTAAGTGTTAGAATGGAAAGAAGTATGACATATCATTTGAAGTTATCAATGTACACAATGATCTCATTTATATTAAAATACATATTTACATAGGCATTTGAAGTCTGGAAGCAAATGCCAACTACGAATAATGATTCTCTCTCAGGCTTGGGTTACATAAAGACCATTTTATATAAAGTTTTTACAAAATTCATGTAGTATAAAAACATTTTTGTTTCAAAAAATTAAATGAACAGAAATCAGAGAGCAATCTGGGTTGGGTAATCTGGGGCCACCTTGACAGTGCAATTCATCCCTCTTGTCCCCGGCTTCTGAGCACTGATGAAGCATGTGGCAGGTGACAGTACTGTTACGTCTGGGAAGGATGGAAGAAAGGAGAAGGGGCCGAGTGAGACCTACACACTCCACCCTCTCAAAGTAGTGCATGGAGTGAGTTTGCAGGGTTGGCAAGGGCATAGGGAAGGGCTTCTCAGGGAAGTGAAGAACTTCCCCAACCAGGAAACTAGGAATGGAAAAATCTCACAGTCAATCAGCTCCAAGGGAACGAAAGGGATCTGGTTCCTTATGTTCATTCCCCTAGACTCAGCTACTAGTGAAGATGTTCACAACTGGGTCCTTGGAAAGTCTGAGAAGCACCCATTTGCCAGGCTCTGGCCATGAAGGCCAGAGGCTGCCCCAACTCCTCTGCCACCAAATCAGTAGTTTCTTGGACTTAATCTACTCCTTTCCCAGCCCTTTGGATTTACCTTTGGACTAATTTGATAACACGTCAGCCCAGCTGTGGCCAACCGAAGTCTGATATGGTCTATGAGCTAATGCCTTTGGTTGAGCTGGCATCTCCCCACCCCCCCAGAGAAATCTGGATTTCTACATAACCAGCAGCCAGTAGGAATTATCCAAGCAAAGAAGCTCCAGGCTCCCTGAGCCATGGCTGTGATCAAATTAGATGAGCTACGAGCAAGTTCTCTTAATTGAACCCTACACCTGTACAACTCAAAAGGACCCGATAATCCAGTTTGTAATTTTTCATATGAGAAAACTGAAGTGTGGAGAATTCCACAAAACTAAAAGGAAAACTAAATAATCGTTGCAGCTCTATTTACAATAGCCTGGAGATGGAAACAACCTAGGTGCCCATCATCGGATGAATGGATAAAGAAGATGTGGCACATATATACAATGGAATTTTACTCAGCCATAAAAAGAAACGAAACTGAGCTATTTGTAATGAGGTGGACAGACCTAGAGTCTGTCATACAGAGTGAAGTAAGTCAGAAAGAGAGAGATAAATACCGTATGCTAACACATATATATGGAATTTAAGAAAAAAAAAAGGTTCTGATGAACCTAAGGGCAGGACAGGAATAAAGACACAGATGTAGAGAATGGACTTAAGGACACGGGGAGGGGGAAGGGTAAGCTGGGACGAAGTGAGAGAGTGGCATGGACATATATCCACTACCAAATGTAAAATAGCTAGTGGGAAGCAGCTGCATAGCACAGGGAGATCAGTTCAGTGCTTTGTGACCGCCTGGAGGGGTGGGATAGGGAGGGTGGAGGGAGACGCAAGAGGGAGGAGATATGGGAACATATGTAAAAATTTAAAAAAATAAAATAAAAAATTTGCTGCTGTTCGTTTGCATGTTTGTTTCACCTTGTAACTAAGCCTGGAGTCGATTACATTTTCTCTAAATTAAAATTTGCTTATTTAATCGGCATTTCAGATTCACTGAAGCAGACTGCTGCTCCAGCCCCTCTTCTGTCACTGTTATCTGCAGATAAAGTTGAAAAGAGTTTAAGGCAGTAGCGTTTTGCTTTTCATTGAGGATTGAGGTCACAAGCGGTTAGCATCTGGGAACGTGTGGGGAATATTCGTAAAATCAGGATTTGAGACTCTTAAGATAGGTCTGCCTCCTCCTGCCAACCTTTTCGAGGAGTTTGAGAGTAACCTTGTTCATTCTGGGGGCTGGCTGGCTATGCTGTACGGAGACTGTGATTGAGTTGAGAGGACGGATGCCGGCTAATCGGAAGCCGGGATGATGAGGTTTGGGGACGACACTGACATTCAGACTGTGATTAGATGGGAGGAAGGGCAGTCAGTGGCTGTGGCCATACTGGAGTTGATTGGATTAAAGTGTGACTGGTTGGCGTATCTAATTGAGAATGGGGGCCGCCAAGTAGTCCGATTTGTATTATGTCTAAGAAAGGTTATGATTTGGGGAGCCTGGAGACAGGAGGGAGTTGGTAGCTTTGCACATCTGGGAGGGGCTGTGCTGGGAGCTGCAGGTTTTCTGTGGGAGGTCCTGAGGGACCCCCGGCGGGAGCAGGACTTGTAGGAAGAGTGTCCCCAAAGGGACAGCTCTGTTCAGGAACAGTGCAAAGTTCCGGGTGGCTGCTGGACGCCGGGTGGTGTGGGGTGTTGGGAGATGGACGGTGGGGGGCGTTATTGGAGACCTGGGAGGAGAAGGAAGGATTCCCATGTGATCTTAAAGGGAGAGTTGGAGGAGATTTTCAAGGAGCAGAGCGACATTACCAGGTTCCCTCCTTACGAGGATCCCTGGACAGTGTACACAAGATGGACAAGATTGAGAATATGCCGACAGGGCACCTGTGGGCTTTAGGTGGGGAAAAAGCAGAGCTCCTGGGTTAAGGCAAGTGGTGGGAAAGGAGAGAAAAGGAAAACCTATCAACGATCTGGGGGGGTGCGGTCACTGGCTACGTGTGGAGGATAGCAGTCCGGGAAATCACCCAGATTTCTTGTTTGGCCAATTTGGTGGGCGGTACCACCACCCTACTTGCTTCTGGGCACGTAGGTGCCATGTTCTACCCTCCTGTGATAAAGGCTTCTCGTTGAGGCTGAAGGAAGGCAATGGGAGGCTTCCCGGCGGCGGCCGAGGGTTCAGGAGTCTCTGCCTGACGGGCTGCTGCATTCCAGGGGGTCACAGTGCGGCAGGATGGCTGGATGAGTCAACGTCCAGAGCTTATAGGGGTGGAGCTGTGGGGCCCGAGGCAGGACAGGTCTGGTCCCAAGGGAAGACGGTTGGCTCAGGTGGAGATCAATGAATTAGGGGGCCCTCACTCTGCTTTGGTTAAAACGCCAAGAAGTCAGTTTTGGGCTCAGATCCCCTCTGTCCCCTACGGCTCCCCCAGCGAGGGCTGTGCCCACACTGCTTCTGGGAACTTGCGCGCTGGGCACCAGGGGGACAGACAGATACTGCAGGAATGACTCTTAAGGGAGGGGTAGGGACAGCAACTAGCACGGTCCTGCCCCGCCCCTAACATACTGACGGAACTCAGCTGACATTAACACCCTCCAGGGAGGTACGGGAAGATGCTTCTGTCTGACCCTTCTCCCCTCAGTGGCTTGTGTGCCCGAGAGAAGCCATGTACCTGACTGAGGAGAGAGGTGCTTTTCGCTCACACTGTTTTCCTGCGGTCAGCACACACGAAGCCAGGCTCAGGTCCAGTGCAGGTCGGCTCTCTGGCGGCTCTGACTCTTGCATGTCCGTGCTTGAGTGGGTACCTGGACAGGTAAGAGTTTGCTGGGTAGACCAACCCTGTCCATGTGCAGCTCCCAGGCTTGCACCGTCCAGTACGGGAGCCACAGTCACATGTGGTTACTGAAATTTAGATTAATTGAAATAAAGTGAAAAACCAGCGCCTCGTGCTCAATAAGCCCCATACGGCTGCACGTGGGTCAGCGCAGCTACAGAACGTTCCATTCTGTTGGAACGCGTCCATCTAGACCGTTCGCCGAGCTGTCACTCTGGCCCGTCCGGAACTCCCTGCCTCTGTTCCCCGCTATAGAGTCCACGCGGTGGCTCCGAGCTCCCAGGCCGGGGTCGAGAGCACGCGGCGCGCGTGGCCCCGGGGAGCCGGCGGGTGGCACGGCTCGGTACAAGGGCACCATATGCGCGGGCCGGCCGGGCCCTGCACCCGCTCAACCAGCGCGAGAAGCAGAAGGCGCACACGGGGGTCCTGAAGCGGCGCATAGCCGAGGAGACCATCAGCAAGCCCAAGGTGGGCCGGAAGTTCGCGCCCACTGCGACGCGATGGAGGCCGAGCTGAAGCGGAGCACCGCGGGGCTGCTGACCCTGCACGACGTGAAGGCGCGGCTGGAGGCCCTGGCGCGCCAGCGCGAGATGCAGCGGGCGCAGCGCGAACGGCGGGAGCGGCGGCGGCGCCGGCAGCTGGACGACGACGGCGACGAGGACCCCGAGGGGGGCGACCCCGAGGGCAAGGACGCGGCCGTGGACACGAGCTTCCTGCCGGACCGCGAGCGCGAGGAGGTAGAGGCGACGTCCAGCTCCTGAGCCGGCTGCGGGCACCGGCGCGCCGCGCGCATCCACAGGGGCGGCCCGTGGGGCAGGTCCTCAGCGAGGCGCTGATGGCGCGGCGCCCCGCCTTCCGCGAGCTGCGCGCGGCCGGCGCGGAGCGGCCGCTGTAGGCCGCGGAGGCCCGGATCCGGCCGCACGACCACCCCTTCTACGACCTGAGGGTGGCGCCGACGCGCGGCAAGAGAGGGGCCGCGCTTCACCGTAGACGTGCACGACGACGTGCGGCTGCGCAGCGACGCCTCTGGAGAAGAACGAGTCGCCCGCGGACAAGGCGGCGCCGCGCAGCAGGCGCGGGAAGAGCCAGCGCTTCTTCCCCACCCGCCGCCGGGAGCCCTACGAGCCCGAGAAGCGCTGGGACGGCTGCACCGTCCGGCGACGCCAAGTCCGCTCCCCCGCCAGCGCGCTCCGGTGGCCTTGGCCTCTGCCCTGGAATTCAGTCAAGACCGACCGAGGCTTGGCGCTGTGCGGATGTGGTCCTTCTGTGGCTGGTGTTCTTCTCGGTCGTTGGGTGGGTTTCGGAGTGCTTCTAAGGTTGCCTGGCTCTGCTGGGCCGGGTGGAAGCCTCGCCGGGCGCGCGGTGGACGGCAGTGAGGGTCAAGGCTGCTCTGACCTGGGTCACAGCGTTGTGGCCAGGAGTCGTGGTCGTGGACTTGGTCCCCAAGCCCCCAGACTGTCGGGGTTCGGGTCCCAGCCCGGCTTCTTACTTGCTGTGTGATTTGAGGCAAACTGATGGAAACTCCGTGCGTCAGTTCCCTCTCCTATAAATAGGGGTAACCATAGCACTGGAGATCAAAGCGAGGATGAAATGAGTCTGTATTTGTCAAACACTTAGACCTCAATAAATACCTGCTCTTATTCTTCTGTTGTTGGTTAATTTATTTGAAGCAGTTTATATGGCCCATTTCAGAACCATCTGAGGGCAAAGGCGGACCTGCCCATCACTTTTTCCCGGTATCAGGGGAGCAGCCCTGCCCTGGGTGTTCCTCAGCTTGGCCACTTAGCCCCAGGGGTCAGGGGAACAGAAAGTTGGTGCATGTGTGCGTGTGTGTGCGCGTGCGTGTGCGTGTGGTGGAGGGTTTAGGATGACAGTTTTTCCTTTGGCCTCAAGCTCCATATGGCTTTTGCACTTTGCTCACATCTTTCCTCAGCCGGGGCCAGTCTACCAATAAGCCCATCAAAGGCATTCTTCATGTCGGGTACAGAGTTTTTGATCTCCAGCATTTCGTTTTGGGTCTTTCTTAGGATTTCTGTCTCTCTGCTTACGTTGCCCATCTGTTCTCACATGCTGTTTACTTTACCCGTTAAGCCCTTAGCATATTTAGTTCCTAGTCTAATGAACTATCTAATGGTTGTTCTAACATCCCTGCCATGTCTGGTTCCGATGTTTCCGCTGTCTCTTCAAATTGTGTTTTTTGCCTTTTGCTCTGCCCTATAATATTTTTCTCGATAGCTGGCCGTGATACACCAGGTAAAAGTCTTTTAGAACCTCTGCCCCTGGGCTGAGAGCTGCAGAGGTGCTTCTCAGGTTTTTTTCCCTCCCCGCTTACGTGGGACTGGATGGCTAGAGGGGGCTGGAGTTGGGGTGTCCCTTCCCTCGGGTCAGCTTCGCTCTGATAACAGCCCAGCAGGTTGGGCTCTGGTTAACCAGTGTCTTCTGAGAGCAGACCTTGATGAGAGGAACAGAGTGCTCTGGTGTATTCGAGATGGTCTCCTTTCCCCTCCCCCTGCTGGAAGCGGGAAGGGATTTTTCTTTGATATTTACAGTGGGAACCTGATTGAGCTCCTGGAGGTAAAGCTCACAAAAGTGTGCGCCCCCAGCCCCCCCGCCAATGACTGAGTCCCCTGGAGTGGCCCACACTGCGCTGAAGTCCTTCACTAATTACAGCCCAGGTATCCGGTTTCTGCAGTAAGTTGTGATGCTCTGTGTCCAGCCGTCTGTCTCTCCAGTTTGGGGGGGCAGCAGTTTGCGCTATGACCTTACTTCTCTGGCCGTTCTAAGAAGAGCTGTTGATTTTTTCAGTTTGTTTGACCTTTTACTTGTTGTTAGCGTGGAGTGGTGACTTCCAAGCTCCTTACGTGCCTAAACCAGAAGCCAGAACACACATCCCAATGTTCAGAAGCGCTCTAATAATCCCAGCCTCTTGAATACACACGTCCTGCAGCCACCGACCTGCCCAGGTCGGGCTTGGTGTCTCGCCGTCGCGCGTGGCTGACACCCCGCGAATCCCCTCCACCTGCCTGGTGGGTTCCACTCCATGCTTCCTGGGTCTCAGGCTTTCCTCTTTGTGAGTTGCTTCCTCTTTTTGATGGAGCACGTCCTCCTTGGCTTTACGGTCAAGGGTTTCTGAGAAGTATTTGTCTTTAGAGCTTGAATGTCTAAAACTTCTTCATTTTACGCGACCGGAAGCGTGGCAGATGGAAATCGCTGTCTGTCAAGACGTCAAAGGCATTGCTCCGTCGTCTCGTAGTTTGTTTTCTTGACTATTCCATTTAGTACCTTGAGCAGAAACTCGTGTGTAGGAGGGGTCGCATCAGAGCTGGGAAGAGCATCCCAGACCCTCCAGCGAGCAGAGGCTGACAGCAGCTTCCCCTGACCTCTCACCGCCCCTTCCTTTGTGTGTCCAGGCTGCTCTGTCCACCTGTCCGGGACTCCATCGAAGAGGCCTCTTCTCAGAGGGAGGAGCCCTCCTCGGCCTCGTCATCTGATTTCATAGGCCCTTCCCAGCGCTGTGCACTTGTTTCACTTTCTGTGTTCTGTGAAGCTTTTCCTCACGTCTGCGTGTTGAAGTCCTTACGCCCAGGAGTCAAGGCTGTACGATTCCTGTCTCCCCAGACTGCCTGGACCACAGAACTCTTGGTTTAACTGCCTTGGATGAAGATGGTGTTTACTCCGGGATATCCCAAACACAGCACCAAGTGTACGTGCCCAGACCTCAGCCAGCCCCAAAGCTTTCTGGGTGGAATTCAAGCCTGAAACAGACGGGATGCCTGGGCCACTGTTTCAGAGGCTCCCGTCCAAATGAATTTGGCGGGGGTGGGGTGGGGGTGTGTGCGGGGAGCTGCTGCCTCCCCTGGTGGTACTGATGGTGCCACAGAGGGCAAGACACAGCCCATCCCCCTCCCACCCCGCTCCTGACCCTCAGCGAGACCCCAGGGACGCAGTCGACACTGCGTGGCCTCTAGGGTGAAGTCTGTTCTGAGCGAAGCCCTCCTACTGGACCGTTTCCATCGGCCAGCTGCCCGTTCTGGGCTTTGCAGACCTCGTAAAGGACCATCCACAGTGAGGGCCAACATTCAGTCAGTGCCGGGAACTGACGAAGCACTTCTGCTGCTTTAACTAATCTAACCCTTAAGAGGACCCTGTGAGGCCGGCTCTGTTTTTCCCATTTCACAGACGAGGGGCAGAGGGGCTACAGTTACAGAGCCGTGAGGGCGGAGCTGGGGCTCGAAGCGCTACACTGCGCTGGTGTCATCTTTTGCAAAGGCCTGGACTTGGCTGTAGTCCAGCCACCTTGGTGACCCTGGGTAACTTTCTGGCGTGGACATACTGTTTTCCCACCAGGCGTATATTCCCTCAGGGTCCTTTTGGGGGACCACAGTGTCACCCCTGCTCTGACCCCGTGTGGCTCAGGTAGAGCTGTACCGTCCCCCGGGCCCAGCGGTCTGCTTTGTCATCTACTGGGCACTGCGGTTGGTTCAGGGCTGAGAACGACCCGGGCCAGGAGGAGCGGATGCCTCCGGCACAGTCGCGGGAGTGACGGGCAATAGCTCTCCTCTGGAGCCACGGCATACAGGGCGATGTGTGTCCCCTGCGCCCAGAGGCCCTACGTGGAGACGGACTGCCTGACACAGGAAAGCCGGGCGGAGAAGCAGGCAGGGGACTCCGCTCCTGCGGACGAGGCTCAGGGCCCTGGGTCTCCCCGTGCCGGGGGTCCTGGACTTCACCCCTCGCTGTTCTAATGGACCACCAGGGGCCACAGAGGAGGGGCACGTCCCCCAAGTTCGGGCCGACACACAGCCTGAACCGGGCTGGCTGTCACCGTGCCCACTCCCGGTGCGCAGAGGGGCTCGGCCACCGTGTGCCTCGGGTCCCCGTTCAGGTCGTCGAAAGTCCTCCCTTCCAGGGAAGTAGAAGTGGCCTCGCCTTTGTCTCCACCTGCCGTGCTAGCTCTGGCCTCTGTGAAGCAGAATCTCTGCTCCAACTGCCACAAATCAGAATTCAGAATTTGGGGAGATCATTTTCACGCTCAGCCCCTCTCGAGCAGCTCAAAATCCCTAGTTCCTTCTGCTGCTCAGCAGGCAAAGGACCCCATCTGCCGACCTCCCGGCTGCCCCCAAACCCCTGCTCAGGAGTGTCTGAGAGGCTCCAAGCCGGCAAGGGGAAAACAGCACCCAACGGCATTACCCCTCCTTTCCAACCCCCAGACCCCACCTCAGGACGCTGCTTTGCTTAGATCTGCCCACGCATTTACTCACTCAATTTCCTATTTGAAGGCACGAGAATACCTTTCAACTTGATGTTATGAGGAGCAATTTTTAAATAGCCAAGTCTTCAGGAATATCTACGACTATGCATTTCAAACTAATTTTCAGAAGCAGAATTTGTTGGGATAAAGGATTTACGGACACTAGGGACTTATAATAAATATTGTCTAATTGCCTTCTGTGGGATACTGAATTTTCCAGAGATAGTGGCAGCATCTCTCACCCTACACGCTCTTCTGTAACGTACCTCCCCCACCAAAAGGTGCAGTTTATTCCTCCACCACCGTGGGTGGGCCCCGGGCCTGCTTTGACTAATGCAATATGGTAGAAGTGATACTGGGCCCGTAGACAGGGCTTTTAGCTGGCCCGGTGGCTTCCCTTCCCGCCTCTCATAAACACTTGCTTCTGAGACACCCTCTCTTAAAACCTAACTGCCGGTCTCCCCACAGAGGCACGTGGAGGTGCTTCCGTTGGCATCCCAAACCGAGCTTCCAGCCAGCTCCACGGCCAGCCGTGTACGGAGCACCCTGGCATGCTCCAGCCCAGCAGGAGCCCCCAGGTGACTCTAGGTCCAGCATCAGGACCACCCAGCTAAGCCCAGGAGATCCACAGAACCCCTTGAGGTAATAAAATATCTGTGAAGCCACCCAGTTTGGCGGTCTTTTGTTACATAGCAATAGAACTGAAATCCCCTCCAAAAAGACTGCCCCGATGTACGTACGTTCTCATCAGTAGTTTATATAAGTGCCTCTTTCCCCAAACCCATATCCAAACCTGGTATTTTTTTTCACCTTTGCAATGTGATAGGTGAAGATTGCATTTCAATGTTGACTTGAATTTCTTTAGCTGCTAGTGAGACTGTCTTTCTCCTTGTTTTTCTTAGTCACATGTAGTTTTTCTGCAAGCTGCCCTTTTACGATTTGCTTTCCTTTCTATTCTGTTTTGAATTCTTTACAACTTGTTTATTACCTTTGTTCTTTCATATGGCAATATTTTATCCTGTGTTTCATCTATGTTTAATGTGTTTATAACTTTTTCTAGGTACAGGAGTTTTTCATTTTTATGCAGATAAAATCCATCCATCATTTAATGCTTTTGCTGTAACCCCACCTCATAGACTTTTATGCAGTATCCCAGCCACATATTTCCTTACATAATTTGCCTTTGCTGATGGGTTCCTCGGTCTGTGCTCGTCAGCTCTTTTCAAGCGTGTTTTGCCTCTGCATTAGGCTTCAGGTGAGGACGTTAGCCTCACGTGGTCTCTCTCCATCTGCGCCCTGCCTGAGTTATTGACCACCTCCAGCTCTCACCCTACCCTCACTGCCTTCCTTGACCTCCTAACTCCGATGACTTTTCTTTCCTCTCCCTTCAGCCGTTTCACAGCACGTCCAGAGGTCAGCATCACTGGTATTGTTCTTCTTTCAGGACCTCTGGCTCCGAGCCACCAATGACCTTCTCACGTTGCCCTTCGTTGAACTTCTGCAGAACCGCTCCCTTCACACTCAGGGTGGTCTCTGCCACATCAGCCTCTCCTTGCTGTGTTTCCTCTTCCATGCAGTCTGGGCATCTTAGGTCACCACTCCACGGTCCCCCCTCCACCATCCAAGGAGCCCTTCCCTTTGCATCAGAAATGCCATGCCCGTGGTGGCCATGCACAGAGGGGCAGCACAGCAAAGTGACCGCGGGCCCAGGCCCAGGTCAAGGCTGTCTAGCTATGAATCGTGGCTCTGCCTCTTCTCAGCTGGGTAGCCTTGGGCGAGTGGCTTAACCTCTCTGTGTGCTAGACAACGTAGAGCTGCACTAACTGGATAGCCACTCACCACATCTAGCCAGTGAGTACCTGAAATATGGCCAATTCTGAACTGAGGTGTGCTGTGAGTGTGAAATATACACAAGAATCAAAAAGGGAGCAGCGGGCTTCCCTGGTGGCGCAGTGGTTGGGAGTCCGCCTGCCGATGCAGGGGACGCGGGTTCGTGCCCCGGTCCGGGAAGATCCCACATGCCGCGGAGCGGCTGGGCCCGTGAGCCATGGCCGCTGAGCCTGCGCGTCCAGAGCCTGTGCTCCGCAAGGGGAGAGGCCACGACAGTGAGAGGCCCACGTACCACAAAAAAAAAAAAAAAAAAAAAAGGGAGCAGCACAGAGGAATGTGAAGTATCTCAGCAATAATCTTTTTGTGTTACTTGTTGAAATGATAATATTTTGGATCTATTGGATTGGCTAAAATAAATTATTAGAATTAGTTTCTGCTCATTTCTTTTTGCGTTTTCATAGTGGTCATTAGAAAATGTAACGTTACCTCTGTGGCTTTCTGTGGGACAGTGGTAGAGAAAATCGGGACAGGCAGGACAGCTTTTGCCTCATTTTGCTAACATTTCCCATCATTCAGGAGTTGAGAAGTCCACCGACAAAGCAGTAACGAGCTTTATGGCAGTGTCTCGTCAATTGCTAAACAAACAATAGACAACACGTGCCTTACCTGAGCCAGAGGAGACAGACTCCATAGGAGGTCGAGCAGGAAAACGCCTGGACTTTGCCCCTGAGGGGGCGGGAGAGTAAAGTCGGTCGCCATCGGGGACAGGCGCCTGGTTGCTGCCCACCTGCTGCGGGCGACACGGAGCAGATCACAGTGGAACCGCGTTCCTCCTCTGAGCCCCCGTGTGGTCCTTTTTCTGACCCCAAATGCGTGGGGTTCTTCACACCACGCCCAGCTCTCCAACACCCACTGGGTGTCCTGCAACTCAATTCAGTTCTGACACTGTCACCCGGGGTGAACGCAGACCCCACAAGACTGTCCTCACTTCAGGCTCAAACCACAAATGAGGGGCCCAGGCCACCACCCCCTTTTGTCCGGCCGACTACAAGCCTGGGGCCTCCTGTGACCCACCCCCCTCGGGTTTGATGATTCACTAGAGTGACTCCCAGAACCTGGAAAAGCATGTTACTTACATATATTGGTTTGTTACAAAGGGTACAATTCAGGAACAACCCAATGGAAGAGAGGCACAGGGCAACAGGTGGGGAGGGATGCAGAGCCCCCGCGCCTTCTGGGGGGCGCATGCCCCTCAGGACCTCAGTGTGCTCCCCAACCTGAAGCTCCCTGAACCCCACTGTTCAGGGGTTTTGTGGGCCACTTGTTGTATAGGCATGACTGCCGACATCACTGGCCATTGGTGATTAGAAATCTGCAGCCCCTCTCCCCTCCCCAAAGGCCAGAGCTAGGGCTACAAGTGCCAACCCTCTAACCACCCGCTGGCTCCTCTGGCTGCCCGTCTCCGTCCTCCCACAGCTGCCCAGGGGCCACCAAGAGGCACCTCATTAACGTAAGCTCAGGTCGTGACTAACACACTCTCATCACTCCGGAAATTCCAGGGCTGCTGGGAGGTCTGTGCCTGGAAGCAGGGGCGAAGACCAAATACAGGTTCCTCTGCGCAGCCCCACGGAGGCAACACCTCCCTGAACCGGTGGCTTCCAAACCCGTTGGACCACGGCCCGGACACAAGTCTCCCATCCTAACCAAGAACACAAACACGACGCACACAGATGCGCGTGTGTGGATGTTACCGTGAACAAAAGGTTCACACAGACTCCAGGAAATGACACTCACCCTGACTCTGTGCCGGGTACTCTGGTGGTTCCGGTTCAGTTCAGTTCATTCCTGTTTCCTTCTGTGTTTCCTTCTGTTTTGTTTCGTTTGCTTGTTTTTCATACCGCCTCCAACTCATGACATGGATTTCTCGTCGCACTAGTGTGTCTCAGGCCACAGTGTGAAAGACACTCAGTAGCCAAGCCTCTTTGCGTCTCCTCTCTGAGATGTTATAAAAAGGAGGGAGGCCTGAAAACTCTCTGCGGAGCAGAGTTGCCTCCTGGACCAGCCAGTAGAGACACAAGCTTGCAGAGGAAGAGACAGAGCGCAGGGATCCTCAATCGTCCGGATGGAAAGAACGAACAGCAGAGGAAAGACCACGTCCTCTCAGACGGGTCTCCCTTCCAATAAGTGCCCAACGCAGGGTTTTCAGGCAGTGGCTTGTTTCGAGGACCCAGAGCGGTGCCCCAGGACCCTCGTATCCCCATACCTGGCCCCCCACCTCTGGTCATACCTCTGCCTTGAACCCTCTGACTTTCTCAAGAAGGCCGGCTTCCCGGAGTCTAGATGGCCTCACCACCAGACACCCAGAGCTGGCACGTGGACCACTACAGAGATGTCCATCCAGAGATGGGGAGGTGGAAACAGGGTCCCACCCCAGCCCTGGAAAGGGATTCTGGCCAGAAGCAGCAAGTATGCTCCAGGGAGGGTGGCAAGGTCTTAGAGCTGTCCTCCCAGCCCTGTGAGTCTGCGACAGATGTTCTCCGTTATCCCAGAGAAGCACGTGGCTTTTACGCTCTTTCTTGCTCCCTGGGCTAGGTTGTTGTGGCTCCGTCTCACTCCTCCTAATGGACCGTGTCTGACATCTGTGCAGTTCCTCCGTTGTGGGTATATGGAGTGTGGAGAGCTTCAAGAAGGTCAGGGACCAGCTATCCCACATGGGACAAAGAGAAACATTTATTTATATGCAATTTTGTAATATGCTCTTAAAATTTACCATTTTAAGAAGCATTTTCTTTTTGCTTCTTAAAGCATTTTGAAGCATTTTCCCCACGTTGTCTTCAAAAACACCCCACAAAATATTTTCATCTCCATTTATCCCTTTTCATGCTTTTAAAAAATATATGTATACTCCACATATGTCTTCAAAATGTACAGATTTAGAAGATGCGATTTTCAGTGTTCCAGATTTTTTGAATTCTTGTCCGCAGTAACGACAGGCCAAAGTAAAGAGAACACAGGCCTCACTTCTGTTTTCCCACAATTGCTTTCAAGCTAGGCTTTCTCTCTACAGTGGCAGCATCTCCTATGCGTTCTTTGCGGTAATTTACATGCATTGGTATATCCTGGGAAACACGCCTAGAATCTTTTCCTGTTTCTAAAAAGTTGAAAGTCTACTAACTAAACACAGACTGCTTTAGAAGACAGCAAAGCCTCTTTTCAAATCAAGTAATTGTGGGGTTAAGTTTCTCCCTCGGACCAATGGGACACGGTCTGTCACGGCACCGAACCGAGGCACTGCCTTCCAAACCTGCAAATGGAGGTTCTGCAACCTGCCTCCCTCCTCACTGTGAGTCCTTCTGGACTCAACTGGTTTCATTTCAGTTTGGGGGTGGGAAGCAGGAGGAGGGAGAAAACTTTTTGAAAATTGTAAAACTGCCCCCTCTACCCCGCCCAGCTCACCCAACCACACCTCCTTTGCTTTTTCCAACGGCCCATTAGAACCCCGGCCAAGACCTGGTCCCAGTCTACCTGCCAAGGACAGAGCCCTTCCCTGCTCAGAAACTGCATCCCTCATTTCCCCCTGTTGGTGACATAATAACCTGCCAACTTCTCATTTATAACCTCCCTCCTTCTCTTCACCACTCCAGCCACCTTTAATGCCTCTAAATGCCTAGATGCCGGCTTTAGCCCGGCCTCTCCAACTCAAGGCTGCCTGCGAGAAAGGGGAAATAAGGACGCTAAGGTCCTCTGAGCCACATCCGGCTCCTGTCACACCAGCATGCCACTCACACTGGACCTCTGGGTGGCCTTGAACGAGTGTGTTCAACAGGGCAGTCGGCGGGCTGCTTCGGGGCTGTTACCTGGTGAGCTAAGGGGACATGGGTCATTTCCTTCTGTGTTTCCATGGGTGCCCAGGAACTGAGACCCGGGACTGCCTTGGAAAAAGCCAGTGCAAAGCAGTGTCCTCCCCAGAAAGGATGTTCTGATCTGACGGGACTGCCAGATGGAGACTGTCCCGTCTCCTGTCACCAGAGGACCGGGCTGTGGGGTCAGGGCTGGGGCATTGAGCTGAGAAGGGGATGAGCTGAGGCAGGCTCTTCGCAGGCAGTGGCAGGGGCCCCGAACCTCCACCTGTGCACGCAGGACCCTGTCTGCTCGGAAGCAGGCGGACGTGGAGGGGCTGTCCTGGCAGGGTTACCAGGAATTCCTCCCTGGGGAACAGGGACCCCAGGAGCCTGCGCTTTCCTCCTGATGTTGGCGGCCCTTTGCCATCTCCTGCAAGTCTCCACCACACCTGCGTCCCAGGGCTCCACCAGTCCGCGACCTCCAGGTTTCAGAAATGCAAATATTTAACCAGTAGATTAGGGCATTGGTTTGGTTTGACACGTTAGTTTAGTTTTGTCTTTTTAAAGAAGTTAGGGTTTTCAAGACAGCACATTGCTAACCCTATCACCCACCTAAAGTCACGGATAAAATCTGATGCTGTAGGGGATGAGGTGACAGAGTTCAAGGTAAACACTTTGATCTTCCAAACCCACTTCCACGTTTACACAGTCATTCCCTCCCTGGTGGATAAGATGGGTCATTCTGAGATGTGCTGCTGGGTAGAGATGCAAATCTCCTCCACCTCCGCCTTCACACCGAAACACCAAGACTCATCTCAATTTCTATGGTAAGTAGGTATTGAAAAAAGAAAACGGAAGTGAGATCAAACTCTAAAAATGTTCTTCAGGACCAAAATGTGTGTTTGTAGGCTGTGTTTTTCCTTCTCGTTATATGTGATTTCACATCACAAGAATTTCTGCTGCAAGTCAGACCCAGTTCTGCCTTTGAAAGCAGCATCGACATAACAGTTTGTGGGAAGAAGGTCTCTCACCTATGCGGCCAGATGGTGGTTCTTAGACTTTGGGGACCGTGAGTCCCGAGAGCTCCTCAAAACTGCAAAGTCCAGCCCGACCCCTACCCAAGAGGTTCAGCTCAGTCGACCTCCAGGTGACTCTACTGCAAGTGAGTGGGGCCGGTCTTTGAGAAACACGGGCAAATACAAGCAAAAAATCTCTGCCTTGACTCCGTGTTGACCTTGGGGAGGACAAGAAAGGTCTGGGGGTGAAGAAGTAAAAGCGGGGAGTATAGACATCTCTGTAGGAAGTTGGGGAAGAGAAGAAATTGGACACTAGCCCGTGGCGGATGTGGGAGAGAAGGAAGACGTGTACCATTTCATCATTATTATTTTAATGAATGGAAAGATTTAAGTGCATTTATGTGCTGAGAAGAACTGGCCAATAGTGAGGGAGAAGTTGATGATAACCCGAGAACGGGAGTGACCGATGGAGCAGGACCCCAGATGAGGGAAGAAGGATTAAACCCAGCGCACCCCACTGGACCACCAACCAGCCTCGCAGAGGAGGAAGGGAATTTACCCTTTGAGTCAGAGGCAATCTGAATAATAACTCGTTCAGATAACAGAAAAGGGAAGGACAGTGTCAGCTAAAGTTTCTATAACAGTGTTGCCTGGTGCTTTGGCTTTACTTGAAGTTTTGAAACAGGAAAATAGGATTTAGAGAGAAAATGGACACCAAGGAAAGCTCTCGTCAGAGCCCAGATGGTACTAGGCTTCCAGGAAGCAGTGGCCTCTAGATGCTCAGGAACAATGGCTCTGTCTTCTCACCAAAAGGGGACAATAGGAATCCCAACCACCCCTCCTGGCTACTGTCTGACCTTCTTATTAAAAACAGCCTGTAATGTCAGATTATCATGTACGTGCGGCCCATGACCCCATGATTCTCAGCGGATAACATCTCACAAAGCACTAGGTAGTGTTACAGGGATTTAATGCAGTGTTTTTGATGTTTATTTTGCATTATGTAATGTTACAGGTATATGTTATTGTATAAGTTTACATTCTTATTCCATAAATTCAGAAAATACAGACAAGCAGAGAGAGGGAAATAAGTCCCACTGCAGAAAGACGACCACTCTCAAGACTTGGTGCTGTGTTAACGAACCTCCAAGATGAACCCGCGATAATCCTTGTCTCCCAGTATCTGCACCCCTGTGTAACCCCTCCCACACGGCCTCAGGGCCGCCCTGTGTGCCCAAGAGAATACAGTGAAGTGACAGTGTAGGGCTTCTGAGGCCAGGCCGTGAAAGACATTGCCGCTTCCACCTATAACCCGGATTTCTCAACAGTGGCACCATGAACCCTTTGGACCACATAATTCTTTATTGTGGGGAGATGTTCTGTGCATTATAAGATGTTTGGTAGCATCCCTAGCCTCTACCCATTAGATTCCAGTAGCACCTCCTACTCGGTTGTAAAAATCAGAAATGTCTCCAGACATTGCTGAATGTCCCTGGGGTGAGGGGGCAAAACGGCCCCCAGTTGAGGGCCATTGACCTAGACTCTTGCCCTGCCAGCTCTGGGGGAAACGGGTCACCAGGTGTTGTGAGAGCAGCCCTGCAGAGAGGAGCACATGGGGAAGAGCTGAGGCCCCCTGGCCAACAGCCGGCACCATCTTGCCATCCACTGGGGGGAGCCACCTGGAGAGTGGTTGACTCAAGCCACCGGATGACTGTGGGCCTGGCCAAAAACTGATGGCAAACCTCATGGGAGCCAGAGGTCTGTAGAAGAATTAATAATGCACGTGCGGTTCTCAGTCCCTGGCTCAGCCTCGGGTCACCGAGTGAACTCAGGAGTAATGACGCCCCATGAATTATGCTAATTCAGACTGATTGTACCTGGGTCTAACCTACCTCCACGGCTTATGGAGGACGTGAATATCCCTCACCGTTAAACAGACCAGATCTATGTGTCGTTCCTAAACAGGTGAATGCACTGCTCCCGCAGGTAGGAGATCAAATGTGTGAGTCCCTGGACAGCGAATCTGAGGTCCCTGCCCTTACCAGTCCCGTTGCTCTGGTTTGAAGATCTGTTTGCCCTGAGATTGTGGCAAGGTAGCTTGGGGGTTTTGTTTTTGTTGTGTGTTTTACGTACTATTATCATTTGACAACGAATTAAACCCCCCATGTTTCCCTCTTTTAGCTACAATGGGCTTGAAAGCGTTATTCAGCTTTAGTTTTTAATACAGTCAACGGAAATGTATCAATATTATTCCACCTTTTTCTATTGTCAACAGATATATATCATTCCATTTTTTACTACAGGCAATGAACATGTATATTATTCCATTAGCAAAAGTGTCTGCTGATTTTAGAGTAACTAAATCCAGTTATCCAGTTCTAGAAATATCAATGTCCTAACAATGATTTTCCTAGAAATTTATTAGGGGAGAGAAAACTGAAAACTAGGGAGCAAAGAACTGTAGATTCTTATTCCTTGGTTTGGTTCTAGAGATCTACCAGCCAACAGATCATGGAGTATTTATTTGAGGGAACAGAACGAAAAGGAAAGAAAGACGAATAAGAAAACCGCTTAGGCCCTAGAATGAGCCAGGCACCATTTCTGCATATTATCTTGAACTCTTTCTCTGATGTATAAATATTTAACATAATTATAATCAAAGTGTACATAAACTTTATGTATTATTTTTTCCATAAGCTATTACATGGTTCTA
Source organism: Aethalodelphis obliquidens (assembly GCF_003676395.1). Classification (NCBI taxonomy): domain Eukaryota; kingdom Metazoa; phylum Chordata; class Mammalia; order Artiodactyla; family Delphinidae; genus Aethalodelphis; species Aethalodelphis obliquidens. The sequence goes on from NW_020837978.1 coordinate 2,519,127, forward strand.
TGTTTCAAAATAGACCGTATACCTATAACTTTAATGGCAGCGTAATATTCCATGATCTTGAAGTACTGCCGTTTACTAAGCTATTTCCATATCGTTGGACATCTGGTTCGCATGAATCACTCTTGTAACAAGATATGACTTCCAAGAAGATCTAGAATATTGTCAACAGATGGCTCATGAAAGTGATTTTGATATTCCAGTGCCTCTGTTGATGATTCTGCAGTAAATAAAATGTAACTAAAGATTGCTCACAAGTTGGTTGGAAACGTGGGTATTACATAAACAAACAGAAGGTAAGGTGAACTAAAGGGACATGCGAACTTCAATAAAATGACACAAATTAGATGTAGGTGAGAAGGAAAAGGCCAAATACACATAGAAACAAAATGGAGCCAGATACATAAATAAAGATGTTTTAGTCACATTACTCCTCCACATGTTAGAGTTTTCATGGTCCAGGAGTTTCTCTACCTGAATCCATGATTCTATTTAATCTTGAAATACTGAGGGTGTTCTCCAGGTTTTATGTCCCTGTACAGCCTTTCTCAGTTTCTAAGATTATTTTAAATCCATATTCCTAGATTAAAGCAACAGTTTTAAAGTGAAAGGCAGGAACGGAAAGTGGTGGAGTAAGGCATTTCCCTAGTTAGAGGAAAAGAAAATAGGGAATCTTGCGAGTGACTTTGACTTGTGGGTTGTGGAGGTTTAGGAAGGTACCCTGAAGAGGAGTAGAGGAAAAAGGAAAGAGTTATTTCTGTAGTGTTTTGTTTTTTGTTTTTTTTTTTCCGGTACATGGGCCTCTCACTGTTGTGGCCTCTCCCGTCGCAGAGCACAGGCTCCGGACGCGCAGGCTCAGCGGCCATGGCTCACGGGCCCAGCCGCTCCGCGGCACGTGGGATCTTCCCGGACCAGGGCACGAACCCGTGTCCCCTGCATCGGCAGGCGGACCCTCCACCACTGCACCACCAGGGAAGCCCTGTAGTGTGTATTTTTAATAAGAGAGAGTGAAAGAGCTATACAGTGCTCTTGTATCAGACACTCTTATGTCTTCAGACTACATCTTAGGACTTTAGGGGCTGAAGTTGTCCTTTTAAAAGGACCGGATTCTCCCAGTTGAGCAATGGGGCAAATTCCAACTCCCTGGAACGTTCTAGCAGTTGGAGTAACAAACCGGAAAATCCTTCACATTGATTTGGCTTCGAGAGGAACCAATGTTTCTCTGTTCCTCTTCCCTCCCTCACGGGTCCAGCTGTGACTTTGCACCAACCTTGGAAACTCAACCAAACTCTCATACAACGAGAGGATCTGTCTGCTAGAAAATGGTCTCCGCAGATCACTTCCTTACTCTGAGGCTCACAGTGGTGGCTCGTGCAACGGCACAAAACCCAAGGCCTAGTTCTGAGCAGGGCGATACCCTGGCATCCTCGGGCCTTGTCAGTGTCCCTTCGGGGGGGTGTCTATAGTAGAAAACGCACACTTACTCCTCAGGTTTTATCCGCTCTGTTTAACTGGGAGTTATCTTCAACCCCTGTGTTAAGGGAGATCAAACTCTGTCACACAAATGAATACACCTAATTACACACCAGTATCTACACAGTCACGTATCAGTAATTATTTGAGTAGGAGATCAATAGACTATTAGATTATAAAGGTTTCTAAGAGAAAATCGATTACATTTTCTCTTTATTAACATAGACACCATGGTACTGTCATGATGACGAGTGAAAATTTGAGCTAATTTCTGTGATTCGCTTATGTGTTCTACAGATATTTATTGTGTTTTAGGCATGGAGGGGAAACAACAGGAAATAAGAGGACAAGGGCCTTGATCTCGTGTGGAGCAGACATTCTGTTCAGGAAAATGGGTAATAAACAAATGGGAGATATATTATCAAGATAATTACATATTTTTGCATTAAAACACCTTTTAATAGAGATTTAACATGATTTCGTCTGGTCTTTTCAAAAACCCTGGCAGGTGGATAGAGAAGGCATTACCATATCCAGTTTTAGTATTATTTTGAAGTAGTTTCCAATGCACAGAAAAGCAAGAATAGTACGAAGAATTACCTTCACCTAGATTTCCAAATTTTTAATATGGTTATCAATTATGTAATTAGTTGTTAATAATCATTAATGTTACTGCATTGTTTCATCACCTTCTCTCTCTGATAGATGGATAGATAGATAGATAGATAGATAGATAGATGATAGATAGGGAGGTAATAGATGGATAGATAGATGATGGGTGGATAGATGGATGGATGGAGAGATAGATGGATGGATAGACGATAGATAGATGATAGGGAGATGATTGATGGATAGATAGATGATGGATGGATAGATGATGGATGGATAGATGATAGATAGATAGATGATAGGGAGATGATTGATGGATAGATAGATGATGGATGGATAGATGATAGATAGATAGATGATAGGGAGATGATTGATGGATAGATAGATGATGGATAGATAGATAATGGATGGATAGATGATAGATGGATAGATGATAGATGGATAGATGATAGGGAGATGATTGATAGATAGATAGATGATGGATGGACAGATGATAGACAGATAGATAGAAAGATAGATAGATGATATGTAGATTGATAGTCTTCCTGACCTCATGTCCCATCACCCCTAAATATTCTCCCTGCTACCTCCTAGCAACAAGGGCCCTCCCCTCCACTGCCACACATGAGTCTCCAAGGCAGGAAGTCCACACAGCACAGCCATCCCACCTGCAGGCCTTGCCCACATCTCACCGGCTGGCTCAGCAGGCTCTCTTTCCCTTCCCCACAGAGGCTCCTACATGGAGCACACACTGCAGTGGGTCTTCGGCCCCACTAGGCTCTTTCCATCTGGACCAGTTCCCAGCCTTCCCACCTCTAGGATCCTTGACTGTCGTCAAGGGCACAGGCCCCTCCACCAGCAGGAACACCACTGCAGGGATGCTGTGTTCATGGTGCCCTCCTGTCCCAGCTGTGGTGCTGTGACCTTGATCACTGAGTTAGGCTGTGTCTGCCCCTTCCCTCCTTGCATCTGATTAATCATTTTGTGGGGAGATGGTCCAATATTCTTACAATATCCTGTTTCTCATCACACCTCCACCCCCCAGTGACATACACGTGTCAACCATTACTCTTATTGTTGCCTAGTAGTACTTATTTATTTCCATTGTTCCTTCTACATCTATTGGTTGGCATTCTGCTATAAGAACAGCTTTCCCGGGCTTCCCTGGTGGCGCAGTGGTTGGGAGTCCGTCTGCCGGTGCGGGGGACACAGGTTCGTGCCCCGGTCTGGGAGAATCCCACATGCCGCAGAGTGGCTGTACCCGTGAACCACGGCCGCTGAGCCTGTGCGTCCGGAGCCTGTGCTCCGCAATGGGAGAAGCCACAACAATGAGAGGCCCGCATATCGCCACAAAAAAAAAAAAAAAAAAAAAAGAACAGCTTTCCCTTCTCTTCATGTGTTTATTTATTTACTTCTTATTTTTATCAGTATGGACTCACGACTCACAGATTCCTATCTCATACAGTGGGGTGTAATCCGATTATTTCTTTTGATGCTTAAACTATTCTAAAAATCAGCCAGTGGGAGCCCCTTCAAGCTGGTTCTTGTGTCCTTTTGACACGTTCCCATCGTTCTTGCGTGCTTCCTTACTTTTTGGCATGAAAAGATGTTTCAGGCTTATCCTGTGGTTTTCCTACCCCAGCCCTGGAAGCAGCCCTAGCTCCCACTAAGATCTGAGTGCCAGTGTGCCTGTTTCTACTGGGGTGTCATTGCTTCTAGGCCCTTCCAGCTGACAGAGGTTGGAAATATGTGTAGGTATATGTACGTGTGTACATACACACGTGTGTGAAAACAGATATATGCACACATACACATATACATATATATACCACGTTCACACACACAGACATCTGTAAAAATTTCCATGTCTAATTCTGTGCGCGTGCACACACACACACACACACACACACACTCTGCATGAGTTCATACCGATATTTCTAGTTTCAGTCCAACCCCTCAAGGTTCTTTCCAGCTTTCCTTCTCCCCGGTTGGTAAACCCTGCTCAGCTGTACATGATGGAGAACCCTGGGGGGCGGGAGGGGCACTTAGTTTGGCCGGGGAAGGGCTCTCTGAGGATAAGCCTGGATGACAAGAGAGGGTGGGAAAGGGTTCCAGCGGAGGGATGCGAGAGCCACGCCGCAGGAGCCGGCTCAGATCGCCCGGGACCCCACGCGGAGAGGCGGGCGGTTGCCAGCGACACACACAGGTAAGGGGTGCGTGGGTTACGCTGGGGAGGTGGGAAGGCCTTGGAGGATTTTAAGTAGGGGTGTGACATGGTCTGATTTGATGTCCAAGACAGAGCTCGGGCTCCCATGGGGGCAGACCGTGGGAGGACCAGAGTGGAAGCAGACGGGGGGGGGGGGGGGGGCACCGCGTGCGGGCCCGGTGGTCCTGGAGCAGCTGCCGCGCACCTTGATTTCAAGGCTGCCTTCCAGCTCCAGAGACCAGGATGCCTGGTTAAACCTACACTCGTTTGTTCATTCACTCACTCAGCTTCTGCCCCACACGAGAGGCCACTGGGACTCAATGGCCTTGACTTCGCAGGGGTTGCAGGTCCAGCATCCTCCTGCCGGCTCCTGGTCCAGTACGCGCTTGCTTCGTCAGGAACAACTTGGAGCTGGCGCGAAGTCCACGGGATAGAAGTGCTGATGCGAGGACCTCGGCTCCCCGGGTGCATCGCCTTCCCCGCAGCCTGGACGAGACCCGCTGATGCGCCACTCTGATTATACCACTGTGTGGATGCAGAGATGAGGAACCAGGTGACTTGCCTGTGGCCACAGACGGCGTCCACGTCCTCTTGCTACTGTTTCCACCTTCCCTTTCAATGCTTCCGAGCTCCAGGCACGCACAGCTCAGCTCTCTCCTCATCCTGGGCACGGCCACACGAGAAGAGCGCTATCCCCAAGGTCAGATCCACACTTGGAAGAGTGGATGTAAAGTATTGAAGTGTGTTTATTAAGACCCATGCCTTTGTCTCGTCTGAGAGGCTGATGTGTTTGTAGGACACGAGCTTGGCTGGGCTCTTCCTCTGGGTTCTTTCAGCTCCACATTTACTTAATCAAAATAAAGCAAGGTCGTCTGCGCCTGTCTCCCACGCAATGCTTCCCTCTCGCTGGGTGGGCACCTTTGGCCGTGGGATTACGGGGAGAGGCCGTACCCGGCGAGTGTACCGCAGCAGAGGCCCGGTGAGGCGACCACAAGGTCACATTCATCTTCTGCTGCTGCTGCAAGAGCACTGCAGACCCAGCCACTCACAGCACAAACACGGTAACCCACAGGTCCTGTGGTCAGGAGTCCACACGCAAGGTAGCGGGGCCCCTGCAGGGTCTCCTCTGGCTGGAAGAGAGGGTCCCCTTCCAAGCGCTCAACTTGAGTGCCAAGTTGGTGGCACTCAGGTCCCTGTGACTGTATGGGTGTGGCTCTAGAGCTCCTACAGGGCCCCCCTTCCCTGCCGCTCAGCAGACAGGAGAGCCGCTGCTTCACATCTCTCTTCTCAGGAAGTCCTCTGTTAAAGGGTTAGGTCAGGCCCACCCAGGAAGATCTTCCTTTTAATGACCTCAAAGTCAACTGATTAGGGACCTGAATTACATCCATAAAACCCCTTTATCTTTACCGTATAAGCAACTTAAAGACAGGAGTGAAATTCCATTGTATTCACAAGTCTGTCTGCCAGGCCAGAACTGTGCGTGGGGCAGGAGAAGGAATCCTAATTCCTTGAGTTAGACTTACGCCCTAGCTTTTTTTTTTTTTTTTTTATGTCATCTAGCGGTTTTATTTTTTTATTTCTTTTTAATTTTTATTTATTTAGTTTTTTGGCCGGGCCACGCGGCATGCAGGGTCTTAGTTCCCTGACCAAGGACTGAACCTGTGCCCACTGCAGTGGAAGCGTGGAGTCTTAACCACTGGACCGCCAGGGAAGTCCCCCCACTAGCTTCTTTTTAAATGTATTTTTTAATTACGGTAAAACACACAGAACATAAAATGTATCATTTTAAACCATTTATAAGTGTGCCGTGAGTTCAGTGCCATTAGGGACCTCCACGTTGTTGGGCTCCCATCACCACCCTCCATCCCCAGAACTCTTTCCATCCTTCAAAACAGAAACTGTGCAGATCAGACAGTAACTCCCCAGCCCCCTCCCCCCAGCCCCTGGCTTCCCCACCCCCTCTCCCCACGCACCTGTGTTCTCAGACACAGCTGAGGCAGCGGCAGGAGCTGGGTACACCGACACGTTTTCCCATCTCCCTTCCAAGGGCGCCATCTTATCAGAGCCTAGTTTGTTGTGCAACTCAAAGCTGGATGCGCGGCTGGCTTGTTCTTTATTGGACTTGTAGCTCACCCCCTGGGCTGGGACTGTGAACCCCATTGTTCCTTTGTGGGCAGAATACAGAGGAAGAGACGTGTCAGGGCATGGAAGCAGGACACGCTGCCCCATCCCACATTTCCCACAGCCCCAGACGCAGCGTGCATTAGCCACAAACCTGCCCACGTGGTCAGCAGGACGGGACAGTTTCTTCGATTTGGGAAAGGAACTGAGTCCAGACCGAATGAGGAAACTCATGCCTCTTTTGTGTCTCAGCTTCCCAACTGATGAATGGGGTCTGCAAAGTCTACATATTTTTTAAGCACATGCCCCTTGTGTAGACAGAAGGAACATACTAGAAGAATCTGGAATGGTTTTAGTGCTACGAGAATCCCGGTCGCAAACTGAGCAATAAAAATGATTTTTCAGTTTATTGGAAGCTTCCCTCCTCATGTATACATCATTATTTAACAGGGTAATGAACGTGACTTTGATTCTGTTTCTTTTTTTTTTTAATTTTATCTGATTCTGTTTCTAATTGAAGCTGTGGGCAAAACCTGCTTTTTCCACCCCGAGGGTCTTGGGCCCAGCTGGTCCAAAGCGTAAGGGAATGTTGTCGCCTTCGTTGGGGTCTGGATGTCGTATTTTGTGCACTGCAGATTTCCTTAGCTTTCTTCGTGAGGCATAATTATTTCCAGACAAGATGCTGGTTCAGATGATGGCCACGTCCCTGATGTGGCTTTTCCATTTTGCAAGCAGTGAACACAGAGCTTTCCTCTCTCTGAGCCTTCTGTGCATCTGGTGATGTGGCAAAGAAAGAAGTCGTAATTTTCAGCTATGATAAAGCGTTTCCAGGACAAAGCCACTTCTTGTTCAAATTCCAAACCCACATGCATAGAAACTATAATTTTCTGTGTGGATGGCAACTCTCTTCTGCAAACAGAGTAAGAGTCATTGTGCCAAAGGCTTCTGCTTTCGAAATATCCCTGCGTCCACAAGCCCATCGTGCATGTGGTGAGCCCGGCCGGGGGGTGCAGGACACGGCAACAAGGCAGAATATGGGCTGCCCATCTGGACACACTGCAGGGCTGCGGCACCAGCTCTGTTCCCCACTGTCTGCAGAGCTGAGGGGAGGGGTCCAGGGGGCTGCCTGTACCCTGGGGGACCCCGGGGAAGCCGCTGTCTCTGCTGGGGACCACAGAGGTGCATGGAGCACTGAGGAACTTGCGTGTGCTTGGGCTTTCCTTGGGGGTTTGGTTTTAAATAGAAATACAAATTCAAGAGACTTCTTGCTTTAAAAGCAAGAATAGAGGTTATTTATATTGCCACGTCAGTATTTTTAATGTACTTTAAGGTAAAAGAAAATTCCATAAACATGGAGAATTACAGCTACCAGACCCTAAAGAATCGTGTGCAGCTGTTTCCACGTCTTCCAGAGTGAAAGGAATTCCAGTGTCATGATGTCACTGCGTTGTGGCCAGATCTTTCTGAGGACGCGGCCATTCAGATGGACACACATCCTGGTCAGACCATTTCCTCTGTGTCCCAAAGGCAAGTAGGAGGACGAGCCACGGCAGCTTCAGCAAAAGCTGTGCCCGACCCAGGAATGGGAGTACGTGCACACTCACACACAGACACACACGCACACACACACACACAGCACACAGATATGCACACTCACACACAGACACACATGCACACACACACAGATATGCACACTCACACACAGACACACATGCACACACACAACACACACAGATATGCACACTCACACACAGATATTCACACACACGGGCACACACATACGCACAGACACACACTCACACACATAGGCACACACACTCATACACACAGACACACACACACACGCATAACCCAGACACAGACACGCACACTCACACACACACATGTACACACACAGACACACACTCACACACATAGGTGCATGCACACACTCAGAGACACACACACATGCACACACAGGTACACGCACAGACGCACACACATAACCCACACACCGACACGCATACACACATGTACACGCTCACACACACATGTACACGCAGACACACACACGCATACTCACACGCACACACATGACCGCTTCTGCAGCACCGTCCGGCCCAGCCTGCCTCACTGAGGGCGCTGAGCCCCACCTTCGTCCCTCGCAGCCCCTCGTGTGCTCAGCGCCTGACCTCTCACTCTCCCACCGTTGCCTCTGGTCACTGTTTTCTTCCCGGTTCCCTGGCTGCACCCTCACTCCTCCCTCCCCCCGGGGGTCCCAGGACCTTGGCTCAGAGACGCGCACGCAGCCACTCTGCTGGCTCCTGTGTCCCCCCGTCATCTCAGGAACCTGCGGCCCCGGCCCCGGCTCTCTGCAGCCCCAGCCCAGGCAGTACATACCTCACAGACCTTCCCCACGTCCCACTCCTCTGCCTGCCTCAAGGTCACTCAGGGTCACTCAGATTTGCTTTCTCCTTCCTCATTGTCACTGTCTGCCACACACGCCCTGGTCTCCCCATTGGCCTGACTCCAAACTGTGGTCACAGTCACACCAAGCCTTGGAGAGAGAGAGAGCCCCGTCCAGCATCATCTAAATGCCTGTACATTATGGCTGCAGCAAACGTGCAAAAGATGAAAAGAAGCTAGAATTCAGCCAGAAGTAACATTGTGAAGTCCATTCACGTGGGGTAGAGAAATGGCAGGAAGGAGATGACATACAACTGAATGTAGGGGACAAGGGGGCAAACCAAGCTGTTCGCAAGACATGGACATGGCAAGTACAGAACCAGACACAGTAAGTACAGAACCAGACACAGCAAGTACAGAACCAGACACAATAAGTACAGAACCAGACACAGTAAGTACGGAACCAGCACAGCAAGTACAGAACCAGACACAGTAAGTATAGAACCAGACACAATAAGTACAGAACCAGACACAGTAAGTACAGAACCAGACACAGTAAGTACGGAACCAGCACAGTGAATACAGAATCAGACACAGTAAGTACGGAACCAGCACAGCGAGTACAGAATCAGACACAGCAAGTACGGAACCAGCCCAACAAGTACGGAACCAGCACAGCAAGTACAGAACCAGACACAGTAAGTACGGAACCAGCACAGCGAGTACAGAATCGGACACAGCGAGTACGGAACCAGCACAGTGAGTACAGAACCAGACACAGCAAGTATGGAACCAGGTGCAGCTTGGCCGTCAAGACGAGTCTCCCTAGACGTCCTACCTCTGGCCCACACTTCCTAACTAATTCTCCTGCACATCCTGTGACCTCAGCCAGTGGTAAGGGGTCTCCAGAATTCACTTGGGAATTCAACCCCAAGTTCATTTGGAATGACATCATCATTTCCTTAGTGAGCACGTGACATTTCGTCTTGAAAAGATACAGAATTAGGTGTAAAAATGATGAAGATAAATCAAACCTATCTTTGAAATACTGGGGTTAAGAAAAAGCCTGTGAATATTTGGTTTTTTTCCGACTTGTTATGTTTCAGAGAATTCTGTGCTGGAGTGCCAGGTCAATCCTGAAATTCTAATTTAAAGCGTGCAGTTAAATAGTTGTCTCAGATTCTCATTTTACGTGCACATTTTAAGAAAATGTAAAATTCCTCATGTGTTCAGATTCTGTTTGTTATTTTTCCAGGGATAATTACTTAAGTGCTTGGCACGATTTGCTTGTTAATCAGATAATTAAGGAAATCAAATTATTATATTTGCAAATGCTGTTTAAATGTTTTTGGTTTTCTTAATAGGACCAAAGATTAATCAGAGGCCCTCTGTTAAAAATTATTACATATTACTAGATTCACTGTTGAAAATAAGATTTGCAGGTTGAATGGCACATGCAAATGTCATGAAGGGACACTGCCATTGTGTTAATAAGACACTTAAAATATTCGCCAGTTTTTATTGTAAGTGTATTTCTTTTTTTATAAAGCCTCTTGTGATTTCTTTTTTAAATTAATTAATTAATTAATTATGGCTGTGTTGGGTCTTCGTTTCTGTGCGAGGGCTTTTCTCTAGTTGCAGCAAGCAGGGGCCACTCTTCATCACGGTGTGCGGGCCTCTCACTATTGCGGCCTCTGTTGTTGTGGAGCACAGGCTCCAGACGCACAGGCTCAGTAATTGTGGCTCACGGGCCCAGTTGCTCCGCGGCATGTGGGATCCTCCCAGACCAGGGCTCGAACCCGTGTCCCCTGCATTGGCAGGCAGATTCTCAACCACTGCGCCACCAGGGAAGCCCGTAAGTGTATTTCTTAGGAGGCACTTGGGCAAGGATCACCTTTTCTTCCACTGCAAAGATCATTTCAGCCACTAATGAGCACATGTGCACAAGAGGGACACCTGAGTCTAGTTTGAGCTCAAGGGATGTCGCTGGTCACCTGGAAACTCGGGTCACTCAGCCTCTCTGAACCTCAGTCTCTTCATCTGTAAAATGGTGTAAGAGCCATTACATCGTGTGGCTGATTGTAAGGGTAGAATGAGACCAGGTGGGTGAAGAGAGCCCCTTACCAGGGACCCCCAGAGCAGGCACCCATCCTTGTCCCGTTTAGGAGGACTACAATGAAAGTGAGCCTAGCCACATTTACTTGGACCACTGCTTCCTTGGATTTCATTGGAAATTTACGTTGTAAGGGAAACTTCCAGAGTGACCCTGTTAGAACGGAAGCAATATATCACACGTCGGCTTGAAACCCTGTAAGGGCTCTATCTCCAAGCCAAGACCAGGACGGTGGCCCCCGACCCGCGCCCTCCTCAGGCCGCTTCCATCCCCCCTCTGACCTCACAGCCTGCCTGCGCTGCCCCCGGCCCTGCCCGGGTGAGCACCGTTCCCCGGCCTGGGAGTGTTTCCCGCAGGTTCCGTGTGACCCACTCCCTCCCACTTTCAGGCTTCTGTTCAAAGGTCGCCTGAGCCCCCTTAAAACTGCACCAGACCCCCTCCCCCTCCGGGTGCCCCACTGCCTTGCTTTCTTTTTCTCCAAAGCCCCCATCACCGTTTAATAAAACACCTACGCTGTGACTCATTTGTGCATCCACATTTCCCCACTAAGATGTCCACAAAAGCAGAGATTTTGTGCATCTTGTTCACGGCTGTGTCCCTGACACCTAGGAAGGTGCCTGGCTCCTGGAAACAGCAAAGGACGTGAAGCAAAAGGGGCCGGGACTGGGGCAAGGTGGATCTTAGTCCGGATTCTGAGACTCACCTATTCGGTGACGTTATACAAGTCACTTGACCTCCTGACTCTTCATTTCCTCCTGTCCGCGGTGGGACAGTAATCTATCTGCGGGACCCCTCACAGGGTGCCACAGGATTACTCGGGGTGTAAGGGCGCATGGACTGTAAGGCAGGGCAGAAACGTGACAGATTATTTTTGTTAGCTGGTGACATTTCAGAAGATTGCCCACAGGCGCACTGTTTTAAATGTTTTCGGGCTGGGAATTGTTTCCCCTTTTATGGAGATTCCTACACCAAGTAGGACACACAATGCTCGGCCCTGTCACAGGACGTGGGGAAGGATGGTCACTGCAAATTTTCTCAAAACTAGTGAAAACTGGGTTCAACCTGAAGAATCTGGACATTCGTCAAGAGGCCGGGTTAGCATCTGGGGAATTTGTCTCATTGTTCTGTGAGATGCCTGGTCAACGTTCTTGCGGGGCAGTTTGAAAGATCGTTTGAAGGGAAGAAACTTGATGAAGCTCGTTCTCTCTGACAATGGAACAATTGTAGAGGCGCACCCCTTGTGTCCACAGGGATGGTATGAAAGTTTAAGGCAAAGAAGGAGGATTTTCCTCATTGTTTATACTGGGTCGTTCAGTCTGCATTTTAAAAACTCCTCTCATGTAATTCAGAGACCAAGACTCTTTCTCTTGTAAATTGACACTTTTGCACGGAAAAAGCCCAGGCATGTTTGCAGTGACCGGGTCAGTGTGACAGGTCACCTCAGCGGCAGTACAGACTAAGGACAACGGTCCCACTAGCTAAGGCCACAGGTTCCAATACAGCAAGTTACTCAAAGCAGACACCCTGTCACCACCCAAACACCTGTGCGTGAGCTAACCCGGGCCGGTTCTGGGCCAGGCTCCTGGGGACACGAGACCACACGTGAGTGTCTGAAATCTTCTAGAGCAGGCGGGGGGTGGTGCCTGAAACCAGATACGGACACAGCAGTGTCGTCCTAATTGTCCTGCAGCGATTTCAGGACAGACTATTGGTGGATGGGAACTGAGAACGAGAGGTGAGCGCCACCTTGTGGACAGACCCGAGGATCCTCCTGGCACCCACCCTGCACCCCTTCCCAGCCCGCGTCTGCCAAACTCACCAACCTTCGCCATCATCTGATTCGAGTGCATCGGAGCGTATATTTGACAACATTCTTTCAATTTGTTCAAAAGAATAATCATTTAAAAGCAAATAACTCTAATTTCGCCTGCGAGGGCCCCCCAGGTACTGTGTGCCTACCCGCTCTCCAGGGAGGTCACACTGGGACACTCCCCCCGGTCCTGGTTCGTGCCGACCGTCCCCCACGTCAATCTCACACCATTTGGTTTCATGCAAGGAGCGCTGATTACATATAAATGCCACGTAGGCCCCCGAGATGCCCAGTGAACAGGGCTGGCCTCTGGCTCTGAGTCGGGAGAACAGATGTGTTAAGTGATAAGTGCCGGGACTGTGTACAAAGAGCAACAAGTATGAAAGGGCTGGAGAGAGCAGAGGGGAGGGCCTGGGGCCAATGTCAACGCCCCCCGGGATCCACCTCGCTCCGTGCCGCTGTCCAGACGCCCCCCGAGTTCCAGCTGGAGCTGCAGCTGTGGCCACGTCGACGAAGCTGATCCCCAGGGCCTCTGCCCTGCCTGGCTGGGCTGGCCTGGGTGTGGACACATTGCTTTTCCTCTTAGTTCATCCAAGGCAAGGTTGGAATTTTCCAGTAGAAGTGTTTACTAGGCAACTCAAGGGAAAAACAAAAACAAAAACATGAAGTACTAGCTTGCTGAGGGGAGATGCCTCATCCCGACGGGACAGACACCTAAAGTCCCGCAAAGGCGCACCTGACGAGAGCGCACGAGCCTCAGCGCACAAGCCCGTCGGCTTCTCCAGGCTGCAAGGCCAGCAAGGCAGAACGTGGCTCACGTGGCTGGGATCTGCAGCACATTCCAGAAGCTGCTTCCTAAACTCTGCTCTGGGATGGGCTCATGGCATCACGTCACCAGCCTCCACTGCAGCCCCCTCCATCCTGGCCCTGGAAAACGGAAGCCCTTTCCTCCTCCCCTCCCCCTCCCCCCTTCTTCTTTAAGACTAATGAACATTTACATAAAGTAAAAATACGAATTCACTGATCATAAGCGTTTGGGTATGGAACATGGAGGATGCATAAACAAGTGTGATTTCATAGTCATGAGAATAAATAATACAAAAATATAACGTATATTTGCTGCAAAAAATGAATTCCAATTATTCAAGTATTAAAATGTAAAAAAAGAAAAAAGACTAATGAACACTTGAGTTACCTCTGAGCTTGGCAAAGATTTATTTTGGTTACTCTGGAATAGAATCTGCCATCTAATTTACCGCATTTCTCAATTTCACCTTGAGATGAGATTAAATGCCTCCCTTTTCTACAGAGTTCATTGGGACAAGTACGTTTAATCTGGGCAAACTGGAAATACTGTGAAACAAGGCTGAATCTAGAAGTTAATCTTGAGATTGTATTCACTTAGCAGAAACAGAGGCCAGATCTGGAAGTGGATTCTCCATTAATGACTAATCCGCCAGCCATATAGACAAGGGTTCCCAGCCCTGGTCCTGGACAAGGCCTGAGTCTGAATCTCAGCCCTGCTGTTTGCCGTTTACCATCCAGAGCCAGGCCTTCACCATGCTGAGCCTTGGCTTCCTTCTCTGTGAAACGGCACAGACCGCAGAGGGTGAGATAGAAATGCAGCACCCGGCATAGCAGGTTCTCAGAAAAAGGCAACACATCATCAGAGGTGCTGTTCTCTGAGCCCCACCAGCTTCCAGGCACCTGACAGGCCACTTGACAAGTTCTCATTTACACCTCAGAACACTCCCATGAGGCTGTCACTTACACTCCACATTTTACACCTAAAGAGATTGGGTTTTGAAAAAGATGAACTCTCTTGAGGGCACATTTCCAAGCAGCAGAGCTGGGCCTCAAACCCTAGTTTGTTAATTGCCAAAGCCTTTAAATGACTTTTTTTTTAAAGACAAAACATATAAAGAGAAAAGTACTCAAATCATGAGTCCATCTCAGTGGATCTCCACCAAGTAAACACACTGTGTAACCAGCAGCAGGTCAACAAATAGACCATTAGCTCCGCCCAGAGGCCCCTTGGTGCGCCTTGCTGAGTCAGCACCTCTAGTTGGAGCAGCGCCTCTGCCTCCAGGCCACCTCCCCAGCTTCTGGCTCCTGGCTTCAATGTCCTCTTAGCTCCCTGATGTCTTTTTTTTTTTTCTTTCTTTTTTTGAATTTTTAAATTAAATTAAATTTATTTTTTATACAGCAGGTTCTTATTAGTTATCCATTTTATACATATCAGTGTATACGTGTCAATCCCAATCTTCCAGTTCATCCCATCACCATCACCACCACCACCACCCCCCCCGCCGCTTTCCCCCCTTGGTGTCCATACGTTTGTTCTCTACATATGTGTCTCTATTTCTGCCTTGCAAACCAGTTCATCTGTACCATTTTTATAGATTCTACATATATACATTAACATACGATATTTGTTTTTCTCTTTCTGACTTACTTCACTCTGTATGACAAACTCTAGGTCCATCCACGTCTCTACAGATGACCCAATTCCGTTCCTTTTTATGGCTGAGTAATATTCCATTGTATATATGTACCACATCTTCTTTAACCATTCATCTGTTGATGGGCATTTACGTTGCTTCCATGACCTGGCTATTGTAAAGAGTGCTGCAATGAACATTGGGGTGCATATGTCTTTTTCAGTTATGGTTTTCTCTGGGTATATGCTCAGTAGTGGGATCGCTGGGTTGTACGGTAATTCTATTTTTAGTTTTTTAAGGAACCTCCATACTGTTCTCCATAGTGGCTGTATCAATTTACATTCCCACCAACAGTGCGAGAGGGTGCCCTTTTCTCCACACCCTCTGCAGCATTTATTGTTTGTAGAGTTTTTGCTGATGGCCATTCTGACTGGTGTGAGGTGATACCTCATTGTAATTTTGATTTGCATTTCTATAATGATTAGTGATGTTGAGCATTCTTTCATGTGTTTGTTGGCAGTCTGTATATCTTCTTTGGAGAAATGTCTGTTTAGGTCTTCTGCCCATTATTGGATTGGGTTGTTTGTTTTTCTGATATTGAGCTGCTTGTATATTTTGGAGATTAATCCTTTGTCTATTGATTTGTTTGCAAATATTTTATCCCATTCTAAGGGTTGTCTTTTTGTCTTGTTTATGGTTTGCTTTGCTGTGCAAAAGCTTTGAAGTTTCATTAGGTCCCACTTGTTTATTTTTGTTTTTATTTCCATTTCTCTAGGAGGTGGGTCAAAAAGGATCTTGCTGTGATTTATGTCATAGAGTGTTTTGCTTATGTTTTCCTCTAAGAGTTTTATAGTCTCTGGTCTTACATTTAGGTTTTTAATGCATTTTGAGTTTATTTTTGTGTATGGTGTTAGGGAGTGTTCTAATTTCATTCTTTTACATGTAGCTGTCCAGTTTTCCCAGCACCACTTATTGAAGAGACTGTGTTTTCTCCACTGTATATCCTTGCCTCCTTTGTCATAGATTAGTTGACCATATGTGCATGGGTTTATCTCTGGGCTTTCTATCCTGTTCCATTGATCTATGTTTCTGTTTTTATGCCAGTACCATACTGTCTTGGTTACTGTAGCTTTGTAGTATAGTCTGAAGTCAGGGAGCCTGATTCCTCCAGCTCCATTTTTTCCCTTCAAGACCGCTTTGGCTATTCTGGGTCTTTTGTGTCTCCATACAAATTTTAAGGTTTTTGTTCTAGTTCTGTGGAAAATGTCATTGGTAATTTGATAGGGATTGCACTGAATCTGTAGATTGCTTTGGGTAGTATTGTCACTTTCACAATATTGATTCTTCCAGTCCAAGAACATGGTATATCTCTCTGTCTGTGTCATCTTTGATTTCTTTCATCAGTGTCTTATAGTTTTCTGAGTACAGGTCTTTTACCTACTTAGGTAGGTTTATTCCTAGGTATTTTATTCTTTTTGTTGCAATGGTGAATGTGATTATTTCCTTAATTTCTTTTTCTGATCTTTCATTGTTAGTGTATAGGAATGCGAGAGATTTCTGTGCATAATTTTGTATCCTGCAACTTTACCAAATTCATTGATTAGCTCTAGTAGTTTTCTGGTGGCATCTTTAGGATTCTCTATGTATAGGGTCATGTCATCTGCAAACAGTAACAGTTTTACTTCTTCTTTTCCAATTTGTATTCCTTTTATTTCTTGTTCTTCTCTGATTGCCGTGGCTAGGACTTCCAAAACTATGTTGAATAATAGTGGCGAGAGTGGACATCCTTGTCTTGTTCCTGATCTTAGAGGAAATGCTTTCAGTTTTTCACCATTGAGAGCTACAGGCTAAAAGATACCATGGGAATGCAATTAGCAAAACCCAGACCTACAGGACAAATAATTTGGTTTCTTCAACAAATACAAAGGGTGGGGAGAGAAAGGGAGAAATCAGAGATTAGCTTAAAAGAGACTTAAGCGGCATATCAGTCAATTACAGTGATTTGACCTTCTTTGGATCCTGATTTGAAAGAACTATAAAAAATATGAGACAATCTGAAAAATATTTTAAATGAATGGATATTTGATGATGCTAAGTAATTGTTAATTATTTTAGGGGTGGTATTGTTATAATGGTTATTTTTTTTAAGAGTTTTACTATTTTAGAGGGCCATAGTGAAGTGCTTATAGACAAAATGTGATAGCTGAGATTTGCTTCAAAATAATCCACAGGGAGTGTATATATGTAAAAAGGTTGGGTATGTGTTGATAATTGGGTTTTTTTTTTTTGAGTTGATAATTGGTAAGCTGGGTGCTGAATACATGAAGATTTATTATACTATTTTTCTTCTCAATATTTATGAAAATTTTATGAAATTTTCCATAATAAATTGTATCTCCCCCAATTTTTATCTCTAGGATAATTAATGTATATATTCCACCCAGTAAATATTTTATTTAGTGCAAACCTGTATCAATGATGTACGTAGGACTAGCCAACCTGTCTGGACTCAGTTTCCAATCCTGGGTCAGTGATTTACCGGCTCCTGCTGGGGCAGGTGTGGCAAAGGTCCACAAAATAAGCAATTTCAATTCAGTACTCCATTAAGCATGAAAGATGTGTAACAAGCAATTTTTGACCACTAGTATCTTACCACCCAGTTTATAGGCAAGAGACAAGAGGTGTGCGTACATGTAAGTGGGGATATTCACCCACGTGACATCAAGAATACCAAGCGGGGGCCACCTCCATCACTCGGGGGTGACACACACCCTCTGCATCATAACCAGGTTGCGAGAAGCTCTTCTGAGCACATCGGGCATCTTCCCTGTCATACTCCCCCTAACGGTCTAGTTAATTCTGAAAGCAGGCTTGTTTTAGGTTAAAGTTCACTGCAGATTGACTAGAAAATGATTCCTCCAGCTGGGATGCTGGACCGCACGTCTTGTTCCTGGGGTACATCCGTAGTTATTCAGCAGCCCTCTGTCTCCTTGAGGGGTTAGCACAAGTGAAAGGGACGCAGACACCTCACAGGAAAGACAGTGGGAGGCGCTGTCCCCAAGTACAATCGTGCCAGCATCACGTACGCTGGTACTGGCACCTTTACTGAAAAACCACGTGCCCAACGCCAAATGGTTCATTCTGTCAAGTCCCACATCCACTTCACCTTGTTTTATGGGCAGAGGATGCAAGTAGGAGCTGAGGCAACAGCCGTAGAAGAGGCGGCAGTGGAAACGCAAGGTGAAGCGTTTCCAGAAGTAAAAAGAAGTAGACATTCCGTGTCCTTGAACCAGCGTTCTCTTCTCAAGCACTCACTACCCTTCCAGCTGCCGGGCGATCCGTGCTTGCAACGATGCTCAGCCCAGCTGTGAGGCTTCCCCCCCCTTGCTGCCATTTTCAGGGAAAGCTGCTGTGCAGTGGCCACGTGTGCACTCAGGTCTTGGGGTCTCTCTCGGGCAGGACAGATTCTGAGGACTTGCAAGGGATGACTAAGCGCCGCGGGTGAAGCGAGGAGCTCAGAGCTGCAGTTGACTGTGTCGTGCTTTGTTCTCTCGATTCCTGGGCCTGGCTCCTGTTTCTCCACACCAACCCCCTGTCACTGCGTGGGGCCGTGTCGCTCACAGCTGGTTCATTTCCAAAACAGACTTAGGGCTGCACTGCCCTCGTGGGAAGGACTCTGCTTCCTTCAGGTCTGGTTTTTCAACTTTTTCTTAATCTAGGAGGTCATTACGGCACAGGTGGCTCTTGTTATAGCTCCACTTTCAGAAATGACCTCCCTGCTCAGCTGGACCAGGACTCCAGGGCTTGTCCTAGTTGCACTGTTCTTTTACTCCCAACTTCAGGCAGGAAAATGCAGGCCTCTCTCGTGCTTGGCAATCAGACCAGAGCAGAGACCCCCTCCGCCCCTCCCCCCAGGAAGTGGCTGATAGCTCGGAGCCCACGGCACCTTCTGGACAGAGGGAACCGCCCCCAGCCTGCAAAACAGCCTGAGGGCACAAGAAGCCGGTCTCAGAGCCGTTATTGAAAATTCTGCCTCTGTTTCCATCATTTCAGTAATTCAGACAATCTCTTACAGGTCATCTAATGCCTTAGCTTTCTCCCCCATGCCACACCCACAGCTACAAAACTTTCTGCTTTCACCATTTGTTTGACACTTAGAACTATATGGTCAGCTTGGCTCCAGATACATTCTGATTCTCGAGCTACGTCGTGAAGGGGTGAGCCCCGCCCGTAGCAGGACTGTGGGGCGGAATGGTGACCATTTAACTTCTGCAGGCAGCATTTCACCTTGCGTGGAGAATTCTTTTTTGACAAAACCCTTTGAGGTACTATTTTGTTGCAGGGGGTGGGGGTGGGGTGGGGTGGGGTGGGGGGGAACAGCCCTTGGGGCAAAGCCAAGATGGATGGGAATAAAACTATAAGAACAAAATTGTTCTGGTTAATATATTTACTCAGGGCAGCGCAAGACTGAATGGCTAGGAGACCCTAGACCAGAAAACAAAACCAAAACCAAAACAGTAGATAGAGGAGTAGGAAACAGCGGAGAGCAGAAGGGCTTTATCAGCAGGGGTTTTTGGGGTGGGGGGTTGTTCACTTGGGGGAAGTTTTGTGGGGCAGTAGCTCAGCCCCTTCATCACCCCCTCGTGCACCCCACCTCCTCAAACCTGGGGGGAGAGGGAGCCCCCAGTGGGGGGCTGCAGGTTCAAGAGGAACAATCTGGGGAAAGGATTTCAGAACAAGAGGCTAGAGGCGACTGCGAGAACCTGGAAACTCCCCCACCTCCCTGCAAACATGGGGAGGATGCTGGTTGTCCCAGCGTTTGTGAACTGGGGGTTTGAGGAACTTTATTTACATTTCTACACTTCTGTGTAGTGACCCCGGCGGCGAGAGGACTGGGCCCATCTACGCAGCTGACCATCGATGCACCCCCCGCTCCCTGCAGGCCCAGGATCCGATTCAGCAAAATTCGTGCTGAATTAATTTTGGTTACTATGAAGATGCTGGTTTTAAATTGGGCAAAAGAGCCCGCATACAGATCTGTCTGTCCCTTTCGGGCCTAGAGTCTGGCTGGTGAACAAGACCTTTTTCATTTGGTACCATAAATGACACATTCAGAAAGATTCTGTCAATTCAGGCCTGCGGAAATATTGGTGTCAGAATCAGCAACACTGCACCCTTTGTATGACATGAGCCCGGTAATAGAGAGCCCGCTAATACCGTCCCCAGCGGATTTTATTAATCACACCTTACAAAGGAGCCCTGTCTGCTGAGAGGTTGATACAAAGAGGTTGATACAGAGTCTGCTATTCATTTTTCTTTTCCATATAGTTACTTTTTAAACAAATTAAAAGAATCATCTGTAAGTGTTTCCTTATAAAAAATACTATAGTCACAGAACTTGGAAAACCAAGGGGAGAGAAGAATCGCACACTTCTCCCACGCTGGCACAAGCCACGTGAGCGCAGTAATATATTTCTAGGAACATTTTGATATAGTTCTTTGCAGCTTTTCATTGTTTAATTTTTTTGAAAATTATAAAAACTTGCAAACATACAGAAAATAATATAATTGGCACCTCTGTGCTGACCACTAAAATTAAAAACCTGCTAGCATTTTACTATGTAATTGTATACATGCAATCACTGTATCCCTCTCTTTTAAATAGATAAAGGATGACAGATATAGCAAAGGTGCCTGGGATTCCATCCACCCACACACACCCACATGTTGGTGGCTGTGTGATCCTTCATTTTTTACTGCATATCACGTGTTCCCATAAACATCTACTGTTTTTTGTGTGTCTTTGAAATATACATAAGTGATAACCTCTTATACCTTTTTGCTCTTTATTTTTCCTTCCAACGTGATGTTATTGCAACTCACACTGTCTGCGTTCACCTGGGGTGTCAGGGCAGCGGCCCATCCCCTCCCACCCCCCCAGCACACCGTCCTGCTGCAGCCATAAAGCCGGTCATGGCTCAGGACTGTCCCCAGCTTCACCCTTCTCCAGTGGCTGCACCATCAGAGCTCATCCTGGTCAGCTCAGGTGATGGGGACAGCACACCGTTCCTTTACCAGGACCGTCCATCAGTTCCAGACAGGACTCCAAGCTGCACCCCCTCCCCATCCCTTCTCACACCTGTGCCCTTCGCACTCATCCCCTTCCTTCTTCGTAGGCCATGTCTGCGTCCGCCTCCCAGCCTTTGCTCATACCCTTTCCACAGCCTGGAATATTCTCCCCTCTTGACTTGTTCAATCCTTCACAACCAGGCTCAAGACCTCTCCTGCACGAAGCCTCCCCTGCCCGCCCAGGCTTCCCGCTGTTACTTTCATTGTGCTCTCTGGCCAGAGTTACTGGGACTCCAGGGTACCTACTCATAAACACAGAGAGGTGGGACACGACACCCAGTGGTGACTACCGTTTACTGAACTTATTATATACCAGGCAGTGTGTATGTTTCCACATCAATCTCCACCACAAGTCGGAGAAGTAGCTGTTATTAGCAAACGTCATGTATTCCCATTCTAAGATCCTGAAATTTGAGATTGATGGCATCTCACCACTGCAGTTCCCTGGAGGAAGTCTGCCTTCTCCAGGGAAGATCCGCCTTTGCTTCTGCCAGAATCAGGGAGCAACACAGAGGCCACTTTAAAACGGATGCTACGCTCGCCGGTGCGAATTCAGTCCACTGACGGATCACGATAGGCTTTGGCTCCAAATCTTCATGCGACTTTTATTTCCTTGCTTCCCCGCGTGCCCAGGTGGAGGCAGGTGTGCTTCCTCGCTCACGTGTCTGCCTGGCTGAGTCATTTCTCTTTTCCCCGCACAGTGAATGATTTTAGTGTCTCAGCTTTGCACACGGTCTCCACTGGACTCTCCAGCTCGGGCACTTTTTATTTCTTAGTGGTGTAGAATATGCTGCTCTATGACATCATGGCTTGCATCTTCAGCTCTGTGATATAGGAATCTCATTCACCAATGAAAAAAGAAATGAAGGACTTAGTTCAGCGCCTGTGGATGTAGGCGAGTGAAGGAAAAGCGCAGCGGCACTTACGGACGCTTGTCAATTTATTCATCGGTGGCTGTGTCTGACTCCACATTCCTGGGAATTAGTCTAGATTCTCAGTTGATCCACTTGGCTCTGAATCCCAAGCTCAGGTGGGCAGCCTTTCCAGGAGGTACACACAGCTTGGTATACAAACTCACTTAGGCAAACAAGAGACACTCAATTTGTCCTCATTTTGATCATCAATCTGGGATGAAGAGGGAGGTAGCTGGAGCACATCTCAGAGCAGAGCAGGGGGCTGGGGCGGGGCACGGGCTCTTAGCTCACCTTCCACCTCCAGCTCAGACACTCTGAAGGCCAAGTTCTCTGGGATCTCCCATCCACACTCAAGCTGGCTTTAAAATTCCTGTCCGAAGTCATTTTCTTCCACTTGTTATTGGTTAAGCGTTCTTTCAGAGCAAACGAGTTCGAGGACTCTTCAGCAACTCCACACCCGACGACACAGGTGAACCTCAGAGACGTACTGTCGCACGAGTCTCCTTAAGTGAAGTTCAAAATAAGCCAAGTCAGCTCCCAGGGACGAAGCAGAGGGCTCCCCTGTGGGGGGGCAGGGATGGAAGGGGCTCCTAGGGGGCTCCTGGGACGCGGCTGATTCTGTTTCCATATCTGTTTGCTTTGCTACATTAGCGTGTTCATTTCGTGGGCATTCTTGGAGCTCAGACATTGTGCACTTCTCTGTATGAATTATGCTCAACTAAAAGGTTTACTTTAAAAAGGTAAATCAAAAGTATTCTGTACGTATAACTGTATAACTGAATCACTTTGCTGTACACCTGAAACTAACAACATCGTTCCAATCAACCATGCCCCAATATAAAATAAAAAATTTTTAAAGTATTCTGAAAACAACTGAGGATTTTGGAGATTACTCCCAAAGGGGAACAAACTCATAAAGAGAGGAAGGCAGTGAGGAAAACAGAAAGGAGATGAGGTGATTGGCATAATGGGACCAGTTGGAGCTGCTGGGAATCAGATCTCCGGGGACGACAATACTGATTCCCAGCTGGGCTTCATTTGAAAGCAGCATTCATGCCCCTGTCTACGCTGCTAGGATGGCAGCGGCCTTAACACACTTCTAAGATGCTGTTCTAGCAAGCACTCAAAGGGAGAACTGAAAAACAGGCTGGCCATTTCCAGAGATAACTGGTGGCTTTTCCCCGGCCTTGGGCCTCCCCTGCAAGTGCAAGGGCTGGGCTGCCACGGGCACCCGAGGTGTCTACCCTGCCCTGCGCTGTGAATCTCTTACTGGTTGACTGCTTCAGTGCTCAGAGGGGTCCTGGGCAGGACAGGTGGCTCAGGAAAGCATTTCAGGGTGCCATCCATCCACCCTATGGAAGGGGCTGGTGCAGCTGCGCTGTGACCTCACCTGGGACCCTGTGCTCCCTCCAGGAATAAGGGAAACATTTCAGGCTGTCAGGGTAGCGAACTGAAGCTTTATGAAGCTGACAGCGTTGCTGGCAAGAAGTTTTATGCATCGCCTAGGTCCCCGTCTCTCTGGGTTGGTTTGTGATACGTACAGGTTTGTGTGCAAACACACCACCCATCTGTTCCCACGGAAATTTATATCCAGTTCTGTGGACCCTTTCTCCCACTTGCAAAGCAGCCTGTGTGCAGAGGGGGAGTGACCCCGAGATGTGGAGATTTATGTTGGGAGCAGCCCAGGGGAGGGGACAGGGATCCAGGGACCCGGCGGCGGAAAGCAGAGCTGTGTCTGCAGAGCTCGGGGACGTGTGTGCACCTTTGTTTGCCGGACGAGGAGAGAAGGGGGCTTCCTGCACGAGCCCTGTTGCCTGAGGCTTAGGGAGAAAGCTGAGACTCTATTTCCTGTTTCTAGGGAAAGAAAAAACTCCATCAAGCAAATGACTCAAGGTTCAGCTCCAACTGCAGGATGGGGCCTCATGTGCCGTCCTGGGTCTGGTTCCTGAGCCCCTTGGAATCACTTACTCAGTGAACTGTCTTGTAAATGACAACCTGACAGCCAATCACTGACACCTGCCGCATCCCGAGGCCTCCGAAATTGCTTCCAGACACACCAGCGTTTTTCTTTTTAATGTTGTTAGGAACCAAGGGGAAGTTGTGAGACTGCTGCTTCCCAGCACATTCCCGTTACATGGAACAGCCGCAGGAAGATGACGCTTTGCTCTATGTATGGCAGAACGTGGTGAGAGGCCATCTCTGGCTTGGAGCCTGCGGCCTCTCTGGGCAGCGAGGCCCCAGAAGGACCAGCGGAAGAGCAGCCCGTGATGCAGGGCAGGTGCACTCGCCCAGTTTTCTCATCTGTGCTGAGGCAGGGCCCCCCTGTTTTCTCCGAGGACTGTCCTGCCCTGGAGACAGAGCTTCTCGCTTCTTCACAGCTCAGCAGCTGGAGAAAAACCAACTATTTCTTCCTTTACAGCAGTACGCGTTCTCTGGGAGATACGAGGCACGATTCTTGCCAACCGTCCTGGAAACCCTACCTCCTGCCTCACCCCGCGGTGATGCGGATGTAGACGCGGCTTCCCGAAGGCGAGCAGCCCGGCTCAAATCGCATCCTCCCACCACGGTGGGTGGCCGGCAGCTCAAGAGTCAACATCTCGACCATTTTTGCAGAAGCGACAGCTGTGTCTGGAATACGCACGTGAGTTGAACACGGCTCCCCAAGGCAGCAGCCTCTTCCGTCCTTCCGAGCGTGCCGAATACACGTGGGCGGGAGACAAGGAGTCCGAAGCCCCAGCTCCCAGCCCAGCCTCGCGACGAACGTGCTGGCGATGCCCTGAGCCGTCGCTTCCATGTCTGCAAAATGGGGGTCCAAAATACGCCTCCTTCACAGAAGTCAAGGAATCTTACATTTTTTATTTTTTTTAATTTTATTGACGTATAGTTGATTAGGAATTTTAAATATATGAAAAAAGGTATGGGAGAGCTCTGGAGAAACTCCACAACCAAAATGTTCTATCACTAAGCTATGAAACATGGCCAATGTAACTTGTTATGATGAATTGAACAAAACGCTGCTGTGATTTTTACTGATCTGCTCATACCGTTTCCATGAAGAATAACTAGCGAGCAGAAATGGACGCATCAGGGATTCAAAACCATTGACTGGCTGGGCAGAGAACTGGGGGAAGGAGGTGGCAACATTGTGTTAACATAAAAAATTTAAAGAGAAAAAATGGAGATATATGTGCTTAAGACACACACAAGAGGTGACAAAAAGAATAAGCACAACTCGGACTAGAAGAAGGAGCCGGGCGGTGGAGGACAGGAAGGAAGTCGCTTCCTGAATTCCCGTCTGGCCCAGTGGAGAGGATCAGTCATCCGTCTCCACTTTCCCTCCCCACCTGGATGACAGGTGCTTGGAGGCAAGAACTTTCATGGCTGGGGCCTGGCGCCTGAGCCCACGGCTGGCAGGGTGGTCCCCACTCTATGGATTGGTGCAGATGCTTCCGTCCAAGTTCACCCTGTAGAGGGAAGAGGAAAGCCCTGGCAGCCGCTGGTCAGTGTCTGGTCCGCCGAGCTGGGCTGCTGTCACTAGAAAGAAAATGACTCAGGGTCGGCTGACCAAGGAGTCCCGGCCCGTCTAGCTGAAGCCCACTTCACGAGACTGCTGTTTGGAGATTCCTCCCCCTCTGCTGTCACTCTCTCCCCGTCCTTACTCTACACTCTCCTGGGTCTCTTCTAGCCCTCAGCTCTCCTGGAGGGTCCTGGCTCCACCAGGGGGTCCACAGCAAGGTCCTGGAGGTCATGTTGAACATGGCGCTCAAGTCCTTCCATCGCAGAAAGACGTTGGGAAGAAGAGCTCGGATGGTTGTAAGCTGCACGGATGCCTCCTTCGGGTTTCATACAAACAAAAGTCCGCTTCATCTCACCACACACCTCCTCTCGCTCTAGACCAGGGAGGGGGAAGGGGAGCCAGTCCTGCCTCTGCTCCTTAAATATTTCCAGTAATTGTAGCATCAGACTCTGCCCCTTTCAGGTCCTGACAAGTCACCTGGCTAGGAGGGCGGCCTTTCTAATGTCCACAGGATCCTGAAACACAGATGCTGCTAAATTCACCTCTCCTCAGGGCCCACTGCCGAGGAAAAGCAGGCTCTATTTTCATTTGGAGGTCTCTGGAGACAGGAGGGTGGATGAAGTGACCTCCGGAACTCCAGGCTAGGCTCAGGAAATTCTGACAAACTCAGAAATGCAGGTTTAAGATACCAGCAGGCTTCACACAATGATACCCTTTTTAGCATGTGCTGCTGCAGGCTGATGAGCTGAATTAATCACTGTTCTTTGCAATCAGCTAAGGAAAATGGCCGTTCCTTCAAAAAACAGCTGTCAGCAATGACTATAAATTGGTTCATTTTATGTGCAAAGATGCCCTGTGATAGGTTGTCAGCTCAATGAATTCTTACTCCGATGTGACTCGAAACAGAATGTTGGAAGTGACAAGCTGTGAATGAACAAGACGGGGTAATAAACAGCAGTGTCTCAGTCACACTGAGGCAGCACGAAGAGATACAAGGGGTGAATTTTAAAGTTGATGGCTAAAAGTCATAACCCTAACTATGATGCCTAAGGTCTATTGAACACTCATTATGTCCTTGGCACTGTACTAAGTACATCATTTGCCTTATCTCAACTACCATTAAAATATATCCAAGCAGATCTGTTTGCTATTGAGACCTGCCAGGGCTTCATCAAAATCACAGGCCCATGTCAATGGTCTAAATGTACCAATTAACAGACAGAGATTATCAAGGTGGATCAAACTGTATGTTGTCTACAAGAAATCCACTTTAAATATAAAGTCACATACAGATTAAAAGTAAATGGATGGAGAAAAGTATACCATGCTAACCTAATCAAAAGAAAGCAGGAACAGCTACATCAATTTCAGGCAAAACAGACTTCAAAGTAAGAAAAGTTTCAGGGATAACGAAGGGCATTACATTTGGATAAAGGGGCTGATTCTCCAGGAAGACATAACAGTTCTTAAAGAGTATGTGCCAGGACTTCCCTGGTGGCGCAGTGGTTGAGAGTCTGCCTGCCGATGCAGGGGACGCGGGTTCATGCCCCGGTCCGGGAAGATCCCACATGCCGCGGAGCGGCTGGGCCCGTGAGCCATGGCCGCTGAGCCCGCGCGTCTGGAGCCTGTGCTCCGCAACGGGAGAGGCCACAACAGTGAGAGGCCCGCGTATCGCAAAAAAAAAAAAAGAATCCACCTGCCAATGCAGGGGACATGGGTTTGAGCCCTGGTCCAGGAAGATCCCACATGCCGTGAGCAACTAAGCCTATGCACCACAACTACTGAAGCCCGCGTGCCTAGAGCCTGTGCTCTGCAACAAGAGAACCGCAATGAGATGCCCGGGCACCTCGATGAGAGAGCCCACATGCCCTGGACCCCGAGGGCCACAACTAGAAAGAGAAAAAAAAAATCTGCACACCACAACTAGAGAGAAGCCCGTGCGCTGCAATGAAAGATCCTGCATGCCTCGATGAAGATCCTGCATGCCACAACTAAGACCCAACGCAGCCAAAAAATAAAAAAAGAAAATTAAAAAAAAAGAAG
The DNA here is from genome assembly GCF_003676395.1 of Aethalodelphis obliquidens. Lineage (NCBI taxonomy): Eukaryota > Metazoa > Chordata > Mammalia > Artiodactyla > Delphinidae > Aethalodelphis > Aethalodelphis obliquidens. The sequence continues at coordinate 2,546,885 of NW_020837978.1, forward strand.
AAAGGTCTAAAATCAGCAATATAACTTTCACCTTAGGAAACTAGAAAAAGAAGAGCAAATAAAATCCACAGTAAGCAGAAGAAAAGAACATGAATTAGAGCAGAAATCAATGAAATTTAAAATAGGAAATCAGTACAGAAAATCAACGAAACCAAAAGGCGGTTCTTTAAAAAGATCAATAAAATTGACAAACCTCTAGCCAGGCTAACTAAGAAAAAAGAGAGAGAATACAAATTACTGATACCAGAAATGAAAGAGGGATATCATTTGCGTATTCCAGTATGAAAAACTCTGTGCCCACAAATTTGATAAACCTAGGTGAAATGGACCAATTCCTTAAAAGATACAATCTGCCAAAACTCACACAAGAAGAAATAGACTATCTAAACAGGCTCGTATCTATTAAACATCTTGAGTCAATAATTAATAACCTTTCAAAACAGAAAGCACCAGACCCAGATGGATTCACTTGTGAATTCTACCAAACGTTGAAAGAAGAAATGATATCAATTCTCTACAGCCTCTTTCAGAAGACAGAAGTGGAGAGAATACTTCCTAACTCATTCTATGAGGCAAGTATTATACCAAAATCAGACAAAGACATGGGAAGTAAGGAAATCTACAGACCAATATCTCTCATGAACATAGATACAAAAAATTCTCAACAAAATATTAGCAATGTATAAAATGAATTATACATCATGACCAAGTGGGATTTGTTCCAGGCAGGCAAGGCTAGTTCAACATTAGAAAATCAGTAAATGTAATCAATCACATCAACTAACTAAAAAATAAGTTACATGATTATGTCAACAGATGCACAAAAAGCATTTGATAAAATCCAACAGCCACCCATGATAGAAACTCTCAGTAAACTAGGAACAGAGAGAAGCTTTGTCAACTTGATAAAGATTACCAAAAAACTGACGTACTTAATGTTTAACGTGAAGCTTTCCCACTTATATAAGTTACAAGGCAAGGACGTCCCCTCTCACCACTCCTTTCCAAAGAGTGGAAGTCTTTCCTAATGCACTAAGACAAGAAAAGGAAATAAAAAGTTTACAGATTGGGAAGGAAGACATAAACCTGTCTTTGTTGACAGGTGATATGATGACTACGTAGAAAATCTAAAAGAATTGACATAAAACCTCCTGGAGCTAATTGATTATAGTAAGGCTGCAGGATATATTGTGTTAATATACAAAAGTCAATTGCTTTCCTTTATATTAGCAATGAACAAGTGGAGTCTGAAATTAAAAGCACAATACCATTTACATTAGCACCCCCAAAATGAAATACTTAGTTATAAATTTAACAAAATACGTGGGACTTCCCTGGTGGCACAGTGGTTAAGAATCCGCCTGCCAATGCAGGGGACATGGGTTCAAGCCCTGGTCCGGGAAGATCCCACATGCCACAGAGCAACAAATCCCGTGCGCCATGACTACTGAGCCTGTGCTCTAGAGCCTGCGCGCCACAACTGCTGAGCCTGTGCGCCACAACTATTGAAGCCCATGCGCCTAGAGCCTGTGCTCCGCAACAAGAGATGCCACCGCAATGAGAAGCCCACACACCGCAACGAAGAGTAGCCCCTGCTCGATGCAACTAGAGAAAGCCCACACGCAGCAATGAAGACCCAACGCAGCCCAAAAAAAAACGTACAAGATCTACATGAAGAAAACTACCAAACTCTGATGAATGAAATCAAAGAACTAAATAAATGGAGAGCTATTCCATGTTCATGAGCAGCAAGATTCAATACTGTCAAGATGTCAGTTCTTCCCAATATAATATACAAATTCAATACAATCCCAGTCAAAATCCTAGAAAACCGATTCTAAAGTTTATGTGACAGGCAAAAGACCTAGACTAGCCAACACAACATTGAAGAAGAACAAAGTCAGAGGCCTGATATTACCTGACTTCAAGACTTACTATAAAGCTACAGTAACCAAGGTAGTGTGATATTGGTTAAAGACTAGACAAATAGATCAGATCAATGGAACAGAATAGAGAATCCAGAAATACACCACATAAATATAGTCAACTGGTCTTTGACAAAGGAGCAAAGGTAATACAATGGAACAAAGATAGCTTTTTTAACAAATAGTGCTTGAACAACTGAACACTCACATGCAAAGAAATGAATCTAGACAGACCACACACCCTTCACAAAAATTAATTCAAAACAGATCATGGACCAACATGTAAAACACAAAATAACAAAACTCCTAAAAGATAATATAGGAGAAAATCTAGGTGACCTTTGGTATGGTGATGACTTTTTCCATTCAACACCAAAGGCATGAACCATGAAAGAAAAAATTGATAAGTTGGATTTCATTAAAATTAAAAACTTCTGCTCTGCAGGAGACACTGTCAAGAGGATGAGAAGACAAAACCACAGACTGGGAGGAAATATTTGCCAAACACATATCTAATAAAGGACCGTTATCCAAAATATACAAAGAGCTCTTAAAATTCAACAACAAGGAAACAAAAACCTGATTAAAAAATGGGCCAAAGATCTTGACACCTCACCAAAGAAAACATACAGATGACAAATAAGCACATGAAAAGATGCACTATATCATATGCCATCAGAGAAATGCAAATTAAAATAACAATGAGATACAGGTACACTTCTATTAGAATGGCCGAAGTCCTAAACACCCTAGCAAGCGTGTGGAACAACAGGAATTCTCATTTATTGCAGGTGAGAATGCAAAAGTGTACAGCCACTTTGGAAGACAGTTTGGTGGCCGAGTGCAGTGTGTGGGCAGCTTCACGCCTGCTCTGGTAGAACGGTTGTGGTGGTCTCAGGAAACACATTTATTATGAAGAAATTAAAATATTTGTCACACTTGTACATTTGTGAGACTGGAAGCCATATTTTACTCTTATATTGCGGTAATCTACCCTCGTATTTAAAATAATGATAATGTCAACCACTATTAAAGTCTGGTAGGTGATTCTGCAGCTCACTGAGACAGAAAACACTGGGAGACTTGAAGCCCCATCCAGTAGTTATCTCAGGTCAGCCAGGTGGAGTGAGGTTCACAGGATTTTGGTGAATCTGTGACTCTTGATAAGGAAACATCAAAACCTTTACATATGGATTTCTGGATTTCCTTGTTATAATTTTGGGCATAGAAATTACATGACTTGGTTATGAAAATAAAGGTCACCTAAAAGATCCAGAATATATACATCTCAATTTGTTTAGATTATCATCTAAAATAAGACATTTAAAAGTATTTGTGAGGAACCTGGGCTCATTGAGAACATGTCTACAGACCTCCGGGAGTTTGAGAATCCTGCTATCATTGTTTCAGTGAAAATAATCAAGAGCTCCATCTCTCCCTCCCAGGGTTTGGAGATTCCCGTAAAATGTCAGATTGACCCACCAACCTTGATTGGATGGTTAGCCTAACAAATCTATTGTAATGACCAGTTATAAATGTTATCTGAAAGGATTTTCTTCTTGTAGGACATGTTTAACACTTAAAAGATTATACAAAATACTGTCCCTGCTTTCTGATAGTTACCAATCCTGCGTCATCACCGTAAAACATCATACTAATATAATTATAATTTAAAAAATCAGAAACAGAGAAAAAGACCATTCTGAAAATAAATAAAATCTAGTTTAAAATTAACACGAAATAAATCAAAATCCCAGCAGGGACTTAAAAATGCAAACTGACAATCTGATTCTAAAGTTTGTATGAGATGCAAAAGGCCAAGAAAATCCAAGACATCCTTTAAGTAGAACAACAAGATAAAAGAAACTACTCTATAGACACAAAGACAATATAAATCTACAGGAATTAAGACTAACACTGAAACAAGAATAGAACCAAACCAACTGAAAAGAGCAGAGCCCCCAAACTGACCCACGCATAGGCAGGCATGTGCTCTATGACAAAGGAAGTACTGTAGGTTTGTGAAAAATTAATGGTGCTAGGTCATTTGGTATCCAAGTAGGCAAGTCTTCTCAAAACTGGGGAGGTGACGTGCTCCAGAGACCTGGACCACAGGGGCTTTGAAAGGACGCTCCTTGGAACGATCACCTAACCTTCCAGGTGTCAGCGCTGCCTCTGTGGCCTCAGAGAGGAGCGTCGCATGCCCACAGGCCTTCTGAGGAAGCAGCCATGCCTTCCCACCACTCTGGCTCACAGAGGAGGTGCTGGGCCCACGGGCAGCTAACTTACAGGATGACCTCCGTCTTAGGAGGTGGACTGGGGCGAGGTCTCTGCCCAGTAGGAAGGAGAGTAACTATCTGAAGCAATCGCATCCTTTCTTTGTGGGGACCTGAATGTGAGATGAAGGGGATCAGAGTGTGCCACCCCAAAATACACAGCTGTGGCATTGTGACGAGCAACCCCCTATGAGACCTTCCCAGAACAGAACCCCACCCATGTCCCCTGCCTGCCTTTTGTCTGTAGAAAAACTTGAGTCAAAGAATAAACTTAATCAGAGAAGTGAGAAAATGCAGAAAGAAAGGTAAAATCGCCTTTACCTGGGTGACCGGCTGACCAGGGGCCCAACTAAAGGTTGTGTTTCTACATGTGAAGGGAAGAGTGAACGCTGGGGACAATGACAGTCTCTGGCAGAATAATAAAAGCTCACGTGAGGAAAGATAGTCTGGAAAGGTCCGTAGGATGGATTTGGAGGAGGAAGTCTTAGCACACTGTGGACAGTTCGTGTTTGCTGACTGTTAAGTCCGTGGACATACTTAGGACGTTAAATAACAATAAATACATGTGTGAAAGGATGAAGATCTGAACAGGGTGGTGGCCATAAAAATGGACAGGATTGGAAAAGTCCAAGAGGAAGTTTGAAAAGCAAAAACAACGGATACTTCTTGGTGAACGCAGAAGGTTACAAGAGTCAAAGCTCTTTGAGCCTGTCGCCCAACAGAGGGAGGCGCTCCTGGAAATGGGGGTCAAGGGGGGTCTGCCTTCAGGAAGCAAAGATGATGAGTTCAGTTTGGGACATTTTTGAGTTAACTGAGGGGAAAAGCTCTGGCAGAGAATGAGGCTCTCTTCAAAGAACATTCATGTAAAATTGACTAGTAAAGTAATCTCCAAGGAGCCCTCATTATCTCAAACAAAAGAACATTCTCTAGTTGTTTTTTTAATGGATAAAACTTACCTCTGAGCAAATGTAACCTATTAATACCGACCAGGCCACATCAGACAGATGAAAGAGAGACCATTAACATAAAAGTGACACAGACTTGGCATTTGAAAGCTCAGGTGGGAAAAGTTAAACTGCAAACTTGTTCTGAGCTCAGACTGCCCATGGCTTCAGCGTCAGGAGGGACCTTTAGGCTTCGATCCTGGACAGCAGAGCCTCTAGCCATTCTGAGATACCGTTCAGGTTGGGGTGTGGCCAGGAGGGAAGGGAGGTGGTGGCGGGGCTGTAAATGAACCAAGAAAGTGAGACCCATTTCTCTGGGTCATTCAGGCGACCCTCCACCCCTTGGGTAGAGGGATTCAGTTCCAAAGGTGGGACCGGGCTTCTACATGTCAGTGGAGGACTGTTCCCTTTGCTTAGTTGTTGATGTTTTGCGTTAATCCTATTTTCTTTCTTTCTTTCTTTCTTTTTTGCGGTACGCGGGCCTCTCACTGCTGTGGCCTCTCCCGTTGCGGAGCACAGGCTCCGGACGCACAGGCTCAGCGGCCATGGCTCATGGGCCCAGCCGCTCCGCGGCATGTGGGATCTTTCTGGACCAGGGCACGAACCCGTGTCCCCTGCATCGGCAGGCGGACTCTCAACCACTGCGCCACCAGGGAAGCCCAATCCTATTTTCTTTTGGTTCCATAACTTTATAAGAACAGACTGGGAGAACACTGTTGGAAACTATTTCAATACAAATGTCAAGCCCTGACAGGTGTAATATTTCCCCAGGGTTTCAGTGTTAAGCTTCCACAAGAAGCGAAGGGAAGAGCTGAGGTCATCTGTGTGACACATTATTAAGACATATTAAGACATATGTTAATTCCAAAGAACTCTTGGCTAAGCATGACTTGTACCGCCTTTGGGTATCTAAATAGTTTACTTCACAACTTCTCCTTAAAAAAAATATCACAGGGACTTCCCTGTGGTCCAGTGGTAAAGAATCCGCCTTACGATGCAGGGGATGCAGGTTCGATCCCTGGTCAGGGAACTAAGATCCCACATGCCACGGGGCAACTAAGTCCACGCTCCACAACTACTGAGCTATCACACCTCAACTAGAGAGCCCGCGTGTGGCAAACTACAGAGCCCACGCGCTCTGGAACCTGTGCGCCACTAGAGAGAGAAAACCCGCACACCACAACTAGAGAGAAGCCTGTGCACCGCAACGAAAGATTCCAAGTGCAGCAACTAAGACCCGCCACCGCCAAAAATAAATAAATAAATAATAAAATAAATATTTTTTTTAAAAAAATCACAAAACTAATAAACCCAAACACAGGAAAGCATACCCAAGTGCAGGCAACTGAGATCTTTCCCAGGAACTACAGCAGAAGTAAGCAGTGTGTCTACCGATGTAATTGGAGACTAACAAACAGGCAGGGTTAGTTGTCCACTGGAATTGTGGCAGCTGTTCCAAGAAAGTGCAAGGTCATCCTGAAGTAGGAGAAAAGGGATAAGGCTAGTCAGACTGAATGTGGCACAGTTCCATAAACTAGAACAGTCAGCCCTGTTCTCCGTGTGGCCTGAATCACCCCTCTCCTGCAGCACACTGGCCTGTAAGGAGGCAGAGGGGGGCAAAGTTATCAAATTAATCCCTTACTTTTCTGTACTCTTTCAATTTCTCCACAATATTATTTCATAAAAACAGGGAGGACTTCCCTGGTGGCGAGGTGGTTAAGAAGCTGCCTGCCAATGCAGAGGACGCAGGTTTGATTCCTGGTCTGGGAAGATCCCACATGCCGCGGAGCAACTAAGCCCGCGCGCCACAACTACTGAGCCCTCGTGCCACAACTACTGAAGCCTGAGTGCCTAGAGCCTGTGCTCCTCAACCAGAGAAGCCACCACAATGAGAAGCCCGTGCACCACAATGAAGAGTAGCCCCCGCTCGCCACAACTAGAGAAAGCCCACGGCAGCAACAAAGACACAACACAGCCAAAAAAATTAATTAATTAATTTAAAAAAAAAAAAGGGAGGGAAAGATGGGGGGGCAAGCAAGTGGCTTGCTGTCACAGCTGACTTGGCTGTGACAGCCATGAAGTCCTGTCCTTTCCTGGGCAGTAGAGGGAGAGAGGCAGATGGATGGGAGTAGGGGAGGTGCTGCCAGCATGACCAGAGGGTTTGCACGTGTGTGCAGGCATCAGAGGCCACCCCCAAGTGTCCTACAGTGGAAATCATCGCTCACATCTTAACAAATATATTCCCAACTTTTCAAAAGAAATTTCACATTTGAAACTCTTCCCCTGGATTTTATAAATAGAAATCAAGGTAAACTGAAGAACAAGGAAGGCTTTCCCACACATCACAGCTTCCTGTTGACTCGCTTTATTTCATTTCTTGGTGTTGCAATTCCTTGCTACCCCTCAAAACTAATGGCCCCTTGGTCACTTGCAGAAAGAAAACTAAGCTGGAGCTTGAGCACCAGGCTGTGGTCTGGGAGCTGAAACACTGTTTGAAATCTTTTTGAGCAGAAGTTCTGGAATGCCTACTCCATTCCTTAAGGGCTAAGAATTGTTATTAGATTCATTTTGTTTGTTTGTCTCTCAATCTCAGTGTCAAATATAAACTATTTCACATTCCTGTATGAGTTTTACATATGGACTCACAGATCATCTTCTGCATGTTTTTCTGTAAATTTCTACAGTTTTCCTGTAAATTTTCTTTCTTTGATTTTTTGAGGAGTTGAAGAAAGTGCCCAAATGATAAGTGTTGAACAAAAATCATGGGTGAAAAATATGGTCTCTGCATTGGAAGGGACACATCTAAAGGCATCCCTCCATACTTCTAGGTCAGAAAGCTCAGAAAGCCATAATAAAAATGTTTCATTATATTAAGAATAGAATTTAGCAAGCTGAGTAACAAAAATTATTGAATAGTGTTCTAATGTTCCAGGGTTAGTACACCTTCTATCAGAAATTTTCCCCAAAGTCAGATGGAAATAAAGCTAATAGAATCCAATGCCCAGCGCAATGTCTGGCACATAATAGGTAGCTAATAACTTTTAAAATAAATAAACAAACAAATGAATATGAGATAAAATACAAAAAGGAAGAGAGATGAATGATCCACACAGTAACGGGGGCTGTATGTGCCCCCAAGTAGCTATAGTCACTTTTAAGAACAGGTCTGTATCAGGGGAATAATAATAAAGAACCATCCATCAGTTCTAAGGATATTAAAAACAACAAAAAATAAATTAAACAACTCCAAGTTTTATAATTGAAATATTCATCTAGTAGAACACTATTCTCAGAGTATTCTTAGTGTTATGGGCTGCCTCATGTCCTCCAAAAAAAGATATGCTGAAGTCTGAACTCTTAGTAGCTCAGGATGTGACTTTATTTGAAAATAGGGTATTTACAGAGGTAGTCAAGTTAAAATGAGGATTTGGGTGGGCCCTAATCCAAAAGGACGTGTGTCCTTAGGAAAAGGGGAAATTTGGAAACACAGATAGACATGCACAGAAGGAAGACTATGTTAAGAGACTCAAGGAGAACTCCATGTGAAGATTGGAGATAAACTACCACAGTCAAAGAACACGTAGGACTACAGGAAGCTGGAAGAGTCAAGCAAGTACTCTTCCCCTACAGCTTTCAGAGGAAACACGGCCCTGCAGACACCTTGGTTTTGGACTTCCAGCCTCCAGAACTGTGAGACAATAAGTTCCTGTTGTTCTAAGTCACCCAATTGTGGTACTCTGTTATGGTGGCCCCAGGAAACTGTAAGCTCAGCATAATCATGTTATATTTGCAGCTAGAGCAATGAGGGTGTTAAAAGGTAAACTGAGGCCTCAAACTATACAGATGTGAATCCTAGAAATGGGGGCTGGGGTACAGTTACAGCAACTCTGTTTCCCTCCTCAGATGCATCTGTGTTCTCCCCTTAAATTAAAGATATTGTCACCTCTGTATATTCTCTGAGCTAGTCTCGTAATAAGCAAACACCCACAGGGAGTTTGTTGAATTTGACTAAGTTAATAAAACAATCACAAAATTTTTTATCAGCTTTTGTGATTCTATAGTGGTTCATGTGTTTTTAAACATTCATTGCTATTCAATGGAACTTGTGTTAATCCTTAGTGGTTATCATATGAAGTTGGCTTCGTAAAGCTGACTGACTTTGTAATATTTGTAACCCTCTCCCCACTCTGCCCTTTTAAATAACATTGACGGTATTCCCTTACAGAGTCTCTGAAGTTAGCCGATAATTCAGGGGGGAAAAGAAACACCCTCATTTGACAAATGACTACACTAAGTCCCAAAGAGGTGAAATGAACTGACCTTAAATCACACAGCTAGTTAAGGACACAGGCAGGACTATCTAATGCCCTTCACTTACACTCCATTTTCCCCCTGCAAGGTGTTCCCATGTAAACTACCCTTTGAAACATAGGGTTTCGAGTCAGAGAACCTACGTTCTTTCCCCAATTTTAACACTTATTGCTGTATGATCTTGAGCAAGGTGATTTACCTCTATGAAACTCTCCTCTTTAAATGGGTTTAGTGATATCTATCTTATTGTTATAAAAAAAGATATGACAAATACCATATACCATAAAAGCATTAAACAGATTTAAAAAAATAAAGTTTATTAAAAAGGTAATTTGGGGCATTTTTCTTTTTTTCTTTTTTCTTTTATTTATTTGTCTATTTATTTATTTATGGCGGCGTTGGGTCTTCATTGCTGCATGCGGGCTTTCTCTAGTTGCGGCAAGCGGGGGCTACTCTTTGTTGCGGTGCATGGCTTCTCATTGTGGTGGCTTCTCTTGTTGCGGAGCACGGGCTGTAGGCGCACAGGCTCAGTAGTTGTGGCACGCAGGCTTCAGTAGTTGTGGCACATGGGCTCAGTAGTTGTGCGTGGGCTCAGTCGTTGTGGCTCGTGGGCTCTAGAGAACAGGTTCAGTAGTTGTGGCACGCAGGCTTCCATAGTTGTGGAACATGGGCTCAGTAGTTGTGGCTTGTGAGCTCTAGAGCACAGGCTCAGTAGTTGTGGCATGCAGGCTTCAATAGTTGTGGCACATGGGCTCAGTAGTTGTGGTGCGTGGGCTCAGTAGTTGTGGCTCATGGGCTCTAGAGTGCAGGCTCAGTAGTTGTGGCGCACGGGTTTAGTTGCTCCGCAGCATGTGGCATCTTCCCGACCAGGGTTTGAACCCGTGTCCCCTGCACTGGCAGGTGGATTCTTAACCACTGTGCCACCAGGGAAGTCCCATTTTTCTTTTATGTTATTTTTAAATGATTATTTCTCTATAATTTGACTAAAATATAAGAATTTTAAAATTTGTTTATATTTACATCCTTCGCCTCTCACTATTCTAATGTTCAGTATCATGTTGCTTGAAGTTTACATAATTTAATTTAGAATCAGCATTCCTGGGAAAAAGACAATGTTCCTAAGTAAATCCTACTGCTGATAATAAATAATAACAATAAATATTATATTTGCTACACAGTATCTACAAAAGGGGTCAATGAGGTAAAGAAATTTTCAAAAAATTTATAAACACACACAACAGCAGAACATATTACATTCATTGTTCAATAATCCTTATGATGACAATGCTTTTATGTAAAGTAATCCGCCGGAGCAGATTACAAGTGAATTTATCCACCACAAACCAAAATCTAGTCACTTATGTTATAGCCACATCTCTTTCTTAAAAATAAAAAGTTGGCATTACCTAGCTTAATCACGTGCATTATACGTCAGCGTTAGCTCTGAATGACTTTTTGACTATTCGCAATAATCACATCCAATGTTGGTGGATGAAGATCTATCACCATTGACAATATTTGTAAAAATACGCTTAAAGTTCTGAAGGCAATTCTTAAAAAAGAAGCACTAAATGTTTCAGAAATTTCAGAATGTTTTTTAAAAAAGTTAATTTCCAGTCGGCATTTTTTTAGTGTTAATATGTTGGCCAATGTCTTTCTGAGGCAAAAGATTCCTTCCAGGTATATAAACGTTATTACATTCATTTAAAAAGTAGACTGATAGTTTTAGAAAATGTGAATACAGATAAATTTAAAGGGCATATGTCCCTCGTCTTTTGGTTCTAAAGTAAAGACAGCATGATGTTAGGTGCAGCATTCAGCTTACACAGTAAGGAAATTGCCCGCGAGTGGACAAGGCACATAGTTCAGCAGGGTCGTCCCACTCTGTACAACCCAAGTGTGGTCAGTGAGGAAAGCACTAAACAGTTAATCCAGGCAGCTCTCTTTTACAAACTTCCCCTTGATTTTGTGCCAGCCCTGCTGGGGCCACGCTTTGTTGGGTTCAGCCCTGCATAGAGATTCTTTCCTGAGCCTAAAAGAAGTAGGCTATACGAGAACAAAATAACAGGATAGATGTACTGGAAAAGAGGAATCAGGAGCACGAAAGAAGGGCCCTGTCGCTCACTCACTGGATAATGTCCATGGACGTAGAAGTTAGTCATGAAGCAAACATGTTTTAGTTGCATCCAGCTTAGAACCTGACATAATTTAACAACTTCATCAAGGGATTATTACCTACCAGCTGGAACATTAACACATAAAAATTAGAACATGTTATATACCCGTAATTGTCCCTAATGTGCCAGTAATCTAACCTGGAGACAGTCTGCAAGTGAGAAGCTGAACAATGCCCTCCTTTAGCCAATGACTTTATCCCTCGTGTCTTTATGAAAAGCAGTCGTGTTTTCCTTCGCTGATTGATTCAGATGAAGTGAAACTTGTTCTTTGCAAAAACGTCTACTTAGTTCCTTCGCCCATCTTTTAATCAAATGTTTGTTGTTATTGTTAGTCAGCTGTATGAGTGCTCCGTGGAGCTCCCTAAACCGTCTCAAGCAGCCCCGTTCAAGTTCACGGAGTCTTGATTTTCTCTAACTCTGTGTTCTAACTTTTACTGGCACGAACGGTGACTTTGACTGACAGAGTAATTCAGCAGCCCTAAGTTTCAAATTTTGAGTTTAGTTTTCAGCTACTTTAGCCTTAGGGTTAAAACATAGCAGAGGATTCTTTTTGGTTTTGGGTGTTTTTATATTTATTTATTTTGTGTGTATGTTTTAAATTTTTTTTAAAAAAATTAAAAAGTAAACAACATTGACTTGAAGGACCTAATAGCTCATAAGAAAGATAAATTGAATCAAAGGATTAGGAAGATTGAAAAGGATTGAAGATGATCTTACAGAATGACATGATAATTTCAAAAGAAAATCACAAAGACTCAACAGACACGGTGTTAGAAATAGTAAGATAGCTTAATGAGGCGGACAGGTGTAAAATTTTCATACAAAAGTCGACCGCACTTCTTTATACCAGAAGAGGGGGTCCAGATACAGACTCAGATATATAGGCCATGTTGTCTATGATAAAAGTGAACCATGGGGGAAAGATTATGGGGGATCATGGGGGAAAGATTAGTCAATAAAGGTGCTGGGAAAGAGAAAGACAAATACCATTTGATATCACTTATATGTGGAATCTAAAATAGGACACAAATGAACGTAGCTATGAAACAGAAACAGACTCACAGACATAGAGAACAGCCTCGTGGTTGCCAAGGGGGAGGGCGGGGAGAGGGCTGGACTGGGAGTTTGGGGTTAGCAGATTGAAACTATTATATAGAGAGCGGATAAACAACAACGTCCTACTGTAGAGCACAGTGATTAACTATATTCAATATCCTGTGAGAAACCATAATGGAAAAGAATATGAAAAAACATATATGTATGTATAACTGAGTCACTTTGCTGTACAGCAAAAATTAACACAACATTGTAAATCAACTACACTTCAATACAAAAATTTTTTTAAAAAGGTGTTGGGACTAAAGGTCTGTCATTTTCTCAAACTCCTTCAGCTTAAAATATTCAATATGCCAAGATGCCATACCATGGGGTAGTATGTCCTGAACCCCATCAGTACATATCAGACTAGCAGAGATTTTTTTTTAAAAAAAGATAATGTCCTGAGCTAGTAAGAATGTAGTAAAAAAAAAAAAAAATCACTCTCTTACGTTTTATTGGGAGTATAAATTGGTGTACTTTTTAAGGTAATTTGTTGGTGTTTATTGAATTTAAATATTCATACCTGTTTGCCCTCTCACAGTCCCACTTCCAGGAATTTAGCTACTGAAACACTTATTCAAGGAAGCAAAACATACGTTATCTACAAAAACAACTACAAATAATGAAGAATATCTATAAATACTAGCACTGTAAATTCAAGATGTATACAAAAAATTATACAATAATTCATATAGCATGATCCCCATTTAGTAAGAAAAAAAGAAATTATAACATATATGTTAATATACTCATAAAATATCTCCAGAGGTTAAGACAATAGAGTTTTCCCTTTTAGTGTTATGTTTACGTTTAAACCACAAGCATTTATAAATTAATAATAATTATATATTAGTAATAATTTATAATTGAAATAGGCCACGGGAGGAGAGTAGACACCAAAGTATAAGAGGAAGTCTCTCAGGAGGGAAAGATAGGCTCCAAGGGTCAGGCAAAATGGGGGCGACACCAGATGGTAAAAGTCACTAAATGCTTCATAATGAACCACCAGCCAAGCAGTCTGCACACAACAGTTAATATTCAAATTAAATTTCTCATCTATTCATTGAGAAATACAGTATAAGTTAACCACCACTTTAACATGAAAAAAAGCTGCACTGCTTTTCCACAATTTAGATTTTGCATTAATTCTGAGAAGGTCTTTCTCTGGCTCCCTCGTCTCACTTGAAATTATCTCATGAGTGTAGATTCAAACGCATCTGTGCAAACAAACGCTTTCAATGCTCGGAAAAGTGCTGGATTGTGTGCAGCTGGACCAGGCTTGAGCGGAATAACAACAAGCATACAGACTGCCCTGAGGAAAAGTGAGTTTTACTGCTCCATGTCAGTAAAAGTGCAGAGGTTTCTTATAGTATTTTGACGTGAAACATTATATTTAAAAAAACTGAACACTCTTTCTGAACACAAAGTCTTTCTGAATGCGGCATTGATTCTTCACACGTGTGTGATACTGCCTGACGCTGCTCTTTAGTTTTGCCTCTGAAACAATCTCTCCCTTCATATACTTACCTTTAAATTCATCTTACATTGAGTTTAGACCATTAACATAACATAGGCCATCCTTGTTTAACTTGCCAATCCAAGCCGTTTATTCCTAATCTTAAAACACGCTTCATTTAAAAAAAGCGTTCAAGGGAATGAATGCACGGAAATGGAAGTTGCCCAAGAGCTTCATATGTAGGCAGATACAAAAGACATCTGTGTAGTAATCCAGGAATCAGATCACTCTACTTGTCACCGTTTTTTTTTCAAGGATGGTAAAGGAACGGGTGTAACCATGGAAATGTTCCCTCCTAAAACACAAATCTTAAACAAAAGCCCAGAGCCTAGGAACATCAAGGAAACCAAAAGCCCTGGCCTTCCAACAGAGAATTCAACATTACCATGACACAGAGAAACTAAGAAAATCCTTTCCACAACAGAAAGGAGAGTCCTACAAAGAAGGGGCCCTTTGCTTTTACCCTAGGCAAGATGCCTTTTATTCTGTAAAATAAAACACTTGTCAGCAACTACAGGAATAAAGTACGTGTCTAAAATTTTTTCCTAAGAAGGACCATTATTCAGTAGCTAGATTCAGCCACTTTCTATAGATAATTGTGGTGTGGCATTTAGATCCTAAAGTGAGGCTGGATATTCCTCATGTACTGGTTGAAATGAGGTAGTACTTGGGGGCACATGGATCCCTCTTGGTATAAACTTAACTGGAAACAACTAAACCTTGGACAAATTCATATAAAGGTAATAAACCCTCTTTTGCCAAGGAGGCTAGAGTATGGACTACCAACACGTATTTGTCATACGTCTATCATACGGTAAACACTGTCTGTGCTGGGCAAACAGCTACCGACAAAACAGACAGGGTCCCGAATCTGATAGAACTTACAGCTCACTTAGCGAACAATTATTGAATAAAGTAGAAGGGACAACGGCATATAGTCTTAAATCGTGAGAAGGAAATAAAAGTGGTGAGTTAGGGTGAGAGGCTACTTGAGACCGAGAAATATTGAAAACATGACCTTGCAGCCAAGACTGAGAAGCCAGGAAGGGTGAACACGTCCAGAGGAAGAGCAAAAGCGGTCTCAGCAGAGGAACCACACCTGGAAAAAGCTCAGAGAGTTAAAATAGAGGAAAAGAAGGTGTGCCTGGAGCTTAAAGAGCTCAAGGGGAACTTTAGGGAGGGCCGAACGCATAGGGGCTTACAGACCATGGTGAGCAGAATGAATTTTATTTGATGCACAAGGACAAAACACTGATGGATTTTTGCTCTGATTAATGTTCTGAAACATCACTCTGCTGCTTCGGGGAAGAAGGAATAGAAGCAGAGACCAGGTGAGACACTTCAGTGGCTTAGATGAGGGTGACAGAAATGGAGATGAAGACAAGACAAAAATCTTGCAACGTCTTTCACAGTAAGGCCAATGGGCAGGGACTTGCCTTCCCCTTACCTAAATTAATCAAGGAAAAGAATGTCATTGCAGGAGCAGGTGTGGGCTGACCTCAAACAGGTCTCATCATCTGAGAATTAAAGAAAAATTCTCCTCCTAGGGTCAAAAAGAGACAACTTGGAAATTTGCCATGAAAAGTTATAGCCATTTCATAAATGGCTTAAAAAAAAATCAAAAACACATTCTGAAGATTTGGGTAAATAAAAATTTGCAAGTTTCTTTCTTTTTTAAAATAAGCCTGATAACAAAGTTGCTTATTTAAAACAGATAAAAGCTGGTAACTTACTGTTATCAGTATGAGGACAAATGCAGAGGTCAGATTATAAAAAATTAACCAAATAATATGAAATGTGAAATTCTAATCAAGACTGGGAAAATATAAAAGGTATCTGAAAAAAATATGTATGAGTGTGTTAAGAATGGATAAGTGAGGAAAGAAAATAAAGAAGAATAAGCTAGAACAGTATTGGAGGACGCTGAAGTGTAATATATTATCACAGTAAAAAAAATCATACTCAAAAGAGAAATGCATTGAAGGTGTGAATTTAAAGTAACATAAAAAC
This sequence comes from Aethalodelphis obliquidens, assembly GCF_003676395.1. Classification (NCBI taxonomy): domain Eukaryota; kingdom Metazoa; phylum Chordata; class Mammalia; order Artiodactyla; family Delphinidae; genus Aethalodelphis; species Aethalodelphis obliquidens. Next base: position 2,563,142 of record NW_020837978.1, read on the forward strand.
AATGAATTCCACTCAGATGTCGTGGTTTCTGCTCTATAGAGAAGGAAATAAAGTCTAGGCTCAGGTATACTCTGTGTGTAAATTGGATTTTTATATGCCCAAACCTCTGTTCCAATCAGTTATATATTATTACATTAATTGTAATAATAATAATTGTGATAATTTTAGACACCAATTTCCCATGAAAACCCATGGATTCCTCAAGATATCATAACATTTCAATGAAATCTGTCAGAAGACTTTAAAAATATATATTTAAGGGAAAAATACTTTCCTAAAAACAGATTAAATATTACCAACAATAGGGTACATCATGATACATTCAAGGATACCCAAAACCACTGGTGTGGGCATTTACTATTCAGAAATCGGGCTGGCCAAGCACCAGAGCAGGACCCAGGAGGCCCCTAATGGGCCATCCATTTGCCCTCTCGCTGCTGGAGAGATTCAGTGGGAAGCCACACTGAGGACTCAGGGAAGCACCCCTTACCTACCAGTAAGGAGGTCTTTTCATATTTTAACAACCAGTATGGCTGTCCCTGCTGTGAGCTAAGTACCAGTAGAGCATCATTCCTGAGCAGTCTACACAACACTGTCCTCTGCAGCCACTACACACATCAATATTTCATGACATTGAGAGCCGTGCCATGATACCTTACAACATGAATAAGATAGGTTACACACAATGAGTGTGTTCTGACCCTTCATGTAAGTGGGCATGTGTGTGTGGGGATGGACAGACAGGACCAAAAAGATTTATAGACTCAAGTAGGACTGTGGGTGATTTTTTTCTTCATGCTTATTCTTATTTTGTAAATGTCCTATGATAAAAATAAATACAAGTTAAAATAGTATGCTTAGAATATAAAATTACACTATTTTGAAAGTTATAATGATTGGTAAAGAAAAATGGAAAGGCAGAGTATGTATGAGTGAAGAAGCTCTGGTCCAACCAAAGAAAGCTGCAATCCACAATTGTTCTCCCTATTTCTTCCTTTTACTATTACCAAGAATGACACCATCTTATACATAAAATAAACAACAAGGACCTACTGTATAGCACAGGGAACTATGGTCAATATCTTGTGATAGGGTTATTGGTGGTACAGTGGTTAAGAATCCACCTGCCAATGCAGCGGACATGGGTTCAAGCCCTGGTCCGGGAAGATCCCACGTGCCACGGAGCAATTAAGCCCGAGCACCACAACTACTGAACCTGTGCTCTAGAGCCCGCGAGCCACAACTACTGAGCCCTCGTGCCACAACAACTGAAGCCCATGCGCCTAGAGCCTGTGCTCCGCAACGAAAGAAGCCACCGCAGTGAGAAGCCCGCACACCGCAACGAAGAGTAGCCCCCGCTCGCCGCAACTAGAGAAAGCCGGCATGCGGCAACGAAGATCCAACGCAACCAAAACTAAATAAATAAATTAATTAAATTTTTAAAATATCTTGTGATAACCTACAATGGAAAAGAATCTGAAAAAGAATTTATATATATATATATATAAATAACTGAATCACTTTGCTGTACACCTGAAACTAACACAACATTGTAAATCAACTATACTTCAATTTAAAAAAAAAGAATAACACGGTATTAGAAATATAACACTATATTAGAAATATAGCACTGTACTCTTAAATCAATTGATTAAGACTCTAGGATCTGAAAACTGGAATTCTATTTACCTGAAGCTTTATTTCACTTCCATAGAATCATGGGATTTTATAGCAAAAAGTATCCTTAGAAGATCACATCCTCTGTGTTGAGGTCGGGCAGACTTGGAAACATATTAATCCTACTCTCTGCTGGGTTGGTTAAAATCCAAGGATGTACCTTGACAACATAATATATCCACTCTAGGTTCCTGAAGGAAAGGATGAAATCAAATTCTTTGCTATTCTATGTTTATCAAAAGTTTAGCCTCGAAACACACATTTCTGGAGGGTTGCTCAGAAGACGTGGGATCCATCTGTTCACCTAATCAGTGTGTCATACCTCCTCGGATCATGCCACACGACTGAAGAGTCACACATCAGAATCATAAGATAGTGGTTCCTCCTTGATTTGTCATGATTAAAAAAAAGCCTCACACTATTGCTGTGGGAGTGTTACAACAAATCTCGTTCACAACATCCTACGGCATCAACTTCATAAATATCCAAAGAAGAAATCTTTCCCAGGCCCCACTACCTGGGAAAGCTGCGCTTCCTCTGAGCAATTGCTTTGCATTTATCATATCCGGAAGTCTTGCAAATAACCTGGCTTCCTTTTTTCTTTGACATCTGGGAAGCTCTGAGGCTACCTCATGATCTGTATTTTGTGTACTAACCTTAGTTGGTGCCTTTGATAAGAGCACATTGGATCAGAGCATGAAACCTGCAGCTCTGCTAGTCACCAACCATGTGGCCATGGGCAGTCGGCTCTCAACTATAAAATGAGGGCAATAATAATACCCACTTCCTAGACCGTTTTGAGGACTAAATGTACATAAATCACTTTGAACAGTGCCTAGGACACAGTAACCACTATTATTAATTCAGACCTTTTCCCCTGTGAAGAAATGGATCCTGACCACACAGACCCTCTCTTTCTTTCTTTCCAATGAAAAGAAGGTAGTTTTCCTACTTATCCAATGCTGACTCATATTTTTGAAAAGCAAAAGGAAATAAGTAACTACTTATAGTCAATGCATTTGGAGATGAGCTTCATATCTGTTTCAGGACTTCCTTGGAATGGGGTGGGGCTGGTGGCAGCGCTGAGACGCAATTACACAAATAAAAACAAAAAAGCTGCTCAGAAAAGTGCAGAAAATGGAGAGTTCATTTCTCCCTCCCTCTCTCTCCCTCCCTCCCCCTACTTTTTCTTTCCTGCCCAGCATACGTGGCAGATACAAAGGAAGGCAACAGATCTATTCCATGAGCCACAAAGAACACAAAAATGATCAGAGGAAAAGCATCTTTTCTTCTTATTTTATTACTTGCTGTTCTTGAGAGAGCTAGTTGAATCAACTGATTTTACCACCTTACAAATATAAAATAAACAGATGTTTTAGAATACAAAGAAATAACCATCATAACTGAAGTGGCCATCTGTAATGGTTAATGGCTTTTCCATGTACTTTTCCCCTTTGGAAAGCCTGAAGGCAAAGAAAGATATACTAGATCCAGTTTGTTTAAAGTATGGATTACAGCATTGAGAGTAATCGAATGAAAAGTTCTGTCTCTAAATTTCAAATCGACAGCCAAGTTTAAACTGAGTTGGAGACAACAGAGCTTGACAACTTCTGGTATGTTCAATGTGCTGGCAAACACACGAGTGGAGATCCCTGGGGAGAAACTCTGTGACCACCAGTTTGCGTAATCATTTTTATACAAGTAATCAAAATCCAGAAACCACTGGCTATTTAAAAAACCTCATTTGGGGGCTCCCTGGTGGTGCAGTGGTTGAGAGTCCGCCTGCCGATGCAGGGGACGCGGGTGCGTGCCCCGGTCCGGGAAGATCCCACGTGCCGCGGAGCGGCTGGGCCCGTGAGCCATGGCCGCTGAGCCTGCGCGTCCGGAGCCTGTGCTCCGCAACGGGAGAGGCCACGACAGTGAGAGGCCCGCGTACCGCAAAAACAAACAAACAAAAACCTCATTTATCAAACATAGAGGTTACAACAAAAGAGTTCTTAATCTGCAAACCTCTTTAAAATTGCAATTGTAATGTATTCTTAATATTACTATAAAATTAAAATAGACTATAATTTGGAGGGTTAGTTTTTTTAGTTATAGACTGTAACTTATTTTATAGTTATGACCTTTTTATGGTTATGATGATTTAAAGAACTAACCATTTTTATGTACTCTTCGAGGCCCTGAAAGTACGCAAATAAACAAAAGAGATGAAATCCCTGCCACCTCTGAGGAGCACGATAAAGGCAGGCAGAGAAGCTGAAAACAACTGGCTTCCAGGATGCTGACACACTGGAAGCAGAGGTGCTGCTGGGCAACGCAGGGCACCGAGTCTCCCATCTTCCTTTGAACTGAGAAGTCCTGGGACTTCCCTGGCGGTCCAAGGGTTAAGACTTCAGTGCAGGGGGTGTGGGTTCAATCCCTCCTCTGGGAGGTAAGATCCCACATGCCTGGGGGCCAAAAAACATAAAACAGAAGCAATATTGTAACAAATGCAATAAAGACTTTAAAAACAGTCCACATCAAAAAAATCTGAAAAAAAAAAGAGGAAGAAATAGAGAAGTGTTAGAGAAGAGGCTCATTAGGCTCATATCCATTCCATGGGACTCCAAATTGGTACATCTTAGTCTGTTCAGGCTGCTGTAGCAGAATACCATAGACTGGGTGGCTATCAACAATGGAAATTTATCTCTTCTGGTTCTGGAGGCTGGGGACCCTAAGATCAGGGTATCAGCATGCCCGACTTCTGGCGAGAACCCTCTTCCAGGTTGCAGAAGGTGAGTGTATCCTCACAAGGCAGAGAGAGGAGAGAGCGCTCTAGAATCCCTTTGACAAGGACACAAATTCCACACAAATTCCACACAAAAGAGGACCTAATCACCTCTTAACGGCCCCACCTCCTAAGACTGTCACACTGGAGGTTAGGATCTCAACATATGCATTTCAGGGGGACACAAACATTCGGTCTATTGCATACAACCACTTTGGAAAGTGCTTGGTGCTATTTGTTGAGCTAAACATTAACAGAAATTCTACCCTTTGGTTTAAGCCCCAAAGAAGTTATTGCTTAAGTACAATAAAAAGTAGGAAAAACCTTGAAACAACCTAACTGTCTATCAATAGAAGAATGGAAAACAAGCTCTGGTATATACATATAGTGGGATGGTGTCAGAAGACTCCATATAATTTTGAAAAATTCCATATAGTATGGATATAATTATTTTTTAGTTAAAAACAAGTGTATTAGATAATATTTTAAGGAAATATATAGATAAAGCCATGTAAAGCAAAGGACTAACGGGCAAAAAGACAAGGGAATGATGGATACCTCAAATGCAGGGAGACCCGGAAGAAGAGGGACGTGTACTACAGAGCTAGTTGTAGGTTAATATCAAGGCTCTGGCTGTTGAATTGGATGGCAACTTCATGGATGCTTAGTCAATATTAAAAATAAGGAAAAAATAAATGAGGACCTTGCATGGATCAGTAGTAAGAACATGTCATGAACCAGAAATTATTATTCATCTATTTCTGTGCACCATTTGAGGTCCCTTTGAAAAGACACAAAATGAAACAACCAAAATAATAATATCTCAGATTAAAACTTTAGATTATTTCTCAAAATATAGGCATGTCACAAGGGAGAAATGGAAAAAGAAATCAGGCTAAATGTCTTTTATTTGAAAGTTGGAGGTTAGATACTGATTAATTCTCAACATTGATAGGAAGATATTTCAAATACAGCTAGTAAAAATTTAAACACAAGAGATAAAAAAACAAAACCATCATCAATGAAGTTTTACAGGCAAAGGAGAAAAAAGAAATAATCAGGAAATCTTAACAAATGAAAGCCGTTAAAAATGTCAGAAATAAGAAGAAACATAATTATTACAATAAATTTGTGAGAATTAAGTGAGGATGAAACAAGCTCGGTGCCTCAAATCTTATTTTATTTACTTACTTAGAAGATAAAAAACTGGAGTTACCAAATTAAGATAGGCCATTTGAGGAATTTCACTGCTGGGGCCCAGGTTTGATCCCTGATCAGGGAACTAAGATCCCTGCAAGCTTCATGGAGCGGCCAGAAAAAAAAAAAAGATAAGCCATTTGCGATAGTGAAAGATTTTAACATAATATTCACATGCATTTAATTGGCTTTACAAGTTACATAAATATTATGTTCATTAATTTAAAAATATAGCTACCTCTGTAATGGCCTATACTTTCCTTTTTCAGACCCTTAACAGGTACTGCCAAGACAGTAGGCTATTGGGTTAGTCTTCTCTAGCTCTATCTTTTAATTGTTCTCAGCCTCTCCAGGATATAGAAATTCTCTTGTGTTTATTAAAACCATGCGAAGGAGGCATTGCCATTCTACCCACCCCCTTTTTTTATTAGATGGGGAAACAGGCTCGGAAAGGTGAAGTGGTCTCTGCAGGCCACACAGCTGGGAAGCCACGCTTCCAGCATTCAGACCCCAGGGGCTGACCCCACGGCCAGCATTCAATTACAAAGCTGTCACTGAAACCACAGGCCGCGTGTGATAATCCACTCTGCAGTATAAAAACCACATGAGACCATATAGAAGATAACCTAGAAACAAAGTGAAGCTATAACCATGCCCTCTGTTTTCCCTTACTCTTGGAAGATTCCTGATATTTCAGTTTTCAATGTGTAAGGTCTAAGACTTCATACATAAGAACAAAATGAGAATGGTCCTTTGCTGCCCCCTCATGGAAGATGTCCACAGACACACAAAAATCCCCAGCCAGTAACTGCAGTGTCACTTTGTCATAACTAAATTATTTCAGGTGTACCCAGCTTTAAATGATAGATGAGTTTCTAGTACGATGCAACTAGTACATAAAAGGTACCCGATGAATATTTGTGGAATTGAACTGAAAGTTTTATCCACTGAATCTCTGATATGTACTAGGAGTTAGATTTTATAAGAATCCTATGATAAATTATTTATTTAGTTTTAAGACTAAACACCTTCCAATATAATCTTTATGGTATACAGACTGGCATATATTATGTTTATTTAAAATTATAAAATTGCATCATGTAGCCAATTTATTCACAATAAATAAATAAAATCATAAAATTTACAAAATAAAATCATAATCTAAAAATATGTTTCAAGCACCTTTGCTTCCTTTCTTAAAATTGAAGTATATTTGATTTACATTATTAATTTTAGTTTCAGTTGTAAAACACAGTGATTCAATATTTTTATAGATCATACCCCATTTAAAGTTCTTATAAAACAATGGCTATATTCCCTGTTCTGTATAATACATCCTTGTTGCTTGTCTATTTTATATGTAGTATTTTTTCTCTTAATCCCCTGCTCCTAACTTGCCCCTCCTCCCTTTCCTCTCCCCACTGGTAACCACTAGTTTGTTCTTATATCTGTGAGTCTGTTTCTGTTTTTGCTACATACATTTGTTTGTTTTATTTTTTAGATTCCACATATAAGTGATGATATAGAATATTTGTCTTTGTCTGACTTATTTCACTAAGCGTAATACTCTCTAGGTCCATCCATGTTTTTGCAAACGACAGAATTTCATTATTTTTTATGGCTGAGTAATATTCCATTGTATATATGTACCAAATCTTCTTTATCCATTTGTCTGTTGATGGACACTTAGGTTGCTTCCATATCTCTGCAATTGTACATCATGCTGCTATGAGCATTGGGGTGCATGTATCTTTTTGAATTAGTGTTTTTGCTTTCTTCAGATAAATAACCCGGAGTGAAATTGCTGAATCGTGTGAATCACGGTAGTTCTATTTTTAGCTTTTCGAGGAAACTCCACACTGTTTTCCAGAGTGGCTGCACCACTTTAATGTCATTTGGAGAAGAGCCCTCTATGGAATTGACATTTAAGCCAACATCTGAAGGATAAGTTGTAGTAGTCTAGGTGAAGAGTGAGAAAGGAGAAATCCAGGCAGAAGAAAGAGCAAAAACCCTAAGCCTTAAGATAAGAAAGAGCACGGCATGCCTTAGGATTAACATAAGGCCAGTGAGGCTCAGAGATGAGACTGGAAAATAGAGCCTCAATTATCAAGGCTTTACAGGCCATTGAAGGAGTTTGATTTCATTCAAAGAACCACAGTACTATTGAATGGTTTGGAGCAGGAAAGCAATGAGAACCTAATTCACGCTTTTAAAAGCTTACTCCAGTTTCTGGTTAGAAGATGGTTTGGAGCACAGCAAAGGCAAGAGTGGAGAAATCATAGAGAAATAAAGGAGGCAACTGCAGGAGTTCCAACGAGATGGAAGCTTGGACTATGGTGGTGACAACAGAATTAGAAAGAACACAGAGAATTTAATAGATGTTTTAAGGTAAAATTAATAGAACTTGATGATGGACTAGATGTAGACTGGTTTGAATGGAGGTATCTCATATACTGAGGTAAGGAAGACCGAGGAGCCAGTTTAGGCAGGTGGGGGGAGATTTCTGAGAGATATCCAAGTAAATCTGTCAAGTAGCCAGTCCATGAATGACAAATAATGGAAATGGATGAGCTCACTTAAGCAGATAGTAGGGTGAGAAGAAACGAGACTCAAGACTCAGCCACAGGGGAGGATAAAGAGGAAGCGCCCCAAAGACCCAGAGAGGAGGAAAGTCTGGAGAATGCTATGCCACCTCACCTTAAGTTTAGTAATTGGAGCTGTTAAAAGAACATATGAATAGCAGGTTAGTCCATTTGACCAATTTCTTTTTTAAAAAATAAATTTATTTATTTTATTTATTTATTTTTGGCTGTGTTGGGTCTTTGTTGCTGCACGCGGGCTTTCTCTAGTTGCCGCGAGCGGGGTCTGCTCTCTGTCACGGTGCGCAGACTTCTCATTGCAGTGGCTTTTCTTGTTGTGCAACACAGGCTCTAGGCGCGCGGGCTTCAGTAGTTGTGGCACATGGGCTCAGTAGTTGTGGCTTGTGGGCTCTAAAGCGCAGGCTCAGTAGTCGTGGCGCACGGGCTTAGTTGCCCGGCGGCATGTGGGATCTTCCCAGACCAGAGCTCGAACCCGTGTCCCCTTCATTAGCAATCGGATTCTTAACCACTGCACCACGATGGAAGTCCAATTTGACCAATTGCTTACAAAGGTCTTATAGAAGAATTAAACGCTCAAAACCAGCATATTGTAGAAGTTCACCCCCTAGCATTGTGATCGCATCATAAAACGGGGTAAATGGTTTTCAGTGGGAACGTGGGCCTCCTTCCTGTATTTTGAACACATCAAATGTATTCCTATCTCAGGGTCTTCACACTTGCTGGTGTTTGGAACACTCTTCCCCCAATGGCTCCCCTTTCATATTATTCAAGTCTCAGTTCAAATGTCACTCCCTCAGAGAAGCTTTGATGACCATCCCCTAAGTAGCTTTCTTCTACCCTGTCATTCTGCTTTATTTTTTCACTGTACTTACTATTATATGTTTCCTACCTACAAGAATGTAAGAGCGAGGGCCTTATACATCCTGAGTTCACCATCATTTCCCCAACGCCTAGAATAGTGCTTAAAACACAGTAGGGACTCCACAAATGTGGGAAATAAAGAAAAGAAATATATAATAATTTTCCAGTAAGCCTAGGGAATCCCTGCTCTTCATGGCTTGGAAAATATAATATTAAAGATAGACCTGCATCAGATAAAAGCAATATGTATTCTAGAATTCTGAATCCGTTGTTGGTGTCTTATCTTTCTTCTAGTCCTGAGGACACACTGAGCTTTCATGCTGCACTGCTACTTTCTTCCCTTAGGTCACACTTGGCAATATCACTCTTCTCCTAATGAGGAAGCCTAGCTCAATAAGTGAATGGATAAACTGTGGTATATTCAGACAAAGGAATTTTATTCAGCAACAAAAATAAATGAATTATCAAGCACCCCCTCCCCCTAAAAAGACACATAGGAAATGTAAATACATATTGCTAAACAAAAGAAGCAAATCTGAAAAGACTACATACGGTATGATTCCAGGTATATGATATTCAGAAAAGACAAAATTATGGAAACAGTAAAAAGATCAGTGGTTGTCAGGGATTCAGGGGGAGGAAAGGAGGGATGAATGGGTGGAGCACGGGAGACTTTTAGGGCAATGACACTATTCTGTATGATACTGTAATAGTGGATACATGACATTATATTATACATTTGTCAAAACCCATAGAACTGTAAAATGCAAATAGTGAATCTTGGGACTTCCCTGGTGGTCCAGTGGTTAAGACTTCCAATGCAGGGGGCATGGATTCAATCCCTGGTTGGGGAGCTAAGATCCCACATGACTTGTGGTGCAGCCAAAAACAAAAGTGTATTTTAAAGAGTGAACCTTAATTGAACTATGGACCTCCGTTAATAATAATGTATCGATATTGATTTATTAATTATAACAAATGTACCGCACTAATGCAAGATGTTAACAGCAGAAATTGCAGGGGTGGAGGTAGGAGAAGAATATAGAAACCCTTTGTACTGCCTATTCAATTTTTCTGTAAATTTAAAACTGTTCTAAAAATTAACATCTATTGGATTTCCCTGGTGGTCCAATGGTTAAGACTTCCACTGCAGGGGCATGGGTTTGATCCCCGGTCAGTGAACTAAGATCATGCATGCCATGCAGCCAAAAGAAAAGGAAAAAAACAAAGCTAAGGGAAAATAACATCTATTAATTTTAAGAAATCATATGACTTGGAAAGGAAGAAGTTAAAGTGTCTTTATTTGCAAACAAGTGATTAATATATAAGAAATCCTGGGCTTCCCTGATGGCGCAGTGGTTGAGAGTCCGCCTGCCGATGCAGGGGACACGGGTTCGTGCCCCGGTCTGGGAAGATCCCACATGCCGCGGAGCGGCTGGGCCCGTGAACCATGGCCACTGAGTCTGCGCGTCCGGAGCCTGTGCTCTGCAACGGGAGAGGCCACGACAGTGAGAGGACCACGTACCGCAAAAATATATATATATACGTATATATAAGAAATCCTAACAGATCTGCACAAAAACCACTAGAAATAACGAGTTTAACAAAGTTGTGAGATACACAGTCAATATACAAAAATTATTTATATTCTATATATAGCAGTAAACAAATGACAATTGACATTGAACAGATACCATGGCACCAAGAAATGTGAAACATGTAAGGATAAATTTAACAAAATATGTGTTAAGACCTATATACTGAAAACTAGAAAATGCTGCTCAGAGAAATGTTTAAATATCTAAATAAATGGAGATGTATACAATGTTCATGGATCAAAAGACTCAATATTGTTAACATGTTAATTCTTTCTAAACTGAACTACAGATTCAGCACAAATTCCAATCAATATCATAGCAGGATCTTTTGAAAAATCAACAAGCACACTTCTGTGGTTTCTGGGCTGACATGTAAAATGGTTTTACATTGTCACTTCCATTCTTACAAGAAAAAGTCTAAACAAACTGAAAATCACTAATTCTTCTTTGATACATCAGAGAATTGAGGTCACAGGGAAAACTGCTGCCCCCAAAGCTGGGGAAACAGACAGGATACAAAGAATCTGAGATACAAAGAATCACAGCTTACTGGGAACAAATACCTAGGAGCAGAAGCTGGTAGCTGGTGCCAGTACTGGAAAGAACACTTTAAACTGTAATTGATGAATTGCTGGAGGCTTAGTGCAGAGAAGCTTGAGAGTTAAAATATCCTAAGAGAGCCCATTCTTGGGGCGGGGGGATCCCATACTTACATGAGTTTTACCTCCTGGAATCCTACCACTGAAAAGGTCAGACAAAAATCCTTTTGTGCTTCCAGGAGGGGATTGGGAAATGAACCACATAAAAGTGCACCCAGAGTATTTTGTTCTTGTTAACAAGGGAAACTGTTTTACCAGAGCCTACTGGCTGGGGTTTTACCTTCGCCTAACTGGCCAAAGGGCAGGGAAACAGCTCCGTCCTCCTGTAGGCTTCAAAGTGGGCAAAGGCAAATACGGACAATAGATTGCTTCTCCCCCCACATACCTTACCACAAAATCAATAGAGCTCCTCTATAATCACAGGGGATTACAGCTAAATTAACAGCAAGTGTCAGAACTTCTTTAAGGAGTCTCTAGGAATACCGGAGACAATAGGGGACACAAAAACAAGGGCCCTAGAGGAGATTTTAACCCCTGACACCACAGCTGCAGCCAACGGTAAACACAGCCTAACTCTAAGCCAGATAAACATAAAATCTCATTAAAGGCATATCTATCTCATTTTATCATATACAGCTTTCAACAAAAAATTTTAAGGCATGCTGAAAGGAAAAAATGCAGTGTGAGGAGGTAAAGCACGCATCAGAAGCCAACTCAGATATGGCAGGAAATTTGGAATTACTAGATCAAGAATTTTAAATAGGGCTTCCCTGGTGGCGCAGTGGTTGAGAGTCCGCCTGCCGATGCAGGGCACGCCGGTTCATGCCCCGGTCCCGGAAGATCCCACATGCCGCGGAGCAGCTAGGCCCGTGAGCCATGGCCCCTGAGCCTGTGTCCGGAGCCTGTGCTCCGCAACGGGAGAGGCCACAGCAGTGAGAGGCCCGTGTACAACAACAAAAAAAAGAATTTTAAATAACTATGATTAATACGCTAATAATGAGAAAAGTAGACAACATGTAAGGATAGGTAGTGTATGTAGGAAAATGGAAACACTAAGAAAGAATCAAAAAGAAAGTCTAGAAATCAAAAACACTGTAACAGAAGTGAAGAATGGATGGGTCTGTAGACAGAATGGACAAGGAAAGAATCAGAGGTTGAAAACCAATCAATAGAAACTCAAAAAACTAAAATGCAAGGAGAAAAAAGAATGGAAAAAAATGAAATAGAATATCCACAAAATATGAGACCACTGCAAAAGGTATAACGTAGTGTAACGGAACTGCCAGGAAGAAAAGAAAGAGAAGAAGGAACAGAAGAAATATTCAAAGTCATAACAGCTGACACTTTTCCAAAATCAATGACATACACCAAACCACAGATCCAGGAATCGCAGACAACAGGAGGAAGGATAAATACCAAAACACCTCGGCATATCATATTCAAACTGCAGAAGATCAAAGACAAAGAAAACATCTTGAAAGAAGCCAGAGAAAAAGAACACTTTACCCATAGCAAAATAAGGATATGAATTATATCAGATTTCTCACCAGAAACCATGCAAGCATGAAAACAGTGGAATGAAATATTTTAAGCGTTGCAGGAAAAAAAAGCACCAACCCAGAATGTAACTACCAGGGATGGTAATTACAAAGTTTCTTCTGGGTGAGGATTTTAGGAGACGGGAGCTGGGAAAGACAGAGAGAAAAGGGAGTGGCCCACATAATCAAGAAAGAGCAAATGAAATAATGTAACATGGAATCTACACCAGGCAGGAGAGGAGCAGAAAGAAAAGAGGAAACGGAGAAGTCAGCGGTTTCTCCCACTGATCACACTGAGACTGAAAATGCTCATAGCGGTTGTGGTTGGGAGAGGGTGTTTGAATTACTGAGTTTGGGAGAGAAGCAGGTCCAGTGCGTGCCCTTGGGTGTGGGTGCCAAGCTAAGTAAGTAAAAAGACACTGGAGAAGACAGAGCATTAAGGTTAGAATTTGGGGTGACAAGACCTTGTTTTGTTTTATTTTCCCTTTCTTCTTTTTTCCAAATTTCTTTAAAGGAATAGTTAGAAAAATTAAATTAGCTTCTTATGTCCACTGTAATTACCCACCCTTTCAAACCTAAAATAGTCTGACTTTGTTCTATTTACTTTTATGCTAGAATTTAATTTTGCTTAATTTGACAAGTTATCCTACAACTAAGTGGAGTTTGCTAGGTTTAAACAAGAAAGACATGCAAGGGAATTCCCTGGAGGTCCAGTGGTTAGGACTCCGAGCTTCCACTGCAGGCGTGGCGGGTTCGATCCCAGATAGTCGGGGAACTAAGATCCCGCAAGCCTCAGAGGGAGAAAGGAAGGGAGGGAGGGAGGGTGGGAGAGAGAAAGAAAGACATGCAATACACTACCAAACATAAAATAGATAGCTAGTGGGAAGCAGCCGCATAGCACAGGGAGATCAGCTCGGTGCTTTGTGACCACCTAGAGGGGTGGGATAGGGAGGGTGGGAGGGAGGGAGACGCAAGAGGGAAGAGATATGGGAACATATGTATATGTATAACTGATTCTCTTTGTTATAAAGCAGAAACTAACACACCATTGTAAAGCAAATATACTCCAGTAAAGATGTAAAAAAATAAAATAAAAAATAAAATAAGAAGTACGGAATATAATAAAGGATAGCATTTAAAATAGAATACATCTAGCTTTAAGAAAAAAAAAGTGAAAGACGTGCTGCAACTAAGGAGTCTGCCTGTTGCAACTAAGATGCAGTGCTACCAAAAAAAAAAATGAAGGAAAAAGGTGCAGTCATTGTGAAAATTGCTTGGCAGTTCCACAAAAAATTAAACATAGAATTACCATATGACCCAGGAATTCTGCTCCTAGGTATACAGTTGACCCTTGAACAACACAGGTTTGAACTGCAAGGGTCCACTTACGTGTGGAGTATAATAAATTGAAATTTATTTTTTTCGATAAATACATACTACAGTACTACATGATCCATCGTTGGTCGAATTCAAGGATATAGAATCACTCATATGGAGAGCTGACTATAAAGTTAGAAGCTGGGACTTCCCTGGTGGTCCAGTGGTTAAGAATCCGCCTTCCAATGCAGGGGACGCAGGTTTGATCCCTGGTTGGGGAACTAAGATCCCACGTGCCGCTGGGCAACTAAGCCCATGCGCGCTAGAGCCCGGGAGCCACAACTAGAGAGAAGCCCGCACGCCCCAACAAAGAGCCCGCATGTTGCAACTAAGACCCAACGCAGCCAAATAAATAAATAAATATTTTTTAAAAAATAGATGGGAGGGGAGTTAGGGAGAGAATGGATATATGTATATTTATGGCTGAGTCCCTTCGCTGTGCACCTGAAACTATCACAACACTGTTAATCGGCTATACTCCAATATAAAATAAAATATTAAAAAAAATAATATATTGAAAAATATAAAATAAACTTTGCACCTACTTAAAAAAAATAAAATAAAATAAAGTCAGATGCTGATGTTCAACTGTAGGAGGGTCAGCACCCCTAACTCCTGCATTCAAGGGTCAACTGTATATCCAAAACGATTGAAAGCAGGGATTCAAACAGGCATCTCCACACCCATGTTCACAGCAGCACTATTCTCAATGGTGGAAACAACCGTGTCCATCGATAAATGAATGGATAAACAAAGTGTGGTGTATATATTACACAAAGGGATACTATTCAGCCATAAAAAGGAATTAAATGCTTATATATGCTACAACATGGATGGACCTTGAAGATATCCATGAGGTCTCACTAAGTGATATAAGCCAGACACAGAAGGACAGATACTGTATGATTCCATTGAGACGAGGTAGCTAGAATAGGCAATTCACAGACACAGATCAGAAAAGAGGTTGCCAGGGGGGTGGGGAGGAGAAAAGGAGGAGTTGGTATTTCCTGGGAATAGAGTCTATGCTGGGGATGATGATAGAGTCTATGTTGGGTGCAGATAGTGGGGATGAGTACACAGGACTGTGGATGTAAGTGACGCCACTGAATTTACACTTATGAACAGTTAAGATGATAAAAGGTACGTATATTTTACCACAATTTTTAAAAACTATTTTAAAAAAGGGAAGGAGAAGTAAACAGTCTCTCAGACAAGTAAAAACTGACAGATTCTAAAATTTATGTGGGAGTGGAAATGGAAAGGACCTAGAATAGCCAGGCAATTTTGAAAAATAACAAAGTTGGACATCTTATACCACCTAATGTCAAAACTTGCTGCAAAGATACAGTAATTAAGGCAGTGCAGAATTGGTGTAGGAATAGAAATGTTGACCGATGGAAAAGAACAGGCAGTTCAAAACTATACCCATGCATATACGGCCATTTGATTTCTCAGCACAAAGACAAAGGTAACTTAATGGTGTTGGAACAACTGGAAATCCATGTGATAGACTTTAAAAAAAAAAAGGACTCTTGACTCTTATCTCACACCATAATGAAAAAAATCCCCCGGACAAGCTAAAACCACTCAATGTCTAAAACAAAACATCAAAGAAAAAAACTGTTCCCTTTACTGAAAGTACATTTCCTATGCAAGAAATTGTTTTATAACAGATTTCAAGAAAAATGCAATTAGTCGCATATAGTTAATATTGACTTTAGAAGGGCATTGAAATAAAAAATGTCTCAAAGTAGCCTGAACAGTTAAAATAAGATGCTCTCCTAAAAGCAGTCAGCTGTATTCAGTAATGCTTTTCAAGTTCTCAAAGCACTTCATGATTAGATTTATTTTTATACAAAGTTTAGAAAAGTTAAATTATTTTAAAAGTCTCTACTAGATATGTATTTACCTAAAAACTATTATCAACCACCTTTCTAATCAAATATTATATCTTAAGTCCCAGAGCTAAAAGTAACAAACTTCCCACGAGTGATATTTAGATAGCAATTAGCTAAACATTTAAAAGAGCAGAAAAAAAATCGTTAAGGAGATTAGTGAGAAAAAGTCACATCACTAAGAAGATAAAAGTCTGTACCAGTTTTTTCCTCCATAAATTACCAACTCAAGGACAGTACAAATTAATTAAAGATGTGGGCAGCTGTATTCCCTCTTTCATGTTTTCTGAAATCTAACTCTATTAAAAAAATAGAGAGATGTATATAATATCCTAACACAATGAAAAAGGGACAAAATTATAACTGTGCGGGATCATTCAGTAGGAATGGTATGTTGCTAAGTTTTTAAATTAAAGAAGCAGAAATACATGTTCCCTTGGAAGAGCATTTCCCGGGACCCAAAATTTGCTCGAATTCACACAGACAAATCGGAAGTGATTCAAAGTTCATTATTCTTAAAATCTTTTTAATTAACATGGAATATTGGAGGCCAGTGCAAACAATCAGAAAGAAAACAGAATTAAAGGTAATTTGTCTTTACTTGTTTTCAAATCCCGTCTCTGCCACTCACTAGCTATGTGAGCTTAGGAAAATTACCTAACCTCTCTGTTTGCAGATTTTTCATCTGTAGAATGAAGATACTATTGCCTACTGCATAGACTGATTATAAGATTAAATGAACTAATATGTGTAAAGCAGTGATTACAGTGTCTGGCACACAGTAAGTATACATGTCAGCTACCATCACTATTACATTGTTATCATTCTCCTAAACTACGCTACAGAAAATAGATTCCTCAAAACTATTTACACAAATGGTCAGGAAGGCAGATTTGGCATACACAGTCTGATTCCAATTTCCATGTTTGACTACAGACAGTGTCCAAGCCCCCCTCCCATATCCCTCCCCTGTGCCCCACATCCGAGCAAGCTGATGAGAGCATCCAAGGCTCCTACTCTGGTGCAAGTTCAAACCACACAAGCCCAGGCTGGGTCGTGGGGACCCTACGCCAAACCAAGGCAGTCGCCCTCCCCTGATCTCTTGAACCACTTTCAAACCAGGCTGGGAGCCAGCGGCAGCTCGCCCCAGAAAACCTGACTATGTAAAGAAACTTTTTTTTAATTTATTTTTTACTGAAGTATAGTTACAATGTTGTGTTAATTACTGCTGTATAGCAAAGTGACTCAGTTATGCGCATATATATATATATATATATATATATATATATATACATTCTTTCTCATAGTCTTGTTCATTATGGTTTATCCCAGGATATTGAATATAGTTGCTTGTGCTATACAGTAGAACCTTGTTTATCCATTCTATATATACCAGTTTGCATCTGCTAATCCTAAACTCCCACTCCTACCCTCCCCCACCCCCTCCCCCTTGGCAACCACCAGTCTATTTTCTATGTCCCTGATTTTCTGTTTTATAGACAGTTTCAGTAAATAAGCTTTTCCATACCCACTTGGCGTGATGGTGGTGTCATCCGTCTCAACATCAGAACCAGTTTCTGGGTGGGGTCCATCCTCCTTCTGCTGCAAGGTTTTCCAAAGAGAGGAGCTAATCCAAACAAAAAATTATATAGAAAGGGTTGAAGAATGTTATGAGAACACCAAGAAGTAAACTGAAAGCTTCTGTGAAAGACACATATTATTGTGTAAAATATGTTTATGAATACCTGAAAAACAACTATTATAGTATTTCAAAACCTTCTAAAATATGTTAGTAGCAATAAAGTGAAAAATAATTATAACCGTCCCTTGGTATCTGCAGGGGATTGGTTCCAGGGCCCCCTCAGATACCAAAATCCATGGAAGCTCAAGTAACTTATATAAAATGGCGCGGTATTTGCATATAACCTATGCACATCCTCCAGTATACTTTAAATCGTCTCTAAATTACTTATAATACCTAACACAATGTAAAGGCTTTGTAAATAGTTGCCAATGTGCAGCAAATTCAAGTATGGCTTTTTGGAACATTCTGGAATTTCCCCCCCAAATATTGTTGAATCTTCATGGATGCAGAACCTGCAGACACAGAGGATCAACTGTAGCAGGGTCTGAGTTTCTGTATTTTCATACACCTCAGGATGTTGTCGGTATATTCATAAAATACACTGATTAAAAGGCAAGAAAGTATACGGTTGGGGGGAGTGTGGTTCTGTACTTCTATGTCTAAATTCAAGGTCTGTTTTTTAAATAGTAATACAGAATATTTTAATTAAAAAGTTTTAAAGCTTTTTTATTTCATCCATTAAGTTTTGCCCTCCTTCACTGGTTCTACCTAAATCTTAACTGACTAAAAACAACCTACGTGTCACTTTAGATCTAAAAAAACCCAAAAAACTGTTTTTAAGGAAAAAGCCAGAAAAAGAGGGACTGGGAGGAAATATCAAAATGTTAATATAGGGACTATTTCTTGGTGGTAGGATCATAGATAACTTATTTTTCACTTTACAGTTTTCCATGGTTTCTAGTTTACCTATTAACAGCAAGTCACTTGCATATTGATGCAATCTTGTTGCTGTCGTTACTTTGTTTTGTTTTCTTCACATTCATTGGACAAATGTGAGTAGGAATTGTGGGTATGGGCATTGAGATGCTTGGGAATCTCAGGCAAATTTTTATCTGTCAAAAAAAAAAAGCTCAGGAATATATATAGTATATTTAGATGATCTGTAATCTTCAAAATGATAATGAAGAGCAATCAGAAATACTCATTTTAACTCTATGAATTGTAGTTAGTACAGGTACAATATAAATCTGTACCTATATATTTACAGATTCATATATATCCTATCAAAACTAAGTCCTGTATGGATGAAAAAAGCACAAGAACCAAGTTACAGTTTATAAAAGGGAGCAACACTGAAAGATGGAAATCCTGTCTTGAAGATCAAAGTCCCCTTGCATAGTCACATCACCCTCATGTCTCTGTGTTAGGCAGCCTCCTCTTTCTTGCAAGTGTTTCACCCTTGTTCTCATGTCTTCCCCTTACTTTATTACCTTCCAGTAACTATTATTTGGACATACACTTACAGATTGCAAAGTACTTTTCACATGACTTGTGTATTTAGGGAAACCACTCATGTTATCCAAATAAGATGAGTGAGGCAGCAGAATGTTTCAGATAGTCTATAGATGGTTTCTTGTCGCAGCAACATTTATAATCTGACATCTGTAAGTTTCGTCCCTGGCAAGATGAATGAACTTACGTGTAGTTACAAATTAGAAATCATCTCGCTGGCCCCTCTCCAGCGTATACCATTTCAGAGTTTACAAGCCATTCTTACACATTAGGACAGTTAATCCAAAGCAATTCAAATTCTCCCCAGAATACTACCTAGAACTTATAACTTGAGGCAGTGCCCACTGACCAGAGGAAACAGGTGACTTCCTTCTAGCAGGGTACACCAGAGGTACCCTCAAGAGAGGTGAGAACGTCCCTCCAGTGAAGTGAAAAGGGCGAGTCTAGTAGCCGTTGTCTCTTTCAGGAATGAGAAAAACACAGGAATACTCCCCATGTAGAAATAGTGGAGAAATAATCCAATTCTGTAGCGGATGTCTCTGCCTTTTATATTCTCTATTGATAATCCTATCGACAACAGGAAGTCGGTCATCAGTTTAACAAGCACCCAAAGTAGGCAGGATTCAGCATTGTTTATGCCAAATAGTTTGTGAAAGTGGCGAAAGGCTTTAAGTAGGCAGAAAATAAGAGGAGGGGGCAGTGACTGGAAGCGACGACATGCCCCCCACATATGAAGATGGCATGAGTCCCGGAAGTTTTGATTTTATCCTTTCTTCAGTCTTGAGGACACTTGTAATAGGTAGCTATCCAGCACTTACTTACTACTTTGGATTGACGGCTAGTTGGTTATAATTTTTAAATGAGGCCTCATTTCCTCCACTATTAATTTTTAAAAGCAAACATCTATACGATTAAATTTTTTTTTTTTTTTTTGCTGTATGCGGGTCTCTCACTGTTGTGGCCTCTCCCGTTGCGGAGCACAGGCTCCGGACGCACAGGCTCAGCGGCCATGGCTCACGGGCCCAGCCGCTCCGCGGCATGTGGGATCTTCCCGGACCGGGGCACGAACCCACGTCCCCTGCATCGGCAGGCGGACTCTCAACCACTGTGCCACCAGGGAACCCCACGATTAAATTTTATAATAATTTTCAACGAGAAAACATTACAGTACACATGAAGGCAAAATAATTTGACCAAAAAAAGGAAGAAAAGCAACTGGATGAGGTTAGATAAAGAGAAGCAGTAGGTAAGACTGGAGTGGGAACAGATCACACGTAATTGCCGGGAAAGGCAATCTCCTGCCCACGGCCCTTCGACCTCGCTCGCTGCCTGGATACTTCCTCACCAAGGGAAAGAGCCCACACAGCCTGGTCTTTTATGGCCTTGTGTGGGATGTATTTCCCTGTTTCAGGCTCACTGTGGGCTCCTTTGCTCCGCTCCAGTGGGTGTCTGGATAACCCACAGACTTTCAGTATTTCAGACTCCTCGGGGAGGGACCGGGTCCTTCTGCTGCAGCACAAGAGAGGTGCGTGCAGGCCGTTCGTCCTGCCTCGGCTGGGGTGGGGAACTGCTGGCCGTGGGAGAGCAACACACACTGTTTACTGGAGCTGATCGTCCTCTGCCTCTTCTCTACACGAGTAGAAGTGTTGGTCCATCCAGCGCTAGACCGCGCTGTGTTTTCCTTGGCGACTCTGATACCAGTGATGAGTTTCGCTGCCCTCCGGGGGCTGGAGCCCTCCCTGGCAGTGCCAGCCAGTGCACGGCGCCACCCCTCCCTATGTGTCCATTTAACTAAGTTTTCTAACTACCGTCGCAGTTCTCCAAGTGTGGCCCACAAATCACTGGGGGTTTCCAGACGCCTTTCATAGGGTCTACAATGTCAAACTACTTTCATAACAACACTGAGATGCTGTCTGCGTTTTTGGCTGTGTCGATGCTGTACTGATGGTACAAAATCAAAGGTGGTAAAACTGCTGGCACCCTAGTACCCATCAAGGCAGTGGCACCAAACTGTATTCTTCACCACTGTGCCCTCATGGCGAATAGACTGCAGGCTTGTCAAGATACGTAGAAAAGCTTTTAACTCTTCAAAATTATGGACATATATTCAAACAGACATTAAGAGGAGACAATATAATGCATATACTAGAAAACCATTTTCTATTCCAACACTCTTTGATTATACTGAATTCTATCAAACTGCCTGAAATTTTGCAAGCTGCAAAGGGCTAATAGTAACCAGCTGCACTAGGAAACACAGGTGCCGTGACTGTTCACATCCAAAATACGATTTTCTGAATTTCATCTGAGTGAATAAGAACAGCAACAACCAAAAAGAAATGCTCTAAACTTTCCAGAAAAATGACTGTTCAGAGACTTAAGTTATCATAACGAGAAGTCTCCTGAGATTTCTAACATGTTCAGCTTCACAGAAAGCCAAACACTATGGACAATTTAAAAACCACTGATGACTGACTCCTTTCTGTGATGACTGATTCCTATGTTTCCCCCAATCACTTTGTGTCAAGAAAACTTTTTCCCTATCAAGCGCTGATGATTACTTTTCGCAGCATGTGAAAAACTGTGAAAATTGTCTTCCCATTAAGTTCTACTTAGATCTCAGTTACAATAGAAACGTGTAAATCCGAAAGGTCTCTATTGACATTTACAACATAAGTTAGTACGACTGTGGTCTAAAACGGGCTACACAGAAGGTTTCTTTCATCACAGCATTTTAAGAGGTAAGCTCGATTGTCATTTCTTCCTTCTTTTCTGACTTTTATCAGTTCTCATTTTGAAACAACTTTGGACACTGAATTCTCCCCAGGTTCTGAGATTGTATAGTAGAAATTCAGCATAAGCCAACAGCTCTAAAGCACTCAGGCCGGGTCTTTCTATCTTACCTACCTGATTGTAGCTCAGAGGACATTAGCCACAGGAGAGAAAGGCCCATTAGCAGGAACTGTCCAGCTTCTTCCGTGTGATTCACGGGCCCACGAAGACTGTCGCTGTGACCACCCGGGGTTAGGATCTGACACAGAATTTAGGTCTGGGAGCACGTACGTTGGTAACAGAAAAGGCATCGTTTCCAGATTTTGTTTGTTTTCTGACTAATCTGCATTCTAAAACTTGAAGTTTTCATCTGAGTCGATTTTCATTTCTGGTTCAAAACCGTACTGGCACCTATCATTCAACAGGAAATTAAGACGTGGCTCCGGAGGCGTCCTTTGTGTTGGCTCGTGACCTGGCAAAGCTTGCACCCACACGTCTCTAAAGAAAGTATTTCTCCCAAGCTTGCAACTTGAGCTTCAAAGTCTTCCCCTAGGAACCCTAGGAAAAAGGATTTGGACATAATGCTTTCCTCTGGTAAATGTCAGGATCACAGGAAACGTACTGGAATGTAAATTCAGATTCATTAATTTAACAACACAGACCTACCTATGAATAGAAAAAAAAAAAGAGAAAAGAACGTATAAGAAGGCATTTTAAAAGGCTGGTGTTAAATCCTTTTTTTTCCCCAGTTTTATTGAGATATGACTGACATACAGTTGGGTGTTAAATTTTCACTACAAGGCACACAATTTTAAAAACAATCTATTGTAGGGCTTCCCTGGTGGCGCAGCGGTTGAGAGTCCGCCTGCCAATGCAGGGGACACGGGTTCGTGCCCCGGTCCGGGAAGATCCCACATGCCGCGGAGCGGCTGGGCCCGTGAGCCATGGCCGCTGAGCCTGCGCGTCCGGAGCCTGTGCTCCGCGACGGGAGAGGCCACAACAGTGAGAGGCCCGCGTACTGCAAAAAAAACCCCAAAAAACCAATCTATTGTAAATGTGGAGGGGAAAATGTTGCTGAAATGACATCTAGTTATCTGTGACTCCACCCCGTACACAAAGACACCTCCCCCACACACTCAAAACATACAGAGGTCTACCTCACAAATTGACAGCTGAGCTTTTTAAAAACTAGACTTTATTAGAGTTTTAGGTTTACATACAACGGAGCAGAGAGTACAGAATGTTATCGTATACTCCTCTCTCCCCATCTCAGTTCCCCCTACTGTTAATGTCCTAAATAGGTGTGCTACATTCATTACAATTAATGGACCAATGTTGATACATTATTAACTAAAGTGCACAGTTTACTTTAGGGTTCCCTTTGGTGTTGTGTGTTCTATGGGTTCGGACAAATGTACAATGACACGTATCCACCATTATAGTATCACTCTCGTAAAATCGTCTGTGTTCAGCCTGTTCATCTCTCCCTCCCCTTGGGCCCCTGGCAACCACTGTCTCCATAGTTTTGCCTTTTACAGAACGTCATATAGTTGGAATCATACACTATTCAGCCTTTTCAGACTTCTTTTACTTAGCTACGTGCATTTAAGATCCCTCCATGTCTTTTTGTGGCACGGTAGTTCATTTCTCACTATCCTGGAATAGTATTCTATTGTACTGATGTACAACGGTTTGTTTATCCATTCACTTACTGAAGAACATACCATACAGAGATCTACTGCACAAATTGCTGTGCTTGCAACTGCAACCTAAAAAAAAATTTTTTAATACAAAATGTTTTGACTTCTAGGCATATCTTACCTAGATCTTAGAAGGTAATTTTATCTGAAAAATTAAATCATCTTTCCCTAAACTTCAAAAAGGTTCTGAAGTCACTGAGAAGTGACATATACATCAAAATTCTAGTTTGATCAGTCACGTAAAGACCTACAGTGAATATTAAAAAGTCTGGAGTATATCCGATAGAGTACTTTGTAACAAAATGTAAAGTTGAGGGAGATTTTTTTGGCCTGGTATTTATTTATTTATTTGGCTATGCCGGGTCTTAACTGCAACATGTGGCATCTTTTTTTTTTTTTTTTTTAGTTGTGGCATGTGAACTCTTAGTTGTGGCATGCGGGATCTAATTCTCTGACCAGGGATCGAACCTGGGCCCCCTGCATTGGGAGCGCGGAGTCTTAGCCACTGGACCACCAGGGAAGCCCTGAAAGAGGAATAACTGGGGCAAATGGCATTGACATTCGTAAGGATCTTGAAGCACATTACTAAATTCATTCCCACCAGCAGTGTGTAAGCAAGTCCATTTTACCAAACTCTTGCCAGCACTGAGTACAGGAATTTATATAAGTACCTGGAATTTGAGAAAGCAAGAATGTGTAGTTATCCAATTTTAAAGAATAATAGGCTGCAGTTGGAAGGTCCAATGAGGCTCTCGTCATCACCTAGCTCCACTCCTTCATTCTAGTCGAGGAAACTGAGATTATACAACTCACTCAAGGCCACACGCTATTACTTGGCCGCAGAACAGTTAAGGAAATTGTTAAATGTCTCCTAACTCTTTATGTGAACTTAACGTTTTTTCTCTAATGGCACCTAAGTGATAACGCTTACTGCCAATCACCCTAAATAAGCATGGCCTTTAAAACCTTGCCTACACTCTTCTCCATCTACCTTCTTGCCCAGAACCTAAGTGAGCTTGGTCAATCTCATTCTTAAAATGCATGCACACGCCATGTCTCCAGAACGTCTATCTCCGGCTCTACTTTCACCCTTGAACTCCAGACCTGTCTATCCACTGCCTACTTCACATCTACAATTAGACATTTAACTGGCATTGCAGTGTGAGGAGTTCCATGAACCCACTCCCCAGCAAACCTGATAAAAGGTATTTAAAACAATCACTTATACTCTCTGGAAATTATCCTAAGGGCATGCAGCAAATGAAGAAACACTCATTCAAGAAAATCTATTAGGGGCTTCCCTGGTGGCGCAGTGGTTGGGAGTCCGCCTGCTAATGCAGGGGACACGGGTTCGAGCCCTGGTCTGGGAGGATCCCACGTGCCACGGAGCAACTAGGCCCGTGAGCCACAACTACTGAGCCCGCGTGTCTGGAGCCTGTGCTCCACAACAAGAGAGGCCGCGATAGTGAGAAGCCCGTGCACCGCGATGAAGAGTGGCCCCCGCTCGCCGCAACTAGAGAAAGCCCTCGCACAGAAACAAAGACCCAACACAGCAAAAATAAATAAATAAACTCCTACCCCCAACATCTTTAAAAAAAAAAAAAAGAAAATCTACTATAATTTGGTAAAATCAGTGAGAGTTTGTGGTATTTGAACCAACACCTGCTCCCTCCTTCACACCCTCCCAAATCAGAGAGACAGAAACTCCACCCCAGCCTGGTGTCACCCAAAACACGGGGCTCCCTGTCCCCCAGCTCCCAGGCAGAGGGCCATCTTCTGGAGCTGTCAGCCTTTCTCATTCTGCCCCCAGCTCCCTGTTCCTCAGGCTAAGTTCCAGGAGACGCAGCCAAGAGGAGAGGACTTTCTTCTGCCCAGCTCCCGTTTGCAGACTGAAGGCTTTACACCTCAAGTGTGGCACCACTGAGAATACTGGGGCCCTGACTGCCTTTGCCATGGTCCCAAGGCAGAGGCACTGGGAGAAGGAGAGGACCTGTGGCTACCGTTGTCCCCTTCCGCCGAGCGCCCAGCCCCTAACACAGTGTCACTCAGAGAGAGGCGTGTCACTGCCCCACTCCCAGCTCCAGAGTCCTGGATCAGAGACTTTGCCAGGAGGCTACAGGAGGCTGTAAAACAGACAGCTTCTCATCTCCTCCCAAAGGAATGGCTTCCTCTGCAACAGAGGAGAGGAAGTTCGAGCTTCCAGATGCTCTCAGAAACAGTGGAGGATGTGGGGAAAGACAACCCGGAGGAGATTGGTAGAATCATTGCATATGGAGGTTAAACTGTAGGCCAGCCGTTTGTAACAGAGAACCAGGGATAGAGACTGGTGGTAGGAACCCACCTTGAGTCAGATCTCAGTCAAATCTCAGACAGTGACCTTAGAAAGTATCCTGTTAAATGTCCCTGAATTTGATTGGTTTAGTCTGTGGACCAATTTATGCCCCAGGGTAATGTTGAAAACAATACAGCAGTCAGCCAGCACCTAGTGGAGCTTAGCACACCGGGGTATGGCCAGTACGAGAAACAGGCAAAGGGAACCTTTCCAAAACCACTGTCATCCCAGAGCGACTGTAGGAATCCGCAAGGCTGCAATCCCTCAGGAGCAACACCAGAGACTTCACACAGCATGAGGTGAGGAAGGAATAGACTTCACTAGAATAACTCAGTCACTCAACAAATGAACAAGCATATAATAATAACAAGACTGGAGAAGGGTGGAAGCCAGTAACCAGAGTTGCTAAAACATGCCAACTTCCAGCAAAAGGTTACAAGGCATGCAAAGAAACAGGAAAGTATGACCCCACACCATGGGAAAAAAGCAGGCAACAGAAAACGCCTGTGAGAGTAACTAGATGCTGGACTTACCAGCGGCTTTCAAAGTTGCCCCTGTAAACATGTTCAAAGAACTAAAGGAAACGTGGTTAAAGAAGTAAGGTCTGATGACAATGTCACATCGAATACAGAATATCAATAAAGAGAAATTATTTTTAAAAAACAAGCGGGAATTCCGGAGTTGAAAAATACAAGAATTGAAATGAAAACCTCATTAGAGGGGCTCAACAGTAGATTGGAACTGGCAGAAAAAAAAATTAGTAAACTTGACAATAGATCAATAGGAATTATGCAATCAGAAAACAGAGAGAAAAAAGAATGTTTGAAAGAATGAGCAGAGCCTTAGGATTGTGTGACATTCTAAAGCACACCAACATACGTGTAATGAGGTTGCCAGAGAGAGAAGAAAAAGGAGCAGAAAAATATCTGAAGAAATAATGACTGGAAGCTTCCCAAATTTATTGAAAAGCCATAGAACAAAGAGCTCCAAGTAGAATAAACGCAAAAGAAATCCACATATAAACACATCACAGTAAAATTGCTGAAAGCCAAACACAAGGAGAGAATCTTCAAAGCAGCAAGAGAAAAACAATTCATCATTTAAAGGGGACACTGGGACTTCCCTGGTGGTTCAGTGGTTAGGACTCCAAGCTTCCATTGCAGGGGGCACGGGTTTGATCCCTGGTTGGGGAACTAAGATGCGATGCGGCCCAAAAAAAGTTAACCTCAATGAGATTAACAGCAGGTTTCTCAGCAGAAACAATGGAAGGCAGGAGGCAGAGTAATAACATATTCAAAAGGGTCAAACAGGCTTCCCTGGTGGTGCAGTGGTTAAGAATCCGCCTGCCAATGCAGGGGACACGGGTTCAAGGCCTGGTCCGGGAAGATCCCACATGCCGCGGAGCAACTGGGCCTGTGCGTCACAACTACTGAGCCTGTGCTCTAGAGCCCACGAGCCACAACTACTGAGCCCATGTGCCACAACTACTGAGCCCAAGTGCCACAGCTATTGAGACCCGTGCACCTAGAGCCCGTGCTCCGCAACGGGAGAGGCCACCACGGTGAGAAGCCTGCGCACTGCAATGAAGAGTAGCCCCCCTTCACCACAACTAGAGAAAGCCTGTACACAGCAACGAAGACCCAACACAGCCAAAAATAAAATAAACAAATTTAAAAAAAAGGGTCAAATAAAAACCTGTCAACCAATAATAGTATATCTCAAAAGTTATCTTTCAAAAATGAAGATGAAATAAAGAAACTTCCAGATAAACAAGAACTGAGAATTTGCTGCTGGAAGTCCCACCCTACAAGAAATACTAAAGGAAGTTCTTTAGGCTAAAAGAAAGTGACTACAGACAGTAATCTGAATCAACACATAAAAACAAACAGCACTGGTAATTAGGTAATTACAAAAGACAGCGTAAATGCCTTTTTGTTTCTTCTCTTAAGAGATTTAAAAAACAATTGTATATATTCATACAATCGAATATTATTCCTCCATAGAAAGAAATGAAGTACTGATACATACTACAATGTGAATCAACCTCTAAAACAAGTAAAAGAAGACAGATTCAACTGGTCACATAATATATTATTCCATATAGATAAAATATCCAGAATAGATGACTCCATAGCAACAGGATACGAACTGGTGGTTGCCAGGGGCTGGGTGGATAGGGGAATGGGGACAAACAGCTTAGTGGGTCCAGGCTTTATTCTGGAGTGATGAAAATATTTGGGACTAGACAGAGGTAGTAGTTGTACAAAATTGAGAACGTACTATAAAATTGAAAAAGAAAAATACAATGATTGCCGAGAAAAGACAAATCCATAGAGAAAGAAAGTATATTAATGGTCGCTTGGGAGCAGGGGTGGGAATGGCGAGTGACTGCCAGTGGGCATGAGGAAATACCACAGGGGTGATGAAAATGTTCTGAAACTGGATTATGGTGATGGTTCACAATTATGTAAATTTGCTAAGAATCACTGAAGTGTGCACTTAAAATGGGTGATTTTATGATATGCAAATCATACCTCCCTAAAGTTGTTTTTAAGATGCACACATGAAAAAAAGCAATTGTATAAAACAATACATTTTATGTATATAAATAATAAAATGTATGGTTGGGTCTATAACATATAGAATAGAAATGTAACATATTTGCTCACAGCAGTACAAAGGAGGTGGGTAGAAGCAAGGCTGTACTGAGCTAAAGAAATTACTCCAGATGGTAACTTGGATCCATAAAAACAAGAAATAAAGAGAACGAGAAATGATAAATAAGAAGGTCATACATAATAAAAGCTATACAGTCGACCCTTGAGCAATGTGGTATTAAGGGCACTGACCCCCTCGCAGTTGAAAACGTGTTATAGCTTTACAGTTGGCCCTCCATATCCAAGGTTCTGCATCCGTGAATTCAACCAAGCACGGATCATGTAGTACTGCAGTATTTATTGAAAACAATCCACGTATAAGTGGATCCACAGTGTTGTTCAAGGGTCAACTGTAAATATGTATTGCTTTCCTTTCTTCTCTCAGTTTCCTTAAAAGATATAAAGTAATCAGCATAACAATGTACTGTTGGGCTTGTAACATTTATAGATAGAATATAGATATAATAATTATACCACAAAAAATAGGCAAATAGAACAAACCTATACTGGAGTAAGGTTTTTAATCTCATTGGAATTACGTTAGTACAAATTGGGAGCTAATTCTGGTAAGGTAAGATGTATGTGGTAAACCCTAGAGCAACCACAAAGGAAATAACTAAAATAGTGGGAAAAAAATCACTTAGAGATTAAACTGCTACATTAGAAAATATTCACTTGATTCAAAAGAAAACAGTAAAGGAGGGACAAAGGCACAATAAGACATGAGACATACAGAAAAGTAAAATCATAGACATAAACCCAACTATGTCAATAACATTGAATGTGAGTGGATTAAACAATCTCTAATCAAAAGGCAGAGATTAGAATAGATTTTGAAAAACAAGACCCAACTACATGCTGTCTACAGAGATATACTTGATTTCATAGTAAAAATCACGCAAGCAGCAACCACAGAAAGTGGGAATGACTGTGCTAATGTCAGACAAAATACTACAGAAAAAGAGGGACATTTTGTAATGATGAAAGTGTCAATCCAATGTGTGAACCTAATAACAAAGAACCAAAATACATGTAGCAGAAACTGACAGAAATGAAGGGGAAAATGGACAACAATAATTGAAGTCTTTAAGACCCCACTTACAATTAGACATCTAATAGACTCTGAAAACATAATATGACTGAAACAGAACTCTTCATTTGCCCCCAATCCCCACCAATTAAATCTGCTCTAAGTGGCAATTGCATTATATCTGCTCAAGCCAAAATACCTTTAAGTCACCGTCTCTCACACCCCACATCCAATCGATCAGTGAATTCTACAGCTTGTCCTTTCAAAATATATCCAGAATCCAACCACTTTTTCCCACTTTCACCCTGTTCTAAGCCACCACCTCCACTCACCAGGATTACTGAGTTACACTCTTAACTGGATTCCACCTTTCCTCCCCAGGTCCCCGGCTGTCTAGCTCCTTGGAGCAGCCAAGAAAACATTCTAAAATAAATTATGCCATTCTTCAACCCTGCACTTACTCTGTCCAATAAATTTTAAGTGAAATCCAAATCCTACAAACTCCCTTTCCAGCTTTACTTCCTACTCCTGTAATCACTGCACTCTCTCCACACTGGCCTCTTCGCTATCCTTGGCCCGTTATGAGACTGCGTTCATAATGCAATTGCAGTTTTTAAAATGTCATTAATATACGAATACAAGTATAAAAAAGTGAGAAAGGCTAGCTAGCCCTATTATAAAATGTGAATAATAATTATCTACAGGGAGTAGGATTACAATTTTCATTTTTTCTTACTGCAAAAAGTGCTTCTAATTTATGTATTATTTATGTGTTACTTACGTAATAAAATTATAAAAAGCTGTGTATAAAACCCCTTACACCCAGTGTAGCAACTGTATGTAACTACATACAAAATCTGGAACTAAACAAAAAAATCAGAACAAAAGAAACAAACTAAAAAAAAAAAAAACCTTGCCTATAGAAATAGCTAGTATTTATCAATACATGCTCCAGGGACTTTCACTCATTATTTCATTTAATTCTTGTAATAATCCGACATGATGGGAACTATTACCCTCACGTTACTGAGGTGTAAAGTGAGGCTCCAAAGGTTAAACACGTGGTGAAGCCCAGGTCTTCCTGACCTGAATGGTCACGTTCTGAACACCACTGGAGACACTGCCTCATCAGAGTCACACACAACAGAGCAACACTGACCCTACTGGACACCCAGTAACAAAGGAAAGGGCCATCGTGTAGTTACGAAGACATTTACTAAAGCTAGAATTATGTAAAAATTGATAGGCATGGGGCTTCCCTGGTGGCGCAGTGGTTGAGAGTCCGCCTGCCGATGCAGGGGACGCGGGTTCGTGCCCCAGTCTGGGAGGATCCCACGTGCCGCGGAGCGGCTGGGCCCGTGAGCCATGGCCGCAGAGCCTGTGCGTCCGGAGCCTGTGCTCCGCAACGGGAGAGACCCGCGTACCGCAAAAAAAAAAAAAAAAAAAAATTGATAGGCATGTTACGTGGAAAAGCAAACTATCACATTCCATACAGGAGTACAAGAAATATTTCACGTGGAAATAGGCCCCAATAGGCCCGTACATGAATTTTGGTTCAGTTTGGGCAATGGAACTCTGGGTGGTTTTCGTTTCGTTTTCTTTTGCTCTCTTGTATTTTCCAGATATTCGTGAATGCATTGGAGCTGCTTTAAAACAAAGAACAAAAAACTATTTTCATGGAACAAAGGGAAAAGTTTTTGTTTTGTAATAAAGGAAAAACTCAACCCAGTGTCTTCCCAAGCATCTACAAATCCCAAGTCTAGATCTAAACTGAGACAAACCTTACGTGTTACCTAAAAGGTGGTCGACATTCTTCGAATTGACATCTGGGGAGTCTGCGCGGGCCGGTTTTCCTCAAAGGACTTAGGATAGCTGTTTGTTTGTCTGCTAACGAGCCACGCTATAACGAGCCTATGAAGAGCTTGGCGCGATCAAGAACGGGGTAGCTTAGAAGGTCCAAGTTTAATACATCGCTTGGCACGGGAGGAACGTCACGCTAAAGCACCGCACTATTTCGGGAAGGTGCGTCTTGCAGGAAACCACTAATACTTGGAAAACGGTAAGAAAAAGTCCAGTGTGCGAAAATGCATGCTTGTCCCCCAAACCTTGTCCTCGGGCCGGAGAGTGTGTCCGGCGTCCGGGCGCTGCGGTCCCCGAGATCCGTCAGCAGCACCGAGCAACCCTCACGGGTCCGCTCGCAGGCGCGAGCCTGGCTGGGCTCCGAAGGGCGGGGCGGGGCGGGGCTGCCGCTCTCCTTAGCCCCGCCCATCCTTTCCCAGGCGCACGCACGCAAGGACGCACGCACGCGCCTCCCTGGGCCGAGAAACGCGCGCTCGCCGAGGCCCCGCCCCTCCAGGGACTTCCGGTGGGCGGGGTCAGCCCCTGAGCTCGCTCCCGGCGCGGGATCGACCCAGCAGCCGCTACTGCGGCTGCTTTCCGGTGCAAAGGTTCCCGAACTAGGACAGGAAAAAGTAGCGAGGCTGAGAGGATGGGCTTCAAGTTTAAAAATGAAAAGTTGGGCTTAAGTTTGTCGCCTAGTAAACGTTTGCTGAATGATTAAAGTAATAAGTGGATGTTTGCTTTAACTTCGCCTTCAGAGAACCCCGTTTTTCCCAAAACTTCAACGGCAGTATAGTTCGGACTGAGTCCTTGACAAATCCTGTCCTAGTGCACCCTCCGAGAGTAGTACCGAGCGAGAGAAAAGTGTTTGCCAGCATCATTTTCTGAAACTTGATTTTTACTATGCTTTTGTTGAAAAACTTGAATGGTTTGTCCAAGTCTAAACTTGAGCCAGTCATAATCAGGCTTCAAGCCTGAACCTTACTTCCTGTGTTCCCCACCTATCCTTCGCCACACTCGGTGTGCTTAGTTTAATGTCCACATGAAAGCTGCTGCAAAGAAACGCGGAGCGGGGGGGCGGGGCGAGGGAGGTCAGGGAGATCACGTTATGACTGAGGAAAGATTGGTTTATAAGAGTTCCACGAATCAGCAACAAGGAAGAGACTACAGCTTACGGACACAGAGAAAATAAAGAATTTCTAGGTGCCAATCCAGTGCTCTTTCCGTTACCTTTATTCGAAAGGAGTTTGAAAACCAAAGAGCTGTGTGGGTAGGTGCTCAATAAGGGGATGCTAAACCAATGACATTTCTGTGGGAAGCAGCACAGTAAGAAGGAAGAGCACAGACGAGAAATTTCAGTTCAAACCGTGTCTTGGCACCCAGGAACTGAGTCATCACAAGCAAGTCACCTTACCTCTGAGTGCCAGTTTGCTAGGCTTCTTTGCCTTAAAGTATATTATTCTACTGTATATCCAAGGTGAGATCTCTTACAGGCTTGCCCTCAATTCCAAGAAGAGATCTGTAATAAGTCTGTTACACTCTGTTTATTTTCATTTTAAAATTATTTATTTAAAAATAATGTACTAATTTTCTGTTATTTTAATAACATATTTGAGCTATTCTTAACACAATGACACATGGCCTTGCCTTCGTGGGACAGAGAATATAATAAACTGTAAATACAAGGCTGCCATATACAAAGTACCTTTGAAAAGATATACAGGGATGAGAATCTAGAGGTAGGAACAATTAGTGGAACTCTGAAATCCCAACCTACACACTATTCGTACATAGATAAATATATGGTTGAAAATATAAACCATTCTTAACATATTTCTGAAAACTATTTCCTTTGAAAGAAGCCTTCTAAGTTATTATACCTGGATTTGATTATTAAGGAGAAAGAGAAATCCTTCATAAGGAAAACAATATAATTAAGGACCATATAAAGAAATGCAACAATAGGTATGTGGGGGGGGAACCCACAAAAATCAATAAATATCCAGGGATTGATTTAGTGTTCCATGTTAATAAAGTCTATGAGGGGAAAATGCTTAACATTTTAACACATTTGGAATTCCAGCCAACGGAGGACTTACTTTGTAAGAGTATTTGTAACTCTTCCTCTCTGAAAATCAAGAGATATATAAGAAGCTCAGATATTCCGAACTCAAATTTCTAGGTCAAACCCAAACTCAGTGGATTATAAGAATAAAAGTGATCATCACCCTGCTTTCAGGTTCCAGAGTATGGAGAAAGATATGTCTCTTTTGAGAGACAGAGAATGTAAAAACTTCCATGGTTTTGAAAGCTCTCCAAGAGACAGTAAATGTTTTCTCACACAATATTTCATTTAATCTCGTTACTGTAAATTCATTATAGAAAAACAAAGTTACAAAGTTATTCGGACCAATTACAGAACCAGCGAAACTAAACTGGAGTAACGGATTCCTGAATCGTTACCCCTGTACTTAGCAAAAGCTAAACAAAGTTCAAAAGTTTCAAAGAAGTGTATCAATAAAAATATTTCCCTATGTTCTAGGCACAGTCCTAGGTTTCCAGTACTCCTGCCTTTCTACAAGTTTCCTTTAATGCCGCTTCACATTGACTTATCTAGACAGTAAAAGGCATTTAAAAGCAAAGTCATCTTGTTTGCCCCAGTTTGAGAATTTTAATCCAACTGTGGGCCCCACAATGTAACCAGTTCTCGGAACCGCGCCTGCAAGGCGGACACCCCCTTTTCCCACCGGGGTCCTAGAACGTAACGTCGGTTCTAACCCAATCAACGCGTGCCTTTAAAGCCCCAGCCCTCGCCGCCGCAGCCCCGCCCCGTCGCGGAAGTGCGTCATGACGCTAGTGCGCCCTGTCCCCGGATGCATTTTATATCCGGATTCTCCGAGCAATTCTGAGTTCCACGGTTCCCGACGCTGTCGGCACATGCGCGACGGCCCTGCTCCCTCTTCCTCCTCCTCCAGTGGCTTCCACCGTCCGGGCAGCCACCGCCACCGCCGCCCAGGAGTCAGGAAGTTCAAGATGGCCGCCGCGGAGGCTCAGTCGCTGCGGGAACAGCCAGAGTAAGTAGTCTAGGAGCGCGGAAGGCCGGCGCCCGGGGTCGGCCGAGGGGGAACGGGCGGAGAGCTGCCCGGGCGGGCGGGCGGGAAAGTTCGGGCCCTGGGGCCGTGGCCAAACTTTGCCTCCCGCGAGGCGTTGTGGGGCGCGGGCGGGCGGCCTGCGCGCTCCGCTCGCCGGGAGGCCGCGGCTGCTGGGTGGAGGGCGGCCGGGCCTGCCGCGTCGTTGCCCCGGGAGGCGTGGGCGCGAGCGGCCTCTACAGGTCCCGAGCGCGCGGCTCCAGCGGGGGCGCGCCTGCCCGCCTGCAGTCCGCGGGGACGAGCGGGGCTCCCGGCGGCCTCGGTGCGGGCCCCCGAGCAGCAGGGCGGCGCGGGCGAGCCCTGAGACCTTCCCTCCGCAGGCGGTTCCCCCAGTGCTTCTGCTGCCCTTGTCAGTCTTAGGACCTGAAAGCAGGGAGGAGAAGGGGTGCCGGGGCCGTGCTCCTTGACCACCCCAGAGCTGTAGTTTGCGGCTGGCGGGGTGCTTTCTCCTGCCACCCTGTACTCTACTCCAGCATCCACCCGATATCCCCCCTTCCCCTCCCCCCCCGGCCTATTACTGCAATTTGCCAACTTGCAAACTTGAGACAAAGTAAGATCAAGTCCTCGGTTTTGAGGCCTAGCATTTTTGGCCTGAGTTTATAGTGCTTCTTTGGGAGTACGAGTGGAAGAAGTAGAAATTGTTAGCTACTTCCAAACCCAAGCACTTCATGTCTGTAATTAAGCTAATATAAGGATCGATGCGGCCGAGCGAAAACAGACTTGTACATGCTGCAGGGGTGACCGTTGCCTAACTAAAAGCAGTATCTTGTTTTTCGTGTGTTTGTTAGGAAAACTCAAGAACCTAGAAGAGAATGGATTTTAAAACAGTTTTCCTATAGCGACCTTTTCTTTTGCATCCGCATTATCTGACTTGTTTCCTGACATCTTAGGAAAGAGGTAGATACATTCTCCCAGCAACTTTGGACTGAGAGAGAGGAGAAATCTTTGCCACCAGCCAGCCCATCGCTTCATTGCTGTGCGTCCAGTTCTGGACTGCTCAGTCATTTGTTTTACTCAGCTAGACAGAGGTATTTACGAAGTTTTTCATTAGAGGCCTCTGAAAGCTGCTTTATTATCTTCACTTCAATTTGACTTAAAAGAGGGCAGATGGATTCCGAAGTTCTGGGTAGACTTTGTCTCTTTTTGTTTCTCCTCGAGTTCACAGTGAGGCCCAGTTCCAGTCTTCATGACAAGATGGTCCAAACCTTAGGCAACGCGGCTGATTTTTCTAGTAATCTGTTTAAAGTTCTATAGTATGTCCATTTATTTGATTACAGGGACAGTTCAGATTCCTTTTGAGGAGTGGCTCAGCCATGTTTATTTACATATTCAAATAACACTAGATTTAATAATATTTATTTTGGCCCCTGCAGTATGAATGACCCTGAGATAGTCTTTAATTCCACCTCCCCCCTCCTCGACACTTGTTTTGCATGGAATGTGTGGTCTGTGTGTGTCCCACTTTCACTTATTTGAAAATGTTTTGCCATAGAAAATGACAGTTTGCTAAGAAAGCAGGTACCCTGTTGGCTGCCCGCAGTGAATGCTGGAATGTAGTGTCTTAATAGTTTTTTTTTGAGGACACAGTGAGGAGTTCACAGTTACATGGAGTCTATTCCAAGTGGAACATTTAGAAAAGGTAAACGTATAAAATAGTTTTAAGCTCCCTGAAGGCCTTTTAGTGGCTTTTACATTTGTCAGTCTCTTTAGTTCAGCCTTTTTTGATGGTTTTAAGCATTTAAATTTTTATATGCATTGACTTACTTGCACTTACCAAGACCAGGTACTGAACAAATATCACCTCAGTCAATCCTTCCAACAACCCGACGGAGGTGGATACTGTTATTTCCCGCATTTTACAGATGAGGAAACGGAAGTATGGAGAAATTAAGTTAGCTTGCCCAAGGTCACACCAAGTGACAGATGCAGGATTGAAACCCAGGCAGTCTAGTTCTAGAGCCCTGCTCCTGACTTTTGTACTGTCTGGTCCCTCGCTATACAGTGTGGCTCCTTTTAAAAATAGCCTTTAACATTTGAAATCATTTTTATTTATTTCCAGTGTCCTAGAAAGGTCCGTTTTCATGATATGACAGTTCTAACTCTTTGAAACTTAATATCCCACTTGGAAAAGGTGGGGGCAGAGGAAGGTTCGTTTTAAGACTAGTTGGTCTTTTGAATCCATTTTTATTTTTACATCTACATAGTCAGAGAAACAGGCTTAATTATTTTCCTTATAAAATGCAGTGGCATTCATTTTGCTCCCCCTTGCCCCCAACTGCAAAGCATGAATTGAATGCTTCCTGAATAAGATGTTATTAAGAATATTCTTTGAAAAAAATATGTGAAAGAGGAAGTTAAAATAACGCTAGAGGTTGGTAACTGGTCACTATTTTAAAGTTGTTCCATGGCTATTTTCATTGTGCCAGATGCCCCAAGACCCTGGGTTGTTTGAAGGGTGAAACTTGTACAATGTATTTAACCAGACACGTGAATGAATACTGTTTAACACTTCCATACTGTCTGCACTTTGAATTCAGCTTTGTTTCCAAGTGAGATTTGAAGGATGTTACTCAGCTCTCAGTAAGTACTGGTTTATGACAAACCTGTTGTAGACCAGTTTAGTGTAGACATATACCTGCTAAATGTGTAGTGTTAGGTTGCAAGATGTAAATGTTAAAGTATAAATTTATGTATATGGAATTTGTATATGTGTGTTTATTGTTAATATGAACCATCCAGGAAGATGATCAGGTTTCTTTACAAGAAACCTTTTCCTAAAGCTTTAGTAGAGCGTTGTTGATAATGAACCTAAATTAACTGACCTAGCACAAGCTCGAGCATTATATGTGATATGTTACGAGTTCACTTACTCGTTGAGTTCAACTTTCCCTGATTTACCTAGTCAGACTTCACTCGTTATTTTCTTTGAAATTTGCCTTGAGAGATCAACGGAAGAGGCTGAAGGTCTGCTCTCTGCCTAACCCCAGTGTAGGAGAACTCGGGTTAGTTATTAAGGTTAGCCTAGCTGGCCCTAAGGCACTGGTAGCGTTTCATTAGCAGCCTAGTCATTATTTCTTGAATTACGTTCATTAAGTTACAAGGAAAACTGGGGTCACTCATGGGAATGACTGTTTAGTAACATTGGGAACCGCGATGTCAGTCTTCATTCTGAGGCTTTAGGAGCTTGATTTTCTTCTGAAGGAAATTACTTCCTCTGTGGGTAAACTCTTTTTTTTCTTTTTTTTTTTTTTTTTTTTTTGCGGTACGCGGGCCTCTCCCATTGCGGAGCACAGGCTCTGGACGCGCAGGCTCAGTGGCCATGGCTCACGGGCCCAGCCGCTCCGCGGCATGTGGGATCTTCCCGGACCGGGGCACGAACCCGTGTCCCCTGCATCGGCAGGCGGACTCTCAACCACTGCACCACCAGGGAAGCCCCCTGTGGGTAAACTCTTAAGAATTTTGATTGAAACTCCTTGGAAGACTTGTAAATTATAGGAAGCATTGGAAAAGGGTTAAAAGAGCAGATTTTTCTGCGGAAGGTGGTTAAATTTAAATCGTTTGAGGGTCTTGCCGTCAAGAAATAGGCATGTGCACTGTATGGGGCACTGGGGGTGTAAGTGAGTGAAAAGTGTTCACCGTCAAGAGCTGCGAGTGCGGGTGCAGACAGTGTAAACCAGCTGTAGTCAGTGATACCGTTTCTATATGTTACTCTATGTAGATCGTTTCTTTGACACAACAAATACTTACTGAGTACCTGCTCTAGCTTAGATCATCTTATGGGCCTCAGGGATAGAGCATCGAGCTAAACAGATTCAGATCCTGCCCTCTTAGGGCTTGTGTTACAATAGGGAGAGGTGAATAAGAATTCTATTAAGTGGAGGGCAGTTAAGCAGAGAAAGCGCATCTGTGTGGGCTAGGGTGGGGTAGCAGTTAAAAGGAACTGGCCCGGAGGCCTGGCTGAGGAAGTGTAATTTGAGCAAAGGCCTGAGGTGGGCGAGGGGCAGCAGCGCTGTCTGGGGGAAGCGTGCCAGGCCCTTTGGTGGGAGAGCCCCTGCTGTGGGAGGAGAGCAGTGAAGGTGGGAGGGAACGAGGGGTTCAGGGTGGTGGACAGGTTGGGCTGATAGTATAGGACTCAGAGAGTTTACGTTTTTGCTCTGAATAAGGTAGGAAACAGTAGTCAGTTTTCACTCAGAGTGGTGACATGACCTGACATTTTAAAAGCATCTTTGAGCAAATGCAAGAGCTCTGACTTTGAATGCAATACCAGCCTTCTCACCAGCGTGAGATACAGCTGCCCTTAGGCGAGTCCCGTCCGCCTCCTTGAATGTGAAGTCTCATCTGTCCTGGGGACATAGGCAGAGGCAGTACTTCTTGAGCACTTTGTGTGACAGTTTAATTTGTATGAACTCATTGCTGCGACAAACCTGTGATTTGCCAGTGCTGTTTTGTCCCCCGTTTTTACAGTGGAGGAAACTGAGGCACAGGGGAGTAGCTTGTCTAAGGTCACATTAGAGGTGTCCCATTGCAGGCAGCGTTGGAACAAGGCCGTTTGACTTGAGGATCCTCGCTCCCGCCAGGATTCCTTAAAATAACACCCTTAGTGTCTGTCTGCAGCTGCACAGTATCCACAGTGGGGAGCACATTTATCCAGTGTCTGAACAATAAGAACAACTTACTTTTGGGGCCCTAGGGTTGTGCTAGGCCTCGCTATCCTTGATGTCTGTTAACCAGCACTGTGCTGTCCTTACCGTGTGCCTTGAGGTGGGTACTGCTCCTTTCTCCATCAAGCTTAAACTCACCTAAGGCCACACAACTAGTAAGTAGTGAGACCAGGAACTGAGCCCAGGTAGTCTGGCTCTGGAGACCTTACCACCCAACTCTCCTTTTTCTTGAGGATACTTAGAGGGTCTTCAGATGGTTTGAGTTTGTTTTTTTGCTGCACTGTGCAGCTTGTGGGATTTTAGGTCCCCAACCAGGGATTGAACCCAGGCCCTTGGCTGTGAGAGCATGGAGTCCTAACCACTGGACCACCAGGGAATTCCCTAGATCAGGGGTCTCCAACTCCCCGGCTGCGGACCGTTACTGGTGCGCCGGTGCGTGGCCTGTTAGGAACCGGGCCGCACAGCAGGAGGTGAGCGAGCGAAGCTTCATCTGCCGCTCCCTATGGCTCCCCGTGGCTCCCCGTCGCTCGTGTTTTGCCTGAACCATCCCCCGCTACCCCGTCCGTGGAAAACCTGTCTTCCATGAAACCGGTCCCTGGTGCCAAAAAGGTTGGGGACCGCTGCCCTACATTGTTTGGGTTTTAGCTTATTGACTAGAATTTTGTACTTCGGACACTGAGATTTTATATACCTGAAAACCCTTCCCGACCTTAAAAAGGTTCTCCGTACCTACTTCTGTATCTTGAATTAGCCTAGTTCTGTTTTTCTCAAGCTTTTCTCTCTGTAACTCAAGGTTCAGAAAAACCGACACATAGCTCACCTTCTAGACTGTGGGCTGGGAGATTCTAGGGAAGGGAGGTGGTTACCTGTATGAGGTTGTAGTCTATACAAGGATCAAAGTTGAAATGTCTTTGTATCTTCACCCTAAATCTGTGATTTTTCCCCCCTCCTTGATAAAGCCATGTTGGTTTTTTCTTTTTTAAACACAAAAATTACACTTTCCTTTTCCAAATCTCTGAGAAAATTTGATGATCCCAGAACACTACTTCATGTATCCTGTGTCTTCTTATACCACATCTGAGAGAAGTCAGGCCAGACTGAAACCTGACTCAGCTGCAGACACGGCTTCCTCTGCAGCACTGTTTAATACTTTCTCCTTTCCCACAGTGCATAGTGCCAGAAACGGACATTGGCAGTCTGGCACCCCAAATTCAGAGTTCGTGCCATGTGGTAGTTGTATGTTCTCCATGTTCTCCACACCCCCTCATTGTTGTGAGCGAGTAACTTCACAAGCATGCTGTGCTGTGTTGTGCTGCTCGCCCCGCCCCTCATCCCCCAAGTGTATCGAAGACTGAGACCTGGCTGGAGGACCATGATAGCAGTATCATTACAGACCATCCATCCAGTAGCTTAACCTTGCAGTTCCTGAGCCTCTGACTGTCTCAACCATGTGCTTCCAGAATCCCATACTATATCTTTTCATCTGGAATTGGTCTGCTTGAGATCTTAACCTCCGTTAGACCAGTCTCTTCCACAAGTTTGATGCCCTGGTAACACTGATCTTTTTTCCTATATCTAAAGTACCCCTTAACCCTTGTGGTTAATTTCTTACTCATTCTTTAGGACAGTGTTACTCACCCTTTTTTTTTTTTTTGCGGTACGCGGGCCTCTCACTGCCGTGGCCTCTCCCGCGGCGGAGCACAGGCTCTGGATGCACAGGCTCAGCGGCCATGGCTCACGGGCCCAGCCGCTCTGCGGCATGTGGGATCTTCCCGGACCGGGGCACGAACCCGTGTCCCCTGCATCGGCAGGCGGACTCTCAACCACTGCACCACCAGGGAAGCCCAACTTTGAAGTTTTTAACCCTCGGGATGTGTTTACAATATCAACATCAGCCATCAGCCGCCTGTGCACATCGAAGGGACTGCTGCTTTTGGGTGTAGCTCTGTATTGGCTCTAGAGATTTAAATATATATATATTTCTGAATCCAAGTGGAGAAGGAGATGAGTGTCCCAATATATGTCATTACTAATGTTTTACGGAAAAAGAAAATGGGAGGGGGGGTTCCTTTGGTGTTGAGTTGTGTGAGAAATGCTAGTTTAAAAACCAAGTTACTTGAGTGACTGTTTAAGGAAGTCAGCAGTAACAATTTGTTGCACCTGGTTTGGATTCCCTTCCTTATTCTATTAAGTATAATTATGTTAACCTCCCCCATTATGTATTTCCTGTAATACTTTTGGTATTTGAGTTCAACCATTAGAAACAAATTAAAGTTAAATCACTGTTCAACTCAGTTCTTGCCATATACCTTTGAAATAAAATATTTCAGTGACTAACTTCTTGTATCCCATTGAGATGTATTTTTTATCATTGCTATTATTTTGTTATGATTCTGAATGCTTGATAAATGATGTGACTTTTAAATGTGTTTGATACATTTATAGGATGGAAGATGCTGATAATTCTGAAAAGAGTGTAAATGAAGAAAATGGAGAAGTATCAGAAGACCAATCTCAAAATAAGCACAGTCGTCACAAAAAAAAGAAGCATAAACACAGAAGTAAACATAAGAAACATAAACATTCTTCAGAAGAAGACAAGGATAAAAAACATAAACATAAGCATAAACATAAGAAACACAAAAGAAAAGAGGTTATTGATGCTTCTGACAAAGAAGGTGCGTCTCCAGCCAAAAGAACTAAACTGGATGATTTAGCTTTGCTGGAAGACTTGGAGAAACAGAGGGCCTTGATTAAAGCTGAACTTGACAACGAGTTAATGGAAGGAAAGGTGCAGTCTGGCATGGGGCTCATATTACAAGGTTATGAGTCTGGCTCTGAAGAGGAGGGGGAGATTCATGAAAAGGCACGAAATGGAAATAGGTCTAGTACTAGATCGTCAAGTACGAAGGGGAAACTTGAACTTATGGACAATAAAAATAGTACAAAAAAACGAAGTAAAAGCAGATCCAAAGAACGGACTAGACATAGGTCTGATAAAAAGAAAAGTAAGGGAGGTGTGGAAATAGTTAAAGAGAAGGCGACGAGGAGCAAGTCAAAGGAGAGGAAAAAGTCCAAAAGTCCCTCCAAACGAAGCAAGTCTCAAGATCAGGCAAGAAAGTCCAAGTCTCCTACCCTCAGAAGGCGCTCTCAAGAGAAGATTGGGAAGGCCAGATCTCCTGCCGATGACAAGGTGAAAATTGAAGATAAAAGTAAGTCAAAAGATAGGAAAAAATCCCCGATTATAAATGAAAGTAGAAGTCGTGATCGAGGCAAAAAATCTAGATCCCCAATTGACTTGAGAGGTAAATCCAAAGACAGAAGGTCACGGTCCAAAGAGAGAAAATCGAAAAGGTCTGAAACTGATAAAGAGAAGAAGCCAATTAAATCTCCCTCTAAAGATGCTTCCTCTGGGAAAGAAAATAGGTCCCCCAGTAGAAGACCTGGTCGTAGTCCCAAGAGAAGAAGTTTGTCTCCGAAACAACGTGATAAGTCAAGAAGAAGTCGATCTCCACTCTTAAATGATAGAAGGTCTAAGCAAAGCAAGTCACCTTCTCGAACTCTGTCTCCTGGTAGGAGAGCCAAGAGCCGATCCTTGGAAAGAAAACGCAGGGAGCCTGAACGGAGACGCCTTTCTTCGCCAAGGTAACTTGACTGCAAAGCTGTATTGCAGCAGATTTCAGAGGAGAAACTAGAACTTGTGGACAATAAAAGTGAGATGGTAATGAGTTTTATAGTGTTATGTATAACCCTGTCCACTAACTATATTAATGTTTGCACTTTTTTGTCAGTATCTTGACTCTAGGTGATTTTTAATTTTATTGACATTTTAAAAGTTCTTAATTCAGTATTTGATGTGCAGAATCACTCCTTTAAATCCAAGTAATTTGGCTGATAAGTCTATGTGTGCCCATTTTATGGGTAAGGAGAATGTATAGTTCCAGAGTAGGGATTGTTCTTTGAACAGTATGGGCTGACACTTTAAAAAATGGAGGTATCAGTTTAAGGATTGTGATCTGTCCATTCTTTTGAATTGACATGATTTTGAATTCTGACAATATGATTGGAACTACAGTTGTCTTTTTTGGTCCCCAAAATATAATTAAATTAAAACTGGAAGTTTTTTTCTGTTACTAATTCATATACTTGTAATCTCATTGAAAAAAATAAATAGTACCTCTTAAGTTTAGGAAGAATAGTGTAAAGTGATTTTATTTTTTATCAATAATAATGAAAATACTTCATATACATTTGGTCCATCAATTCTTTTCTCAAGTTCTCATGATTGTCTCTCATGAAGTGGAGTGATC
This sequence comes from Aethalodelphis obliquidens, assembly GCF_003676395.1. NCBI lineage: Eukaryota > Metazoa > Chordata > Mammalia > Artiodactyla > Delphinidae > Aethalodelphis > Aethalodelphis obliquidens. The sequence continues at coordinate 2,606,801 of NW_020837978.1, forward strand.
CTCATACTTAATTTTTTTTTGGTCATTTTTTTTTCACATCTTTATTGGAGTATAATTGCTTTACAATGTTGTGTTAGTTTCTGCTGTACAACAAAGTGAATCAGCTATATGTATACATATATCCCCATATCCCCTCCCTCTTGAGCCTCCCTCCTGCCCTCCCTATCCCACCCTTCTAGGTAGTCACAGAGCACCGAGCTGATCTCCCTGTGCTATGCGGCTGCTTCCCGCTAGCTATCTATTTTACGTTTGGTAGCGTATATATGTCCATGCCACCCTCTCACTTCGTCCCAGCTTGCCCTTCCCCCTCCCCGAGTCCTCAAGTCCGTTCTCCACATCTGCGTCTTTATTCCTATCCTGCCACTAGGTTCATCAGTACTGCTTTTTTAGTTTCCATATATAGTTGTTAGCATACGGTATTCGTTTTTCTCTTTCTGACTTAATACAGAGTGAAGTAAGTCATACTTAATTTATAAATGAGAAAATAGATTGAGAGGTTATCTAACTTACCTAGGGTCATAGAACTGATGAGTAAAGGCACAGAAGGGATTTTGGCGGAGAGGGGAGGGTGTTGTTTAGATTAGTCCAAAAGCTACTTTAGAAACTGATTTTTTAATGTCTTTATGTTCAGTAATTAGACATGAGAAATTACCAACCAAGTTTCTAAAAGAATGTCGGCTTATACCATGCAAAGATAACTCTGAATTCCTAGCCATCTACTGTTGCATGTTAATGTTTCCTGTGTATGGGTATAAATCTGAACTGGCCTTGAAGTTTAAATAAATCATCCTATGTTTTGAGAAGCTTCAAGAATGCTATTTTCAAAGTGCTGTATCTTAAGAGATCCTGTTGACTCTTCTAAGCAGTGTAATGAAATGGCTCTGCCTGCAGCTCTGTGGAGACAGTGTTGCTGGTGTTATCTGACGTCGTTCTTAAGGTCCTGTTCTCTTTCTGTTGCTTTCAGTTTGAAAAGGAAATTCTGAGGAGGAGTTTATCAAGGACTAGAGTTGAATATTTGAAACAAATTTTTATTTTTAGTTGCAGAAGAGATACATGCTAATTAAAGAGAAATTTAAATCGTGCTGGAAGCCTGTAAATTCACTTTTTCCATCCCTCCTCTGCTGCCACTCCAAAGAAGACTGTCTCTTTCTAGCCCCTTTACTATGCACATACAATTGTATGTATGCGTTTTTTCTTAAAAATAGGATTCATACTATTTATGTTAACAGTGATTTTCTTTTTTCATGAAACACTTCTGTGACAATACATAAGGATCGTTTTTAATTCTTCATATATCAATAATAGCAACATGGTATTTCACAGCGTAGATGTACCATAATATATTTAACCATTCCCTTGTTGAAACTGACGAAAGTTGAGGTTGGTTCCAGTTTTTCATGATTGTTTGCAAAGACATCCATTGGTTCTGCGTTGTTTCTTTTAGAATAGATTCATAGAAGTGGAATTGCAGTCTGAGATTATGTACATTTACATTTTAGAAAGTTAACTGCCACATTTCCTTCCAGATAAGTTATACCAATATTTACTTCGATGACTAGGTGGACTGTCATTTTCCCTAAACTCTTACCTGTATTTCTTCTTCTGAGGTTAATGTTGACTTTTAAGGGGGGTTTTATTCTTAACTGATACATTAAAAATAAGGCTCTTAATTGCAAAAATGTCAAAAATTTAAAAAGAAAACAGTATTCAAACCAAGGGAATGGAATATTATTACTCACTTGGGCAAGTTTTATTTGTTTATCTGAAATTAAAATCAGTGGCTTTAACAATATGAATAATCTTTAATAATTCTTCAAATTGTGAGACCAGAGGAAATAGACCTTCTATTGTGTGTCTGCCGTAACACCAGATGTCACTGTGATCATCTGAATTTTTGTTATAAAACTTATTAATCTGTGTTTACTACCTTTAGGTTAATGTGCCCTTTCTTCAAGTGTTCTTTACATGCAGAAGAAATTCATTTATTCTGATTTGATTTATTCTTCTTTGAACTTGTATTTGGTCCCCTTAAGAACACGACCTCGAGATGACATCCTCAGTAGGCGGGAAAGGTCAAAAGATGCCAGCCCAATCAGTAGGTGGTCTCCAGCCCGAAGAAGAGCCAGTAGATCTCCTGTTAGGAGGAGGTCCCGCTCCCCCCTCAGACGGAGCCGATCTCCCAGAAGAAGAAGCCGGTCTCCTCGGAGAAGGTAAAGATACCCGTTTGATCCGTCAAACTCTGACTGCTTTTGAAGCTCAGTTGGTAGGTTTTCTTAACAAACAGTTTTCTCTGAAAAATTGTAGCTGTGACGCCATATAGTTTTCTATTACCAACGTGTGATGTTTCACACACACTGATTTTTCTTTAATAGAGGTTTCCTTCAAATTTATATAAATCCATGTTCGTTAAAAACACAATCTTTTTTTTTTTTTAAGTAGGACATTTTTTTTCCTCTGTTTTAAAGAGAGATAAATACTAAATGAGCTAGGCTTATGATTTTTCTTTTAACTAGCAGGCTAGATCACAGTAATAAATAAGTATCCTGTCATTCCATAGTTGCAGCTCTGTATTTATTTTTCTGTGAACTTGTATTTGGTCCTCTTAAGAACACGACTTGGAGACGATGTCCTCAGTAGACGTGAAAGACTCTTTGGGTGAAGATCTCTTTTAACTCACAGCAGTAGAAACCAGTCTTTATGTATGTATCTTTGAATGTTTTTTGTTTTTTTTTTTTTTTTGCGGTATGTGGTCCTCTCACTGTTGTGGCCTCCCCTGTTGCGGAGCACAGGCTCCGGACGCGCAGGCTCAGCGGCCATGGCTCACAGGCCCAGCCGCTCCACAGCATGTGGGATCTTCCCGGACCGGGGCACGAACCCGCGTCCCCTGCATCGGCAGGTGTACTCTCAACCACTGCGCCACCAGGGAAGCCCTCTTTGAATGTTTTTGTGTGCTAGATTCTCAGAAGTGGAAATGCCTTGATAGTGTGTTTGTCTAATTTTTTTTAAGTTATTGCCATATGTTTTGGTTTCATTAGTTTTTTTAATACTGTTCCTCACACGTTTCTGTTCTGCCCAGTTTCATCACATTTCTTGCAGATGGACATGGTCGAGGTTAATGTAATCATTGTGATCGTATACATACCGTTCATTCCAGAGCAAGCAGTCGGTGGGAGAGGGGAAGAGAGGACTCTCATGCTCCCAGCCTTCTGGCTCCAAGCTGACGGTAGTTTGCGTAGGATTTGCTTCCCTTTTCCAGAGTCCCTTGTTCTTCTCTGACGTTGTGATTCCGTTTCCTGTATCCAGTTTCTTGCTTTACCTCCTTGTTTGCTAATGCATCTCCAATAGCTTTTTGAGGAAAGTGAACATAAAGGACAATTTTGGGGAACTGTGTCTCTAAAAAATGCCTGTTATTCTCATTGCTGATTTATCAAGGAATAGAATTCTAGTTTGAGATCATTTTCTTAAGAATTTTTAAACTGTTATTCCACTGATTTCTAGCTTCCCTTATTGCTATTCAGAAGTCCTCCTCTGATAAGAGGGCGTTTCTTTATAGGACTTGCTTTTTTCTTTCTCTTTTTATAAGAAATGTCCTGTGTTCCGAAATTTCACTGTAATAATGCCTTGATGAGCAGCTCCTTCTTTTCCACTTATTTTGCGGGGCACTAGATAGGCCCTTTAAAGCAGGGAGATTATGGCTGCCTGTACTGGGAAATTTTCTCATGTTTTTGTTTGCTTTCTCCCCCATTATTTTCTGGATTTTTTCCAATTAGACCTTATAAATTGTTACACTGACTTCCCCCTCTCTCATCTTTTTTTTTTTTTAATTTATTTTATTTTATTTTTATACAGCAGGTTCTTTTATGTCATTCCCAAACTCCACCACCACTGCCCCCTACCGCTTTCCCCTCTGTTGTCCATACGTTTGTTCTCTACATATGTGTCTCTATTTCTGCCCTTCAGACCAGTTCATCTGTACCATTTTTCTAGGTTCCACATATATGCGTTAATATACGATATTTGTTTATCTCTTTCTGACTTACTTCACTCTGTGTGACAGTCTCTAGATCCATCCACGTCTCTACAAATGACCCAATTTCATTCTTTTTTATGGCTGAGTAATATTTCCATTGTAGATATGTACCACATCTTCTTTATCCATTCGTCTGTCGATGGACATTTAGGTTGCTTCCATGACCTGGCTATTGTAGGTACTGCTGCAATGAACATTGGGGTGCACATGTCTTTTTGAATTATGGTTTTCTTGGGTATATGCCCAGTAGTGGGATTGCTGGGTCATATGGTAATTCTATTTTTAGTTTTTTAAGGAACCTCCATACTGTTCTCCATAGTGATTGTATTAATTTACATTCCCACCAACAGTGCAAGAGGGTTCTCTTTTCTCCACACCCTCTCCAGCATTTGTTGTTTGTAGATTTTCTGATGATGCCCATTCTAACTGGTGTGAGGTGATACTTCATTGTAGTTTTGATTTGCATTTCACTAATAATTAGTGATGTTGAGCAGCTTTTCACGTGCTTCTCGGCCATCTGTACGTCTTTGGAGAAATGTCTATTTAGGTCTTCTGCCCATTTTTGGATTGGGTTGTTTGTTTTTTTAATATTGAGCTGCATGAGTTTTTTATATATTTTGGAGATTAATCCTTTGTTGATTAGTTTGCAAGTATTTTCTCCCATTCTGAGGGTTGTTTTTTCGTTTTGTTTATGGTTTCCTTTGCTGTGCAAAAGCCTTGAAGTTTCATTAGGTCCCATTTGTTTATTTTTGTTTTTATTCCCATTACTCTAGGAGGTGGATCAAAAAAGATCTTGCTGTGCTTTATGTCAAAGAGTGTTTTGCTTATGTTTTCCTCTAAGAGTTTTATAGTGTCTGGTCTTACATTTAGGTCTCTAATCCATTTTGAGTTTATTTTTGTGTATGGTGTTAGGGAGTGTTCTAATTTCATTCTTTTACATGTAGCTGTCCAGTTTTCCCAGCATCACTTATTGAAGAGACTGTCTTTTCTGCATTGTATATCCTTGCCTCCTTTGCCATTGATTAGTTCACCATAGGTGTGTCAGTTTATCTCTGGGCTTTATATCCTGTTCCATTGATCTATATTTCTGTTTCTGTGCCAGTACCATATTGTCTTGATTACTGTAGTTTTGTAATATAGTCTGATTCCTCCATCTCCGTGTTTTTCCCTCAAGACTGCTTTGGCTATTCGGGGTCTTTTGTGTTTCCATACAGATTTTAAGATTTTTTTGTTCTAGTTCTGTAAAAAGTGCCACTGGTAATTTGATAGGGATTGCATTGAATCTCTAGATTGCTTTGGGTAATGTAGAAATTTTCGCAATATTGATTCTTCCATCCAAGAACATGGTATATGTTTCCATCTGTTTCTGTCATTTTTGATTCCTTTCATCAGTGTCTTATAGTTTTCTGGGTACAGGTCTTTTATCTCCTTAGGTAGGTTTATTCCTAGGTATTTTATTCTTTTTGTTGCAACGGTGAATGGAATTGTTTCCTTAATTTCTCTTTCTGATATTTAGTTGTTAGTGTATAGGAATGCAAGAGATTTCGGTGCATTAATTTTGTATCCTGCAACTTTACCAAATGCATTGATTAGCTCTAGTAGTTTTCTCGTGGCATCTTTAGGATTATCTATGTATAGTATCATGTCATCTGCAGACAGTGACAATTTTACTTCTTCTTTTCCAATTTGTATTCTTTTTATTTCTTTTTCTTCTCTGATTGCTGTGGCTAGGACTTCCAAAACTATGTTGAATAATAGTGGTGAGAGTGGACATCCTTGTCTTGTTCCTGATCTTAGAGGAAATGCTTTCAGTTTTTCACCATTGAGAATGATGTTTGCTGTGGGTTTGTCATATATGGCCTTTATTATGTTGAGGTTGGTGCCCTCTATGCCCACTTTCTACAGAGTTTTTATCATAAATGGGTGTTGAACTTTGTCAAAAGCTTTTTCTGCATCTATTGAGGTGATCATATGGTTTTTCTCCTTCAGTTTGTTAGTATGGTGTATCACATTGATTGATTTGCGTATATTGAAGAATCCTTTCATCCCTGGGATAAATCCCACTTGATCATGGTGTATGATCCTTTTAATGTGTTGTTGGATTCCATTTGCTAGTATTTTGTTGAGGATTTTTGCATCTGTATTCATCAGTGATTTTGGTCTGTAATTTTTTTTTTTATAGTTTCTTTGTCTGGTTTTGGTATCAGGGTGATGGTGGCCTCATAGAATGAGTTTGGGAGTGTTCCTTCCTCCGCAGTTTTTTGGAAGAGTTTGAGAAGGATGGGTGTTAGCTCTTCTCTAAATGTTTGATAGAATTCACCTGTGAAGCCATCTGGTCCTGGACTTTTGTTTGTTGGAAGATTTTTGATCACAGTTTCAATTTCATTACTTGTGATTGGTCTGTTCATATTTTCTATTTCTTCCTAGTTCATTCTTAGAAGGTTATACCTTTCTAAGAATTTGCCCATTTCTTCCAGGTTGTCCATTTTATTGGCATAGAGTTGCTTGTAGTAGTCTCTTATGATGCTTTGTATTTCTGTGGTGTCCATTGTAACTTCTCTTCATTTCTAATTTTATTGATTTGAGTCCTCTTCCTCTTTTTCTTGATGAGTCTGGCTAAAGGTTTATCAATTTTGTTTATCTTCTCAAAGAACCAGCTTTTAGTTTTATTGATCTTTGCTATTGTTTTCTTTGTTTCTATTTCATTTATTTCTGCTCTGATCTTTATGATTTCTTTCCTTCTACTAACTTTGGGTTTTGTTTGTTCTTCTTTCTCTAGTTCCTTTAGGTGCAAGGTTAGATTGTTTATTTGAGATTTTTCTTGTTTCTTGAGGTAGGCTTGTATTGCTATAAATTTCCCTCTTAGAACTGCTTTTGCTGCATCCCATAGGTTTTGGATCGTCGTGTTTTCATTGTCATTAGTCTCCAGGTATTGTTAGATTTCCTCTTTGATTTCTTCAGTGACTCTCTTGGTTATTTAGTAGCGTATTGTTTACCCTCCGTGTGTTTGTGTTTTTTACGTTCTTTTCCCTGTAATTGATTTCTAATCTCATAGCATTGTGGTCGGAAATGATGCTTGTTGTGATTTCAATTTTCTTAAATTTACTGAGGTTTGATTTGTGACCCAAGTTTTGATCAATCCTGGAGAATGTTCTGTGTGCACTTGAGAAGAAAGTGTAATCTGCTGTTTTGGGATGGAATGTCCTTTAAATATCAATTAAATCTGTCTGGTCTCTTGTGTCATTTAAAGTTTGTGTTTCCTTATTAATTTTCTGTCTGGATGATCTGTCCATTGGTGTAAGTGAGGTGTTTAAGTCCCCCACTATTATTGTGTTACTGTCAATTTCCTCCTTTATAGTTATTAACAGTTGTCTTATGTATTGAGGTGCTGCTATGTTGGGTGCGTGAATATTTATAATTGTTTTCTCGGAGTGATCCCTTGACCATTATGTAGTGTCCTTCCTTGTCTCTTGTAACAGCCTTTATTTTTAAGTCTGTTTTATCTGATGTGAGTATTGCTACTCCAGCTTTCATTTGATTCCATTTGCATAGAGTATCTTTTTCCATCCCCTCACTTTCAGTCTGTGTGTGTCCCTAGGTCTGAAGTGGGTCTCTTGTAGACAGCATATATATGGGTCTTGTTTTTGTATCCATTCAGCAAGCCTGTGTCTTTTGGTGGGAGCATTTAATCCTTTCACGTTTAAGGTAATTATCGATATTTGTCTTCCTGTTACCGTTTTCTTAATTGTTATGGGTTTGTTTTTGTAGGTCCTTTTCTTCTCTTGTGTTTCCCACTTAGAGAAGTTCCTTTAGCATTTGTTGTAGGGCTGGTTTGATAGGCTGAATTCGCTTAGCTTTTGCTTGTCTGTAAAGCTTTTGATTTCTCCATCGAATCTGAATGAGATCTTTGCTGGGTAGAGTAATATTGATCGTAGGTTCTTCCCTTTCATCACTTTGAATATATGGTGCTACTCCCTTCTGGCTTGTAGAGTTTCTGCTGAGAAATCAGCTGTTAACCTTATGGGAGTTCCCTTGTATGTTATTTGTCATTTTTCCCTTGTTGATTTCAATAATGTTTGTTTCTCCTTGGGTTTATCCTGCCTGGGACTCTGTGCTTCCTGGACTTGGGTGGCTATTTCCTTTCCCATGTTAGGGAAATTTTTGACTATAACCTCTTCAGATATTTTCTTGGGTCATTTCTCTCTCTCTTCTCCTTCTGGGACCCCTATAATGCAAATGTTGTTGCGTTTAATGTTGTCCCAGAGGTCTCTTAGGCTGTCTTCATTTCTTTTCATTCTTTTTTCTTTATTCTGTTCCACAGCAGTGAATTCCTCCATTCTGTCTTCCTTGTCACTTATCCGTTGTTCTGCCTCAGTTATTCTGCTATTGATTCCTTCTAGTGTATTTTTCATTTCAGTTATTGTATTGTTCATCTCTGTTTGTTTGTTCTTTAATTCTTCTAGGCCTTTGTTAAACATTTCTTGCATCTTCTCGATCTTTGCCTCCATTCTTTTTCCAACGTCCTGGATCATCTTCACTATCATTATTCGGAATTCTTTTTCTGGATGGTTGCCTATCTCTCCTTCATTAATTGTTCTTCTGGGGTTTTATCTTGTTCCTTCATCTGGTACGAAGTCTCTGCCTTTTCATTTTGTCTCTCTTTCTGTGAATGTGTTTCTCGCTCATCTTTTATGTTTGTCCTTTTGTTCTACTTTCAGTCTTGAGAAGCTTTCTCAATCTGCCTTCTTACCTTTCTGTTGATTTTGTTTTTCTCCCTTCTGCACACTCATAATTTTTTAAATTTCCAAGACCTTGTTGGCTGTTTTTTAATAACATTTTACTCTCATTTTATGAAAGTAGCATCTTTATGTCATAGATGATAATGAGTCTATTTTGTGGCGCTTTTCTTCTCTCTAGTCTCTCCTGTTCCCTGTGTATTGTTTCTACCCAGATTTCTTTGGCTGCTTGTTTGCCTTTTCATTTGAGGACTTTCCTCCACCAGGTGGATCCTCCCTTGCTGCCTATTCTGATTCATCTGCCTATCGTCTCCATGAGAGTAGGATCTTAGGTCTCTGACCAGGGATGGAACCTGGTCCCCCTGACGTGGAAGTACAGAGTCCTAACCACTGGACTGCCAGGAGAGTCGCAAATGACTACTTATTTATTTATTTATTTATTTTTCTATTCTGGTTTAGAACGCTAGATGGAAGCTTCCTTCCATTCTGACAACCTGGAACTTGTGGTTTGGTGGCGGATTAGCGTATCAGTGACTGTAGATCTTTCCTTTTGGGCTTGTGAGTTTTCCAGAATCTCCTCATCTGGAGAGTAAGACATGGCTGCCAGTAGAGTTCTGGTCCTAAATAATGTGGGTCCCCCCTTAACCCTTCTCTTCCCAGTGCAGTGCCCTCCAGTACCGTGGGCCAGTTTTCACAACCACCACTACCTCTCTGTAAAGTGAATATTAAGTTTCCTGCGGTAGTGTGGGGAATGGCGGCCGGTGGCATTCTCCACTGAGTCAGAAAGGGGAATATACCAAGTCAAGCTGTTCCTAAAGGATTTCAGCCAATTCTCTTTAGCTTCTCTCTTGTACTCCATCCTTCAGAGGATACAGTATCTCCAGATCTTGAGACTTTCTGGGGCTTCGTGGCAGGCACTGACTTGTTTCTTATTTACCCTGTGCGTCCCTATTGGACTAAGATTTAGATTTGATCTGCTGCTGCTTTTCTGTCCACTTTGCATGTTTCAAGCTTTTATTGGTATCTGTTGTCACATCTCTTCACATTGTCTTTGACTGAAGGTTTTATTTTGTCATTGTTCCTTTTAATGTTGTTTTAGTAAGTTTTCAGAAGAAATCTGAGATAAACATGGTCAGATGTGACATGAACATAGTTTATCAGCCCTCTGTAGACTCACAGCCTTCTCTGGGGGCCCCACAGCACTGTCTCACACAGACGTCCACCTTCATACTTGCACTCTGAAGTCACTTTCTGTTTGGTTAACAGGGCATTTATAACAATGTCTGAGGGCCATATTAACTAGACTTATAATTTCTGTCACCTTTGTCTTTCCCGTACTTTATTCAGCAGTGATCTTTTTAAAAATCAAGTTTGTCGAGATATATTATTTACATAAAGTAAAATTCACCCTTTTTGTTGTAAAGTTGTGAGTTTTGACAGATGTGTGGTTGTACAGCTGCCATCGAGGTACAGAGCCCGACAGTTCCCTCGCACCCCTTTGTAGTTGATAGGAAGAGTAGCTGTGGTTTAGTTGTCGTCAGTTAGGCTGGGTATCCATATCTTACTGATGGTGTGTTAATTTTGTTTAAAAATTTTAACTGTTTTTAAAGACTTGACTTTTAGAACGCTTTTGGATTCACAACAGAGCTGAACTTTTGAAAGGTACAGAGAGTTCCTGTACTACCCCTACGCCCAGCAAACTCACAGCCTCCTCAACTTTAATTGACCTTTAAAATATGTCTTCTTCTTCTCCTCAAACAGGGACAGAGGTCGAAGGAGCAGATCACGCCTGAGAAGGCGGTCTCGGTCACGGGGTGGTCGTAGACGTAGGAGCAGAAGCAAAGTAAAGGAAGATAAATTTAAAGGAAGTCTTTCTGAAGGAATGAAAGTTGAGCAGGAATCTTCATCTGATGATAAGTAAGAATGGAACTTTCCTATAATTTCCTTTTTCCAAATCAGAGAAACACTGTTTGACTTGGAAATCTTTAATTTCCTTCTGAATATTTTAAGCAAATACATTAATTTGACCCTGAATTTAAGTTCATCTTCTGTGCAGGTTTTATAGGTTATGTGACAGAGGTCATGCTTGTCTGAATTTGGGTTTGGCTGGGGTGAATATGGACCGTCACTTTATCACGAGCCTTTCCTTCTATATTTTCATTAGGAACCATAGAGGTATCCTGCCAATCTCAGTTACCAGTTTTGGTGGGGGGATTTTTTTACTAAGTATAGACTTTGCATTTTGTGTAAACGGTACACACTTGCTGTGCCTGTTACAATGTGGAAAATGCAGAAACGTTCAGCCTAATAAAATCGCGGGGACAGTTTTTAATGCAAACTTCGTTGTCTAAATGGCACATCTCAAAAACAAGTGAGACGAATTCAGAGCAGTGGTTCTCAGCGCGGGGAGGTTTGCCTCCCTGGGATGTTTTGGCGATGCCTGAAGACCTGTTTAGTTGTCATCTAGTAGCGGGAGGCCAGGGACACTGTTCTGCATCCTCCGGTGCATAGGATATGCCCCACCGCACAGAACCGTCCTAGTGTTAGCAGCGCTTGAGCTGAGGAGCCCTGGTTGGAGCTGGGAGAGAAGAGGGCTGAGTGGAGGGAAAGTGTCCTGCGCAGACCTGGTACCTTCCAAGTGCAGGTCGCTTACACCTCTGTAGTGAACACCCAGCAGGTCATAGAAAGGGCTGCGCTAGGAGCGATCATGAAGAGTGCGGGGTTCTTGGGGGACCATCTGAACCGCTCGGGGCAGTGTTTGCAGGGAGAGCCACTTTCCCTTCAGATTGTGTGCAAATGTCTACCTGTGCATTTTGGGTGGGGAAAGGATCTATAGCTCTCAAAGGCTTCTGTGACCCAGAAAAGGTAGCAGTTTACTTGTGTGTCCCAGCCCTCCTCTTGTTGTATGGGTGTGGAAACGAGGGCTGCGGAGATGAAATGACTTTACTACAAGGCACAGCTAGTGATGACTTTTAAACTTAGGCATCTTTCTTTTGTTCCCAGTCTTTGTGCTATGAAACAGGTGAGGAGAAAAATGAGACGTAGAAGGTTAAGTTACTTGCCAGGATTCCAAACCAGGACAGTTCGAAAGCAAGGATAGAGTGGGGTGGCTTAAGATTTTTGCTCAATGTACTGATGACCTACATTTTCCAGCTTTTATTTTTTAAATGTATAAACGTAATGCTTTTGGAGTCTCTAAGTATGTTTGAAGTTAATTACACGGATCTGTGTGTAATTTTTTCTAAGCCTTGAAGACTTCGATGTTGAGGAGGAAGATGAAGAAGCCTTGATAGAACAGAGAAGAATACAAAGGCAGGCCATTGTTCAGGTGCGTGGTTTCAGGAACATGTTGATCAACACTCCTTCACCACGATTGTAACAAAATTAAGGATTTTTGCTTTGACAATGCAGTGACAATAGTAGCAATTGAATAGGTCTTGAAAGGAAGGTGGTTCCTTAATAAAATTGAAACAGTTAATCTTTTTTGTTATACATGGGATTCTGATATAAACCTCTTTTATAAGACAAAATTTGGAGTTTGCTTTCTTTTTTTTTTCTTTAAGTTGATGAACAAGAAAACCCTCATAAGTGAGTATAAATTGGAGGAATTTCCTTTAGCTCAAACTTATAAATAGCCTGTTAATATGTGGGAAAGATTTTTTAATGCCTAATAAAATGGCACATTTTCTAATGCAGTTGTGAACGTTTAAATGGAACATCTCAATAATTGTAAGACTCCTTGAGAGCCGAGCGATGCAGGGATTGGGTGGGAAAGGGTGTCAAACTCAGGCCTAATGGTAAGGTGAGCTGCCTGGGAAGGCTGCCGGTTCTCCCTGCCATCCTGAGATGAGGCCTGGCTACTCCAGCCTTGGAGGACGGTGGTCCCTGTAAAGCACCTTCTCTCACCATCATGTGATGGGGGTGAGTGATGGAGCTGAGAGGAAGAATTCTGGAACATATGAAACATACTTGGGTGCTGTTAGGAGGACAGCAGACAAGGAAAGGACAGTCGTAGCAGCTTGTGTAAACAGAGAGAGCAACCACAGCATTTCAGAGTGAGGGGAAGAATTTGAATCACCTGAGTACATAGGGCATAACTAGAATTCCAGAGGAAACTTACCTTTGTGGGGCGCTGATGAAACTGTTATTAAACTGATATCCCTAAAGACTTGGTTGAATCTTTTTTTGTTCTTACCCAGGTCCACAATCCCTTATCTCCAACCTTTGGGGCCAGATGTGCTTCAGAACTCAGAAATATGTGAATGTTAGAAAGGTAATATGGTGCATATATGTATATTCCTTTGCCCCATCAGTGGGGTCTAGCACAGCACCCCATTATCAGCCACTAGGAGAGTTTTGCAGTGAGTGAGGCGTATCGTGTTCACACTGGGGAAGGTGAGCCTGTTCAGAGCGTCACATCTCTGCAGCGCAGGTTTTGCCACCTAATGAATGTGCACCAGACATAGCAAAGCTTTCAGAGTTTTGTGGATTTGGAATTACATATAAGGGATTGTGGATCTAATTCAGTTAAGACTTCAATACCTTTAAAACTTTTTTAGCATTACTTGACACTTAACTTTTCAGTTCAGGCCCTCTTAGCACCAGATGTTGTGACAGTAACACTCTGTGTCGTTACCGCAGAAATACAAATACCTTGCTGAGGACAGCAACATGTCCGCGCCGTCTGAGCCCAGCAGCCCCCAGAGCAGCACCCGTACCCGCTCTCCCTCCCCGGAGGACGTCCTGGAACGCGTCGCTGCCGACGTCAAGGAGTATGAACGGGAGAACGTTGATACGTTTGAGGCCTCAGTCAAGGCCAAGCATAATCTCATGACAGTCGAACAGAATAATGGTGAGTCAGTTACAGTTTTGTTTCAACCATGCTTTTCTCTAAATTTGCAGCCCTGTTACTTCCTAAGGAGGGAGGTTATTTGGGGATGGGGGTGGGATGGGGGACTAGGAATGCTGCTTCTGCAGCAAACTGCAGAGGACAGCAGGGCCCTGGGCGCCTCAGTGACTGCTCCCCGTGAGCAGGCGTGACCTGAGTGTCGCCCTGAACCCCACGCGCATGCTCACCGCCTTCGCTTTGGCTTGTTAGGCTATTTTCAGGCAAATCCCAGCCATGATTTGATTTCATCTGGGAATACTTCAGTTTGTATCTGCTAGATAAGGACCTTTTAAAAAACATTACTTACACTTGATAAAGTTGATAATTTTTAAATATCTGATGTCTAAAGTTGGTTGGTTTGAGTCAAAATCCAAGTAAGATACACATTATGTTTGGCGTATACATCTCTGAAGTCTCTTTTTTAATAGTTTTCTCATTGTGGTGTGGTCTGTCCCCCGCCCCCCGACGCCCCCCTTTACTTGTGAAGGTGCTAGGGCCTGTGTCCTGTGAACTTTTCTACTCTGATTTTGTCTGGCCACGTTCTTGTGTCATTTATTTCCTCTCTCCGTATTTCTTGAAAACGAGTAGTTAGCGTTAGAGACTTGAATAGATGTCGGCTTAATTTTTTGGGGCAGGAATGCTTCATTAACTGGCGGTATGTACTTCTATATCACATCTGGTGGCACGTAGGTGTGGTGTGGCTGTCCCTGTTTTTATTGGCACTGAGGTTGTGTGTTTAGGTAAGATATTCCACTGAAGTTTCTGTTCAGCTGTTTGCCTCACGCTTTTAGCAGCCATTGATGGTTCCTACTTAGATCCGTTATTTCATTGGGGGCGGCAGGGTTTCCAAAGTGGTGATTTTCAAAATATCATTCCTGTTGAATTATTAGCTCTAATTCTGTAAAAGAAGAGGTTTCCATTCTTTGGTTACCCCAAAATCTAGTTCATACAGGAAAGGCAGGTTAAATGCTTGATTATTTTCGCTATTGACCAGTTTTTAGCATGGCATAGAGTTGGAGCCCCAGCAGCCTCCAGAGGCGAGCAGCGAGGTTTTGGGTATTTTGTTGGGTTTTACTGTTTGGTGTCATCATGCTCTTGTGTTTGGATCCACTGCTGCCATTTTCTTTTTGAAGCTTAGGTTGTTCTCTCTTCACACGAGGAGGGAGCCCCTTTTAAATGGGTTTCTGGTGTCTTTTTGAGGCAAACCCTGCAGTATTTATTTAACATGGCTGTTTTACTTTCTGGGACAGGAGCTTTCTGTAAAATATCCAATATTTTAGGCTTTTGTAATTATTTTAGACTTTTTTCTCTGTTCCAACTACTGAGCTCTGCTCTCGTGGTGCAGAGCGGCTGGGCCAGCACAGATGGATGAGCATGGCCACGTTCCCAAAACACTTGATGGACTGAAGTTCACGAGGTGTTCACGTGTCAGGGCCATACAGGAACAAGCAAGGGGCCAAATTCGGCCCCGTCTGTAGTTTGCTGACTCCTGTTCCAAGGCAGTAAGACGTCATAGGCTCACCTTGTGTGTATCTTGCCCCAGAGCAGAATCAGTTATTCCAGGGATCCTTGGTTCCACTTGGTAGGAAATGCCACTTGGAGACTACAGGGCACTTAGGGATGCCCATTACTGGTGGGCCTTTTCAGTGGACCAAACTAGGAAATACATACGTTTTTGGAAAGGAGGAGTTCCTACTGATTTGCCAATTCAAATTCGAGATTACAGGGTTTTTATTAACTTTCTTGACTTTGTATTTCTCTCTTTTACAGTAGAAAAACTTGGTTCCTAATAAGCACAGGTACTTAGGTTATTTTGAAACTTTCATACGCAGAGTTATCACTGCGATTGTCAGTATTAAATGTACTGCATGCAGTTTGAAAATGTAATGGTTTTGTCCTTAGGATATATTTCAAGATGTATGCAAACCTGTGTTGTTTTAAAGGTTTTTGAAATCGTTCTCCTCTGTACGATTATACCACCAGTTTGATTTGGTTTAGGCTTATTTTCATTTGCTTTTGATTTTTAGGAATATTTTGAGTTTTTAAAAAATCACTAAAACATCTTTCATATATGCATGTGTTTATGTTCTGTCTACACATGCACACAAAATATTATACATACTCATCTGTATGAAATGACCTTCATTCCTTTTTACAGCTGCGTATTCCCACCGTGTGATGAGTGTGCCGTAGTTTATTCAGTTAGTCTTCTAACGGTAGACGTTTGGCTGTTGATTGGAGCATTAATGATAATAGCGTTGTGCATTAAGTCGTTTTTTTCTGCTTGTTACTGTCTTTGGAATGGTTTCATAGAAGTGGGATTTCTGGGTCTGAATGAATATGTCATTTTGCTCTATACTTCCAGATTCCCCTCTGTAAAGGTTATACAGTTTTGCCATCCCACAAGCCATGTCTGAGGGCTTTTTACCCAGGGCCTTGTTAACCGAATGTTGTCATACTTTTAGATTTTTAGCCAGTCTCACAGGATGGTATTTCATTGTGATTTTAATTTGCGTTTGAGTTGGGCGTATGAGGTCGGGCATGTGTTCGTATGGTTAAGGCTGTTGCATTCTTTTTTCCTACATTTATTTTTTTGCCCAGTGTTCTAATGGGGTCATTAGGCGTTTTAGGAGAGAAACACGTAGATCTGTATTCATAGTGCGGGGTGCTAACCTTCTGAGAGAAATTGCAGTTTAGAGAGGAGCGTCCCTTGTAATACCTAATCGTTGCTTAGTTATTAGCATATTAATTCAGCGTTAGTGGAAGTACCGCTATTAGGTCTTTCAGCTTTCTGAAGTGCACTCTCAGTAAAAAGTGGATAGCTGTGTATGTCATAGTGTCACAGAGTGATTGTAAGCTGGATATTGGTGAAAAACAGATGTGCAAGAGGAAAAGGAAGTTAGAATTGCTGTTAGTGATTTTCCATTGATATATTATTTGTGTTTCAATTTGTATCTCTTCATTTTTCAAATATTAATGCTAATTTCCATTAAGGTTCATCTCAGAAGAAGCTGTTGGCGCCCGACATGTTCACAGAATCTGATGATATGTTTGCTGCGTATTTTGACGTGAGTAATTTTAAGTCATAAAAACACAACTGTTAATCAGAAAAGGGTATATAACAAATATGTATTTCACGGTGTATACATAGAGAGAGAGAGAAGGATAAAGCAAATTAATGCTAACATTTGGACGGTCTGGGTGAAGTGTATCTAGAATCTCTTTGTACTAGTTTGGCAACTTTTCTCTGTCTGAAATTAAATCAAATTTTAAAACAAGTACAGCGGAGCAATCTGAGGGCTTCATACAAGCTAAACAGCAGATGACTTGAATGTAGGTATTTTCTTTGAACAGCTTTGCTTCTTGGCTTTACAAGCCTCTGTGTGTGTGCTGCAGTCAGGGGAGGCCGGGTGACGTCAGTCATTTTCAGGCCTAGAGTCCACTTTGGGCCTCTGCAGTGCAGGCTATTGGGAGCTTAAGGATTTGGAGCCTAATAGAAGTCATGGAAGAGTTGGAAATGTTATAAGGGGTGGGTTGAGAAATTTTGTACCGTTAGCCACTTTATCAGTGGTTTTTCTTGAAAAAATTTTCTTGAAAAATGGTCTCAAAAGTAGCAGACCATTTCCATCATAAATTTAAAAGAACGTGAGAAATACAGAGGCTTTGGTGAAGGGAGGTGGGAGAGATAAACATGTAACAGGGAGATTAAAAATGGACTAGGATAAAGCAGTGATGTCCAGGACCCTGAAGACACCAGTGATTGGCTTAAGTAACGTGTCCCGTGTGTGGTGTGCTGCCACAGGAGCACGCAAAAAAGATGGGTTAAGAAAGCGTGAGATGATTTTGAGCCAGTTAAAGTATTGGCACCCATCATCCACCTGGATGATGTTGAAGGGCTTTCTGGGTGTCATGGAGAGTGATGTGAGTGACGTGTAGTGAAGACACTTCAGAAGTACCAGATATTCTTAAACTCATCTTCTAACACAGCCAGTGACATTTCATCCATAGATGGGAGGAGACAGGGAGGGGGTGTTGCGTGACTAGGGCAGTAAAAGAAATGTGAAGATAACTTGTTCCTTTTTTTCTTGAGCATTATTGTGATTCAGGAGACTTAGATAATCATGTTTCTGCTGTGTTGCATTTACACAAGTCATAGTACGAGTTTATTTAAGTTGGCATAAAATGTTATCAAATTTTAGCTGGTTCTACCTGTTTTTCTTTTAAAGGAAGTGCTTTAAATGTCTGCCCGTTTGGTGGCTAAATAGCTCATGTTGCTGCCTTAATTTCAGAGTGCGCGTCTGCGGGCTGCTGGCATTGGAAAAGATTTCAAAGAGAATCCCAACCTCAGGGATAACTGGACTGATGCAGAAGGCTATTATCGTAAGATCACAATTTTTTGTTTTTGTTTTTTTAACTTTTTATTTTCTATTGGAGTATAGTTGTTAACAATGTGATAGTTTCAGGTGTATGGCGGAGTGACTCAGTTATACATGTATCTATCCTTTTTCAATACAGTTCTTATTAATTTTAGAGTTCATTGTAACAGCTTGTAAAAGTACGTGGCCTAATGCCTTCACACTTGGGAGGACTCTGAAAGTCACATCACAGTGCCGTCACTTCAAAAGTGTGGCACGTCTAGCAGCTTCATGAACCCATGTTACAGCCCGGAAGCATCACAAATTGAAGTGAGGTGAAGACTTGATGTGCAGCTTAAATCTGTTCAGAGTTATTTTCAGCCATGAGATCATCCTCCAGAGGGAAGGGGTGCCAGCCACGCAGACTGCAGCTGGAGACCCTGCAGCGAGCACAGTTCTTCCTTCCTCGGTGTTAGGACCGTCAGCAGTTGCTAGGAGAGCAGAAAGTCTTCCTGCAGCGGTTGGCAGCCGGCAGCTTTAACCGCATTACGCAAGAAGGTCACGACGGGGGCGAGGCCTTGAGTCTCCATGGTGTCCAGGAAGCCAAGCACGCAGCAGAGATTTGACAGTTTTTAAGTGACTGCACTGTGTATCCTACTTTTCGACTTTTCTGATGTGTATCTCACAGTTTTGTGCAGTAGTCTGTTATGGTCAGAATTCTAATCTTTTAGCTTACCTTTTCAGGTGTGAACATAGGTGAAGTCCTGGATAAGCGTTATAACGTGTATGGCTACACGGGTCAAGGCGTGTTCAGTAACGTGGTCCGAGCCAGGGATAATGCGAGGGCCAACCAGGAGGTGGCCGTGAAGATCATTCGGAACAACGAGCTCATGTAAGTTCAGGACACAGAACAAAACCTTCACCGACACCTTCACGGGCGTTCACAAATAAGCCTGTTTTTAAATAGTGACCACAATCTGTGTAGGACAGGTATTGGGCTTATAAAGCGACAGAGCAGCTCTGGGTATTTGATTGATCGTCACGTGTTGTTCTGTGAGAAGCACTCGAGCCGTAGGCTGATTGTATTTAATTCATTTCAGTGCATTTCAGCACTGCTTTGTGCACGGATGTCAGCTCAGACTCCTTCCGCCTACCGCTTGTCTTACGACCATCCTTTGCTGTGAGTAGCTTAAGCTCAAGCCGAAAGGTGAGAAATCTAAAGGTCAGATTGATCAGGTGTCACTGAGCATACGGTGGCCTGCAAACGGCGTAAAATCAGATAGTTCTGGGAATTATCTGTATCTTTGTCTGTTGCCTCCTCTCTTTATGAGCAGGGAGGTGATTGCCATAGCCGTGTGCGTTAATGCATAATCTATGCCACACACTGAGCTGGCATTAAAGTCAACTTGGCACTGGTTTGGAAACGCAAGAAAGAAGTGTTTAGGTTTATACTGAAGTCTTAGGTTGCCTAGGCTTAGAAAGTTTGTTTGATGGAAGTCCCCAACTTCTGTATTATAGACACTAATTTTAAACTGTAGTCTATTGACAAATTATAACTAGAATTTCAGAGGATAATATTTACATCAAGACATCTTGAGATAAAATGTGCAAGATTGATTTCCGTTCAAGCAAGGTGGGTTTATTCCTCTATGTTTCTGTTTTGTTCATTGATTATTTTGGAAATTAACTCCATGAAAACAGTATTTGGCTAAGAGTAAAGTATTGTGTGAATGATATAGAGACTTGTGTTCCTCAACAGTTCTATTATTAGTACTTAAAAAAAAAAACAGACTAAACACATCACTAAATAAATACATATTATTTAGTTTTCCTAAATTCTTTTTTTTTTTAATTGGGGTATAGTTGTTTTATAATGCTGTGTTAGTTTCTACTGTACAGCGAAGTGGAGTTCCCTGTGCTATACAGCAGGTTCTTATTAGTTATCTGTTTTACACATAGTAGGGCATATATGTCAATACCAATCGCCCAATTCATCCCACCCCACACACCCACCCTGGCTCTCCCCCGGGTGTCCCTACGTTTGTTCTCAATATCTATTTCTGCCCTGCAAACAGGCTCATCTGTACCATTTTCTAGATTCCACGTATATGCGTTAACATGATATTTGTTTTTCTCTGTCTGACTTGCTTCACTCTGTATGACAGTCTCTGGGTTCATCCACGTCTCTACAAATAACTCCATTTCGTTTCTTTTTATGGCTGAGTAATATTCCATTGTATATATGTGCCACATCTTCTGTATCCATTCATCTGTCACTGGACATTTAGGTTGCTTCCATGACCTGGCTAGTGTAAATAGAGCTGCAATGAACATTTTGATACATGACTCTTTTTGAATTATGGTTTTCTCAGGGTATGTGCCCAGTAGTGGGATTGCTGGGTCATATGGTAGGTTCTGCTTTTAAAGGAACCTCCATACTGCTCTCCGTAGTGGCTGTATCAATTTACATTCCCACCAACAGTGCAAGAGGGTTCCCTTCCCTCCACACCCTCTCCAGCATTTATTGTTTGCATAGTTTTCCTAAATTCTTGATGTATCCAATTTTGACCTAATTTTCTTTTTCGTTTCAGGCAAAAAACTGGTTTAAAAGAACTAGAATTCTTGAAAAAATTGAACGATGCTGATCCTGATGACAAATTTCATTGTTTGCGACTCTTCAGACACTTTTACCACAAACAGCATCTCTGCCTCGTGTTTGAGCCTCTGAGGTACAGTGTCCAAACCTGTACATTACCCTGAAAACTCAGCCTCTTCACCGTTGCCAACCTCAGTTCAGATAAATGCCGTGATAAATGTTCTGGGTATTTGATGTGTTTTTAACTATTGGTGAAGACCTAGCTTCTTGACAGTTATTAATGTGTAAACAGTGATTGGCTGTGTACTGTGTGTCACACGCTCACCTCGTGTGGCCTTCAGCTCAGCAGAGAGTTCTCCGAAAATTAAATACTTCAAGAAAGGATTAAGCCACAGTGAAAGGAAATGGGAATAGTGGAGGAGGAATATGACATCCCCCTTCAGAATTTTGGCTTCATGTTTATGCTTTCCAGCGGAAGCCCATTCCAAATCAGTAGGAATTTTAGCGCTGCATACCTTCCCTTCTCTTCATTTTGAAAATTGTGTTGTGTACACAGAGGTTCATGTGCTCTCATTTCAATGTAGGATAATTTATCAACGTTCGGGCCGTGGGAGGGGGTTCTTGAACGAGTGTTTTCATTGTAATTCGTGCTTTGAACGTGATTTTACTTTATGCTTGAAAATGGTTTTGCCTTCCTCAATTTCCATTTTGCATTTTAACCCTAATTTTATTTGTTTTTTTCTTTCCTAAAAGTATGAATTTACGAGAGGTGTTAAAAAAATATGGTAAGGATGTTGGCCTTCATATTAAGGCTGTACGATCCTATAGTCAGCAGTTGTTCTTGGCACTAAAACTCCTTAAAAGATGCAATATCCTCCATGCAGATATCAAGCCAGACAATATCTTGGTAAGTCAAACGATCAGGCTGCCTTGTTATATCCATATAACGTCTATAATGTGATCGCCACTGTGTTCTAGAAATGACACCTTTGAAGAATAATTCAGTGCATTACCATTACAAATGACTTTGCCAGTTTTTACTCTTCTAGAAATTGGGCCATGAAATTTTATAGTAAAGTATGAAGAGAGAGGAAGTAGGCTGCTGTCCCAATTTTTTCCTGTTGATTGATGGATTTGATGAGTGCAGACAGACCCCCAGAATGCTTTGATGTAGGAACGATGGGCTTCCTCGGGTACCTGGAGAAATGCTGCAGTGTTGCTGTTTTGAAATAAGGAGTGTTCACAGTCTTTTGTTCTCTAGTTTTATAGACTGACAGAGCGAGGGACGTTTAAGGGAGTTACCCTCTCTGAAGTAGATGCATGGGGTTGAGTTTAGGGTGTCCAGGAATAATTCTTTTTCATTTATTCTTCATGCTTTAGAAGCTGTGGCTTCTGGCGGCCACACCCAGGAAAGCTCGGTCGTTCTCGGGCCTTGTATGGAAGGGAGCCTTTCCCAGTCTTGACCTCTCCTAGCTCGTGCCTTCTGGTGTGGTAGATGCAGATTTCCCAGTGCTTATGTTTTTGAAACTTAGAAACACATCTCATTACAGTGGAGTGATTGGTGTGTGCGCGCCCCTTCCCTCCCCAGCCCTTTCTCTGTCATGCTGTCAGAGTCGGGGCTGTTCACAGCTGGGGGATTCTAGCTCATCTGCCCATAACATGTTCCACATGTTTTTAAGAAAGATACAATCCCATTAAAGTTTGTTTTGGACTCCTTGTCAGTAACTTAGCTCTTAGTTCAGATTTCGCTTTCTCTTCTTTTTTAAAATCTTAAAATATCTCCTTCCAGACCACCACATTAATGAGGCGTTCCATTTTGTACGTTTGGTCTGAGTTTCAAAGGAAGGTACTGCATCTCTGATGTTACTTGAGGTTAGAGTGGCTGAGTAATTCCAGTGAACTGGCGGCCACAGTGTCAGCTGTAAGCTGCACGGTCCACTTCATAGTTGATCTTTACCTCAATTTTTCTCTCTCTTTTTTGAATTGTGAAGTACACCATCCATATCAAAGAATGTATAAACTATGTATAAGGTAAAGGTAACTATGCACTGAACATCTGTGTAACCACCATGGAGGTTAAGTAATAAGACATTTGTTAGCATCTTAGAAGCTCTTGTCTTTAAAACTTCATTTTTCTTTGAGTTAGTGCTAAACTAGTATAGGTTTTCACATGGGTTTCAGACAGTTTGGCCTTCTTCCTGAGAAAGGAACAAACAGACATCCTCAACCACGCGGCGCTGTTTGTTAATGAAAATCCAAAGCTTTTAGCCCAGGATTTCAGCCGTCAGGCCGGCAGAAGTGCTGCGTTCCCCGCGGGCGTGTGGAGGGAAGTGCCTGAGAGTGGGTCCCTGCTGCTGAGGGCATGTCACCCAGCCCGAGCACTCCCCTGACAGACTCAGATGTTAAAGTGGCCCCGGGGTTTTCTCTGGTTACTGCAGCTGCACCCTTAAGCGGCTGAATGCAGTTTATATTTAAAAACTTTAAAAGTACGTTTCCTGTATTATCTTAATTCCGTGGATGTCGTCTGTAGTGGACCAGTCTGTAGCGCTGACCAGGCTTTATGGTATCCCAGGAGAGACCGCCCAGGGCTGCTTATTTAAAGTGTTACGTGTCTTTGGGGTGGGAACAGCAGGCCAAGTTCAAGTCCCAACTCAGAATTTGTGTGTGTCTCTTTTGAAGGGGGGCGGGGACTCTGGAATGTGGATTACCTTCACTTGTTAACCCTGAACATGCTCCGACTCATGAGTGTGGCAGTAGCCATGGGAGCATCTCCAGCCTCTCTCAGGTGCCACTGTCGCTGTGAATGTGGAAGTGTTGACAAAGGAGAAAAGAGACAAATGACCAATACAGTGTCCCTGTTTACCCGTCTTGCCAAATATATTTAACATTTTCCTAATACTTTCTTTACATTTAAGGGATTTAATGTTTTTTAGACTCGAAGGGAGTGCTAAATTTGGGAAGGTCTAGCAGCTTTGGATGAAGAATTGTTTTTATTCTCTTTTTGTCCAAATTGAATCTGAATCATTCTTCTGCTTTCATTGCCATTGTAATTTTCTGGCAAACGAAAGTTAACTTAAGTCAGTTGTAAGTTAATCTAAGTCTGATTTCTTCCCAGTGACCGTCTTCGTGTTCCTTTAGGCAGTAACTTGATTGGTTCGGGTTTCCTGGGGGTTTTTAGAAGATGCTTTGCTTCAGTGCCTTCTGTTACTATTCCACCCTTTCCTAAATAGCTTTGGTTAAATTTACTTGGCATTATCCCTTATTTCCTCACTGAAGAAAGTTCTTTTACTAATTTATGATCAAATATTTGAGCGCTCTTAATTCTTCACAATTAGGAAGTTGAATTATAAAATAATTAGAAAAGGAATTTTCAAGTGAGTGACTTTGTTCTCAGTATTGGGAATAACTTCTCAGAGCCATTTTTTTTAACTGATCATGTGTCTTAATTTCTCCCGGCGTGAGTTAAACGTCAGTTATAAATGTTTTGCAGGTTAATGAATCCAAAACTATTCTAAAGCTCTGCGACTTCGGGTCGGCGTCACATGTGGCGGATAATGACATAACGCCTTACCTTGTCAGTAGATTTTATCGCGCCCCCGAAATCAGTAAGTTCCTTCCAGCGCTCCTCGACCTGGGCCGCCGTGCGCAGTGGGAGCGGCACGCTGACGGTCTAAGCAGTGTTTTCCGGCGCTGCGGCAGCTGCTTGAGTCATTCGTGAGGAAGGGAACCGTAGCCAGTTCATGCTCCTCAGGTGGGATGGCCGTGGTTGTGGCAGGTGTGGAAAGCCCTCGGCTTCGGGAGACTGCCCTCACTTCCTCAGGGCCTGACCGTCACTGTGGACCGTCTGGGTCCTGTGTTCTTCCCCTTCCTCGGCCTTGGCCGAGGCTGGCTAGCCCTCCACCAAAGGTGAAACGAAAGGATAGGAGAGATGCACCCTTTCTTCTGCCCCTTCATTGCTTCCCCACGCCCTCGTTTTTTTTAAGGTTTTTAAGTTGAAGAGTCCCTATTAAGAATTAGTGGGAAAGAATATGAAGCTAATGTGAAAGTGAGGTACTCAGACTGTGGTTACATAGTCCGAGCTAAGTTGATTCCCCTGTTAATGGAAGTAAACAGTAGTTGATTGTTTTTATCATCATACGTTAAAATTTGTATTATGTTTTCAGTTATAGGTAAAAGCTATGACTATGGTATAGATATGTGGTCCGTAGGCTGCACCTTGTATGAACTCTACACTGGAAAGATTTTATTTCCTGGCAAAACCAATAACCATATGTTGAAGCTCGCCATGGATCTCAAAGGAAAGATGCCAAATAAGGTAGGATTTAGTGGGAGCTTGTTTCCGAGGTCTTCGTGGCGCCTCCGGCAGATTCGTGGTTGCTGACGCTCCTCTCTCGTGGCTATAAAACAGTTTCTGAGAGGTGGGCACGTGGCTACTCTGATTCCTTAGCTCTTCTCATTTCTGGTGTTTAAATTAGTGGTTCTAACCAGCCAAGAGCTGTCAAGAGAGAATAAGAGGATCCCATTTTCCTTTTCTCGTCTAAAGTCTGCCTTTGTGCTTTTCTTTACTCTCCTGAATTAAGCAGAAGTGTAGGGCCCATAGTTTAAGGTAGAATTGGAACTGAGGGAGAGAGGATACATGCGACTGTTTTCACATCTCTGTCCTTCCCTTGTTCCACTGGTTGTCATTCAGTGATGGGCAGAGCAGCAGCAGGGTTCCTGGGAGCACACCTGTATTGGTAACAGCTGCAGTGAGAAAAGATGCAGGTCCAGGTAGGCAGATGGTGGAGGGAAGGACTCAGTCATCAGAGAATGAGCGGGGGACTTGGCGGCAGTCCGTTTATAGAGGTTGGAAGCTGCTGGGAGAGGAAGAAGGTACCGAGAAAACTCACGGCAGATGACATCTTTTTAACGTGAAACTCACCCTTAATGCTTGAGCTGTAATATTAGTTTGTTTGATTAACACAAATCAAGAACTTTATAGGCATTTATAAAAATGTCTAAAGACCGTATCTTAGGCTTTTATGATTTCAGCTTATGTGCTGACTTTCTGAGAGATTTACAGATTTTTCTCCCTGTAGGTCAGAAGCCATTATGTTTTTTAAGTTCTGTCCAAATTCTGTTAGGTTGGACTCGTTTAGACAGATACACAGAAATTAGCTACGTTGGTACTTGTTTTAACGAGGCCTGACCTGCTATCACTCTAGGGCTGTTAGAACATAATTTTTTAAACGTCCTTAGGTTTCTTAACTGCCAAGAGAGAAGGCCCCACTTGTGTAGTATTTTTCCTAAGAACCACTGATGTAAGTCTCCGCTCACTTAGTCTTCAGTGTTGAATAGTGAAAGCACGACATGATACTTATTGTAATTGGTTTAAGTCACTGCCTGGGAAAATATAACTTCATGTTGTTAAGTAGTCTTAGGTACAGCATTTGTCTGAGCTTTTCCAAAGGTGTTATTCTCTCGAGAACAAGGAATCGGAGATCATTCTCAAATAAGGAAGCAAACCCAGAGACACTAAACAGGAACACTTGTGTGACTTGTGTATCGGGGTCATCGGTAGACCAGACTACCAGTGTTGTCTAAGAGCTCAAAATCCAACTGTTCTGTTTTATTGCCAGATGATTCGGAAAGGCGTATTTAAAGACCAACATTTTGATCAAAACCTCAACTTCATGTACATAGAAGTTGATAAAGTAACAGAGAGGGTAAGTGTCCTTTAATTTAGGTGTGCTACATTAGATGATTATCTTATGTGCTACATTAGATGATTATCTTACGTTAACGGATTGCGTGCCGGGTGGTTCTAGGAGATGCGAGTATTTTAAAACAAAAATAATTCCTGTTGCAGTTGGCCAATTCCTGAATAAGACACGTCAGGTTATGGAAAAGATTTAAAAATGTTTGCCTAGTATAATGAGTTTATTTTTATCGTATTTAGACCCTTTTCTCTCTCCTTGGGTCCCTCTCTTGGTCTGGCTTCCCATCCAGCTTCCGTACTGCTGCCAGTGATCTTTTTGAAAACAAATTCGAGCGTGTTACTCTCCCTGCTTAAAGGTTCTTCCTTGGCGCCCTCTTACCTATAAGATAATGTATTTAACTCCTCAGAAAGACTGCGGTCCTCAGCCGTTCCCCCTCCTCACGACTCCATGGACCCCACCATCCCACACCTGGCAGTAGGCCAGCAGGCATGCTGCTTGTTCCAGACCTCCATGCCTTTGTTCACACCCCATCCTGACCTTAATCACTTAACTATGTTTTTGAATTCTCAGAATTCCTTTCTGTTGTCATTCTGATCTGTTCATAAAATTACAGAATGACGTTTTAAACTATCATAGCTAACTTGGGGTTGACCTTTTTCATTCAAGTTTTTTAGGTTATATATGTTTAGTAATTTATTTAGAGATACACATTTAAAAAATTATTTGTAGGAGAAAGTTACTGTCATGAGCACCATTAATCCAACTAAGGACCTGTTGGCTGACTTGATTGGGTGCCAGCGACTTCCTGAAGACCAGCGTAAAAAAGTGCACCAGCTGAAGGACTTGTTGGACCAGATCCTAATGTTGGACCCAGCTAAACGGATTAGCATCAACCAGGCCCTACAGCATGCCTTCATCCAGGAGAAGATTTAAGCGAGATGAAGAAGCTCCAAGGGTTTGAGTAATTAAATACAAAGACTGAAGAAATTTCACAGCAGTTTATTAATGTATATAAACTTATAAATATTTCTCCTGCAAATTTGAGGAAGCATGATATATTTGAATTAACACCAAGGGTGATATTTCTTTTAGAAATGTTAGTTAATCTGTTTTGTGTCTCATGTGAAATTTCACTGTAGAAATGTTTTAATTGCCAAGACTGCACAGAATTACAGTGCTAATGTAAATGGTTGCAGTTCACATAAAAGACAGAAGCATCTGTTACGAAGCGAGCAGTAATACTGGGTGGTTGATTTATTTTTAGCAAACTTGGCTTCGTTTTGGTCTCCAGGTAAAAAGGCCAGCGTAAATGCTGTTTATATTCACGTTTTCCTAGGTGTGTGTGTGCAGGCCACAGCAGCATGCCCTGGGTAGTCAGTGCCGAAGGGGCCTGTTCCTTCTTGAGCCTGCCTGCAGGGATGGTCTCCTCTTTTAAAGCAGGTTGTGTGCAACATTCAGTACACTGAAGGTAAGCTAAACCATCAACATCACCGGTGTTTTAAGATGTTATTGTATTGGAACAATTGACAAATGAGGGGTATTAGCTTTGTGGCAGAATTCCCTGCATGTGTGATAACTGATCTTGTTTTATTTTTTGGCATTGCAACTGTGGCATAGTTACAATTTCTGTTCTGTTCATCACATTTAAAATTTGAAGAGTATGCGCTTGATGGATAGAGCGCCTTCAGTGTACTGTTTCTTATTAACTTTAATTTTTTTTAAATCAACTTGCTATAGACTTTATATACATTTTGTTTAAATACAGTTCCTAGTGACACAGAAACAATGTGTAGTTTTCATTTCCTAATAACAGATGTTGAGGCCTAATTCTGCAAGTCCTCATATTTAAAAGTTAGATAGACAACATAGTGAAATTTTTAACTATTTGTATGTCATTTTGAAAGTGTACTGCTTTATGGTAAAAGTGTTTTTCATTTGTTCATTGTTTTCATTATTTGTGATCATGTTGTCTTTCAATACAGGCATAAACCTTCCACTCTTGAACAAAGCAGCTGCTTTTTAAAAGCGGTAATTGCTTCTTTACCTTTTATTTCTTTTGTAAATGAAGCTTTTCTTTAAGGATGTGACTTTACAGTGTTGTCTATTGCATAAAACAGTTGACACTCACTTATTGTAAAGTGAAGATTGTTCTACTGCATGTGACGGTGGACCATGCAGATTTCTGTATGTTCTCAGTATGCATCACTAGGTAATAAAGTCTTTTGTGAACAAGGCATTTGTAGCCATTTTTAAAAGTTTTTGTCTTCAGTGCTGGTAAGTCAGGTAAACGATATAGAGTTAAAAGCAACCTTGCGTTTCTTCCTTTAAGTCTTTAACTGAAAGAATTATTTGTTAAAGATGTAAACCTAGCCAGAAGTTTATCATTTTATTAATAATTAGGATCCTAATTATTTCATCAAAAAATTCTACCAGTATTGTCAGCTTTCAGTGTAGTGAGGTAATTCCTGTAGGTTATGGGGTATAATTCAGGATTTAACTAATGTTTCTGCTATTTTCTCACTTTTCCTTCTGATGGTGCGGAAAGAGAAAAAGGAAAACGGGGCACAGGCCACTCACCGCCTTCTCCAAGGGGTCTGATTTGCTGAGACACCAGCTTCACCTTCTTAACAAGGTTATTTCTGACAGCATGTGTAGATAAACATTTAGCAACAATTTAAAACAAAATCATGTAAATCGGTTTGGCTTTGCAACACGAAGAAATTAGTATTTTTTAACATTATAGCAGAGAATTTTCAGAAATGTATGTAATCTTTTCTGTTTGGGTGGTAAAATTAATGCTTGTCTCCCTGAGGAATGTGGAAAATCATCAGATTTTAGGGGTTTAAATAATATTTTTAAATTGTAAATGGGATTTTTTTATTCACCCAGGCACCTAATTACAACAAGCATGCACATTTTGGTGCATTCAAGAATGGAAAATCAGAGTAGCAGCATTCTTCTGGTGGGTTTACTCCATTTAAAGGCATGAGATGCACTACAGCCAGGAAGGTGATAGGTGATACGATAGGCCAGCTTTGACTCTGTACCCCCGTCTCCTCGTGGTTCAGACGTAAACTGACATAAACGCCAGGTGGTTCTCATCCTCAGGTGGTGGCGCCTTGTAAACAAGGCGCCACAGGTGCAGCTCTCCTACCTGAGTGAAACGGGTAGTGATTTTCCCACCGCTGTTTACTTTGGTGATAATATGCTGCATGGTCAAGTCTCTCCTAGGCATTTTCACTCAGAATATTGATAGTTAGCGTTTGTATGTTTCTGGTGATTTTCATGGCTTCATTTTATATACTTATTTAAGTAAGTTAACTTCCACTTAGAGACAGTTCATCTTATGCCTTCAAAACTGTTACGTGTTCTTTAAAAAACAAAGTTGCTTGTTACTTGTTCTTTGTGTTTTAGGTGCAGCTCAGTGGAAGATGATGACACCAGAAGACATGAGCTAAGGTTTCTGTCCTATAAAAGATTAAAAAAAAAAAGAATCCTCCATTTAATTTTTGTCCAGTTTTTTAGTTTTCAGCATTATGATTTGGGGTGCATTACTGTTGGGGGCTTAGAGTGGCGCTCCTGTGTTCATTGTAAAGTTTTCGCTTTATCACGCTTCCTGCCTCTCCCCCGCTTCCCCCCCACCCCCAGGATGAGAGTAGTGGTCAGATCTAGTGATGTTGGCCGTGTGGGCGGTGAGGTTCCACATCACACGTGGTTGTCAAGATTGGTCCCTAAGGATTATTAGAAAGACAGTAGCCACCGGAAGAGCATCCGTCTGAAGGTAGCCGCCCACGTGCGGTGCCACGTCTCCTTGGCTGGTGCAAAGGGTCGGAAGGAGCCCTGAGAGCGAGCGCTACTCAGCGCCTGGGGCGCCCTCTTCTCCAGCTCGCCCGCAGTGTCTGTGTTCAGCCGCTGCTCCGGGCGCGGTCTTGAAGTAGACCAGATACCCAGAGCACTGCCAGCGTTCCTTCCTAAGGGAAATGGCGAGGGCACGTTCCGTAGATCTTTGAAATTCCCGAACTCAGCATTCCTTGATTTATCTACTTGAGAGGAACCCTGTAAGCAGTGTTTATCCACACACACGTAATTGTATTGGAGTCTGTAATGTTCTAAGGCAGAGAGATGTGGAGCTCCGCAAGCCCTCTGCTAGGTGGGCCCAGGGCATGCACCATCCTCCACAGACGCGCGGTCAGCTGCTGTGTAGTTACTCTCACAAAGGTCTTGCTGTATTTCACTTTATGGCAAAAATGATGACAAGTGATTGTGAGACTTCAGGGTCCATAAGTCCTAGGACATAACCCACAAAGATGGCGTAGTTCTCTCTGTAGTTGGGGGGATAGTTGAGCTTCCACATTTTAGACACCATTCTCTGGGTAGACCTGTTCTCGAAGGTTATCAGAAATTAGGCTGCAATGTCAGGGTTTTGAAGGGAGTGTCTTGTCATAAATCTTAAGACCCTCCCAGCGTTTGTATTCACCCTCACCTTCACGTCCTTATTAATAGCGTCCTGTTTCTTTATTCCCCAGTGCCTGTTTCATTCCAGTCTACTTTTTCTCAAAATAATTTTGTGTTTAAAAAAAAATTGTTTTTTGCCATTATAATTACCACTTTCTTTTCTTGACTAAAACAAATACTCAGGACATTTTTACAGTCACAGTGTTTTGGGTATGTGGTGGAGGCAGTGAGGTGCAAAGTTCTCAGGTTTGTCCCTTTTTGCATTCTTCCCCCTCCCCTTCACCTGGACTTCTGTAGCTGGCCGGGGAGAAGGAGAATCTCTGAAACGGGCATCACATGTCTTCAGATTTAGGCCGAGCAGTTGAGGGAATCCCCTTTTAAATGTCGAGATAGGAAAGAAGCCAGATATCAAATGCGCAGTTACTTTATGTTAGTTATCATGACATTGTCAGAAATTGGGCCTCATAAAGTGCTTGCTTTTTCATAGAATCCTAGTTCAGGCGTATATTTAACGTAAATTTTATCATTCTTTTCTGAGACGAAATGTCCTTATAGAAATGTTCACTACAAATTCATGTGTTTTACATGTCAATTAATGTACACTAAATTGACTTTTTAAATGCTTTCCAGTTATTTTGATAGATATCGTCATGGTATCTTTAATTTTTCTTCTCCTATGTGTAGGGTAAGGGACTGTTCTTCTGAAGAATCTTTCCATTTAGTGATCAAGATATGGAAGCTCATCTCTGAAAATACTTGACATGTATCCTAATTATTCCCAGTGTCATTTGAATTGTAAGTTGCATTTCAGCAGCAATGTTCCCAGTTGACTTATTAGGAAAATGTAATAAATGTGCCTCTTGTTACCATACTGCCTCCTGAGTTTTCATTTAGCTTTAGGTCAGAAACACTCTTTCTTACCTGATCTTCATAGATGTGCTTTGCGAAGTGTTTTGTGCTCAGAAATGACTGGGAACCGCCAGGTTAGGGAAAGTTGTCGGAAGACATCCAGCAGGCTTTGTGAGTCTCACGCAGGGGAGGGTGGGGAGGAGGTCCCGCCGAGCGAGCGGACCTGCGCTCAGAACCTGCAGCCCGGAGACAGCCTGCAAGCCGCTGAGCGCAGAGCACACGCCAGAGGTGCTGTGTTCTCGTTCCCGCTACACGTGCTTCCCTTTTCCTAGGGATAGAAACGATGCGTAACGGGATGACCCCTTCCTGTAATGACTTAAATCAGTCAGTTCATTGCAGGCAGGGAAGCCTGACGAGTATTGGACCCCTGTCCGCTTCTGCCCATTCTTTATTTTCTCCTAAGGAACTGTCTTCAGCTTTAAACAGAACAGTGATGAAATACTTAAGAGGAACAGGGAGGTCGTGTGAACCTTCAGCACACGCAAAACAGGACCGGAGGGCGGAGGCCAGAGGCCCAGGCTGGCTTTGTAGAGCACGTCCGATCCAGCTGGAGCCCCTGCCAGCGGTGGCTGGCCAGGTCGTGGTGGTTGGAGCGATGGGCTGAGTGGCAGCGGCTCTGGAGAGCCTTCTTGTCAAAGCCCCGGGTGTGTTTCCTGTGCGGCCTGGTACAGGACTAAGAGCTACGTAGTCATCTATCCAAAGTGATGGGCAGGGGTCATGAGATCCTGTTTTTATCAGGGGAAGTAGTATGCAGGGTGGATTTAGGTTGATGGCAACTTTCAGCACGGGCTTTCTCCTACGGATGAGAAACTCAGACTCTACCTCAGTTAAGACCCGGAAAGGAGCCAAGAAGTGTCAGTGCTGGAGGCTGAACGTGGGATCCACGAGCAAGCCAGAAAGCCAGAGTTAACTAGAATTTCCTGAGCAGGGTTACTTTGTACATGTCTGTTGCAAACTGCCAACTGTTTCTGCAAAAACAGTGGTAGAAGTTGACTTCCAGCAGGTCTGGGAAGTAGCAAAATGTCTGGAATTTGTTGATAACTACACATCAACCCCCCGCTCCGTGGAGAGTTTTTCTCCTCACCGGTTTCTGTGTGTTGCCTGTTTCCCCGTCGTCGTACGCGGTGCCTCGTTCTAGGGCCTCGGTTTAAACACCGGAAAGAGAATCCAGTCCCAGCAACTCTGTTTTAACCAAGTGCTCCAGACATGTTATATAATTACTAGTCCCTTTGCCGCATAATTGAAGTCTTAGCCGTGCTGCTAACAGCTTTTACATAACTACATTTAGAGCAATTTGGGACTCTTAACTGAAAGCTATCTGGTAGGTGTTTCAGTTGTTACTTTCTTTTTATTTTTTTAGGTCCAATGGCATCCTAAATAAAACAGTCTGGTTATGTTCCCAATGAGAAATTTGCCATTACCTACCTCTAAGACGTTACAGGTCCCCAGTGCCCGGCACGTGCCTCCCGAGAAGTGGGACGCTGACGGTCTATCGTGAGCTGTCACTTAATCCGGTGACAGTCCAGTGCCGGGGCGGCCCACTCCAACCGCTCTGCCCTCCTGTGCCCTTCCTACTCTCCCTGATGACGTGCCTGAGTTTGCCAGGCACTTAATTCACTTGATCTCACGTGATTATATGAGATAAAAGGTATCCTACTCGCTTTACAAATTGGGTAAGTGAAGGACAGAGAGGTTAGGGAACCTGCCTGAGGAGCTGGGGCTGTTAGCGGCGGCGGAGCCTGGGAGCGAGTGCTTGAAGCTGCTTTGCGAACGTCACAGTCCTCTGTGATGGGTGAAGTCCACTCCAGTCAAACGCCTTAAAGGATGTCTACCACCTGCCAAGCAGTGACCGGGCTGCAGCAGTGGACAAAATGCATGTCCCTTCCTGAAGGGATTACAAGGAAAAATTAGCTCATTCCAGCTCTACAGGCGAGGGGCTAAAAATCGAAACACGTAAAGAAAGAAGAAAATGAGAATGGATACAAAGGGCCGGTACGTAAGGTTCAGGACTCAGAATTGTAGGCAGGAGTAAAGAGAGCTGGTGGAGGAAACGAGGAAGGTCATTGCAGGTTGGAACTGAGTGAAAGTACAAGTCCATGTCTGTATTACAGTCTGTGAATGGGATGTTACGCCATTTGGCTAAAGACGCTAATTATATGGGATTTAGGTAAAAGTCTATTATAATAAGGGATCCTGAACAACTAAGTTTATTTGTTACTGCTGTTGATGAGGTTCCAGAACGTTCTTTGAAATTAACCTAAAAGCTAAGCATACTCTGACCCCTGCCTCTAAATACTATTTGAGACTTGTTCTTTTCCTAACGATAGAATAGAGGAAACAAGCTACCTCTTGTTTCAAACAAGTTGCCTCTTCAACATTTATTTCAATTGTCCCTTAAATCATCTCACCCATCCCTAACTCGAATATTCCGTCTTATTTAGGGGGATGATATACAGAAGCTTAATACTGACTGCCTTAGTGCCGGGGAGGAGTTTGGGGGTGGGAAGAAGCCTTTCCCTTTTGGTAATGTTTGAAGTTTTAATCGTGTGTGTGTGTGTTTTAACGTTAAATAAAAACTAATTTGAACTCACCATCCACCAAAACCAAAGCCCACTACCCCCCAAAATATCCAAACTCTGATCCATGCGTGTTACATCGCGTTTTCCCCTTTACAGTGTTTTTCAAGTATGTCGTTCCAAGAACCACCTGCAATAAGATCACCTGGGATGCCTTCTTCTGCAAAGTGGATCCCTGGGCCCGCCTCCCAAAGATTCTGTTTCCGTAGGCCTCCGGGAGAAACCAGGACTCTCCTTTTTTGTTTCCCTGACTCTTACGTACAGTGAAGTGTGTCAATTGCATAGTTTCCCTTTTTCACCGGTTAATGAGTTAAGCTCTGGCTGTCTGAGCTTTATCTAACCAAGATTAACACTTCCAGCAACAAAGAGCCTCGGGGAAAAATCCCATGAACTGAGAGATTTGGGCTGCTCTGTGGACAGAACCGAGGCTCTGTGGATATCTTCAATATCCTAAAACTATTAGATCTGAGGGAAGCGGGTTGTTTCAAGCCTGAACCTGTAGCTAGGCCCCAAAGAGAAATGATCTTGCTTTCCTGTATATGACAAAGGGCCTGGGGAAGGGAAAGTTTCTAAGGATCATGGGAGGACCTAGAGGATCTTGTATGTTAATTTAACAAAATAGCAACTTCTTTAGCTTTTAATGGCCAAGCAAATACCCAAAGTTTAGCTCAAAATGACAGACAAAGGAGATTTGTCAAGATGGGAAGGGAAAGAAGAAAGGGTACCAGTGGAGGAAAAAAAAATCACTGAGAGAGACAAATACTACATGATGTTACTTATATGTGGAATCTTAAAAAATGATGCAAATGAACTTATTTGCAAAACATAAACAGACTCACAAACACAGAAAACAAACTTATGGTTTACCAAAGGGGAAGGGATAAATTAGGAGTTTGGGATTAACAGATACACACTACTATATATAAAACAGATACACAACAAAAACCTAATGTATAGCACAGGGAACTATATTCAATATCTTGTAATAATGGAAAAGAATCTGAAAAAATATATACATATATATGTATAACTGAATCACTTTCCTGTGCACCTGAGACTAATACAACACTGTAAATCAACTCCAATTAAAAAAAGAAAAAAAAATCACTGACTCTTATGATTGTTTCATAGAACAGAATAAAAGAATAACTGTACCAGCGATAAGTCTATTATGCCATTTATTGATGATGGAATCACACTGGGAAACAATCACAACAAAAGAACCATCTTGAATAGAACGGTTTTCCAAGTGAAACATTCCTTTGAAACATAACATGTAAGAGACTCAAATATGTCATCAGGGAAGCCCCTGGTTTATATGTAGACATCTCAGCTGCGACTGTCACAAGTTCCACTCCACAGCACATTCAGGAATTGTGTGTGTGTGTGGGTGTGTGTGTGTGTAATACCTGTACCTCGGAATGAGGAACCATATTTTTGCCAGGCTTCTTGGAATAGACTTGCTCACGTTGAGATGCAGGAAAGAAAAGTTATTTTTGGTCGATGGATGAGCACTTATCCTCAGCTATCAACGAAGGGGATTAACAGTTTAGCTTCTGAATATAGAATGGTCTGTTCGGTACCATGTCTTTTCGGTAATGTTTCTTTCCGGTCCTTGGTGGTGCCTTAATTTCTTCCCTCTGATTTTCAGGAAAAGACAGAAGTATAGGTGAGACTGGTGTAGGAGACTTTGGTGGCAGACATCTGGGTGAGAGCATTTTAACCAGCACCCGAGCTGTCTCGGCAGGAGCAGGCTCGGCTGACAGTTCTCCGCGTGGGTTTAAAATGGAGACCTTGGGGTTCTTAAAGTCGTCGTAAGCTGCAATCACCTGTTTTGTGGTGGGTGAGGTTTTCAGAGCTGGTCTAGAATTCCACGTGTACTTCCCAGCACGGCTGCAATCCCACTTGGGAGCACTGTATTCAAGCTTGCAAGAACCAGAATTGGTTTTCCTTTCCTTGTGACTTTTCTCTACACAAGTTGTCTGAAGACCCCCAGAGTCAGAAGGTCTGGGCTGTCTCATTCTGGGTACAGCTTTGGAGGAAGAGGGCTGTTCGGTGGCTAAGGGAGCACAGAAGGAAGTCTGCAGTCTCGGCCGTTCTCTTTGAATAGTCATGCGCTGCAATCTCTCTAAGTCCAGTAAACGAGCTACCAAATGTTCCAGAGAGCTGTCTAGAGGCTCCACTGTCATTTTCCAATTTTCAGATTTTGAGATGGCTAATTTGTGCAAGTCCAGGGTATTGAAAGGAGGGGGAAGAAAATCAGGATATGGAAATACTTCACTTGGTTCTTCTGTGAAAGAGTCTTCAACATTTTCTATTGTTTCTGGCTTTAGGTTCAGGTCCATCTTTTTAAAATAGCTGAGTAAAGTATCGTTTGCTTTTTCATTTTCTGATAAATCACTTTCATCTGTTAAATTTTCTTCCACACTGCTGCTTCCATACTTCAGATTCCAATTTGGCGCAGTTAAAAGTTCGCCACTGTTGTTTCCTAGAGTTGAGCGTAAATTAATATGAGGCTCATTTCTGTCCTTAAAAAAGTCTCCATCAGCATAAGGCCAGCAGTGACTTAATGGCGTCTGCAGGGCAGGGTAGGAGCCAACTGGCTTGTCCACTGAAGCACTTGTTAGTGAGTGGTTCACAGCGAAGAGCCTTATGCGATTACTGGTCACATTACAGCCAGTTTCCACTGAAGATTTTTTGAAATCCCTTAAAAAATGATTTATTTAATGAATGGTTGGTTGTCTAGGATTAAAATGCTATTAAAATGATAATGAATAAGAAACCTTATCGAAGACTAGCTAATGTCTGGTTCCCAATGGCATATGTGTATCTATCTATAACAGAAACATGTTAATTTTCAAATATGCTCTAATTATATACAGCTATATACATTTTTTAAAGGACAGATTAAAACAGTAACTGGGCATCCCTTTGTACATGCACAGGTGACTAGATCATTATACCTACAAATGGCTAACTGGCTATGAATGGCCACTAGGCTGAAAGTGTCTAATTATAGCTATTTGCCTATGATATATTGTACGTTCAACCATGATGCCTGAAAAGGAGGCTGTCCAACTCCAATTGAAATTATAGTGAAATGTTTATTTACCCAGAATCAGATAAAAGGAAACTTCTTAGTTCGGTTACTTAAGAAGGGCTTCTACTTTAGCCACTGTGGTTTTTAAAAAA
This sequence comes from Aethalodelphis obliquidens, assembly GCF_003676395.1. NCBI lineage: Eukaryota > Metazoa > Chordata > Mammalia > Artiodactyla > Delphinidae > Aethalodelphis > Aethalodelphis obliquidens. The sequence continues at coordinate 2,644,237 of NW_020837978.1, forward strand.
TTATTCTATCAAAAAAGGAAGCAAACCAATGTCTATCAAACAAAAATGATCCCAGAGAGAGTCTATTGTAATTTTCATCTGACTGTGCTCTTTTATTTTAGGACTAATACTTCTAGGTATTATATTCAAATGAAAACTGCAAAAAAGCCAGGCCACAGAATACTGAGTTTACAGTTAGTATTTGTTTAACGCTTACTAGAAATACTGCCATGGAAAGATCTGATGTGTTAACTGACATATTTATAGCCCCATTATCTTCCTGCTGCTTTTAAAGCCAATTTACACTAAAGACAACAAAGCAGCCTTGAAGGATTTTGAAAAGTACAGAAAATAGTAAAAATTGATTTATTTAGCTAATAAATACTACAGCTTTACTGACTTGCCTCTGAAAATCACAGGAAAATCACCTTAAATCTGTAATTGATAACAGACACAATCCATGTAGCACAGTTAGAAACAAACAGCTTGGAATCTGGATGCGGAAGACGTAGGCTTGAACCGCTTTGCCACCAACGAGCAAAATGGAAATTATAATACCCACCCTGGAGGTGGTCTAAGAAGCAGACAATTACATGAATGTACTTTGCAAATTGTTAAACACTAAATGAAAGCTATGGTGACTTTTAACCTTTCCTTGTTGACAGCATATTGAGGAGAAACATCTCAGTAGTAAAATGTCTCACTGACCCCAAGCTTCCAACTCTGCACCATCACCAGGCCTCCCCAGCATCAATCACGAACACCCTCCAAACGCGTGATTCTGTTTAGTCCTCACAACAGCCTCATGAGGTCGGCAGTTTCATTCTCTACCTTTGACAGATGAGGGAACTGAGGCCCCGACTGGCTGAGGTCGCTCATCTCGTAGGTGGTGGAGCTGGGATTAAACCCTGGCATTGGGTCCCACGTTCACGTCTCCAACCCCTGCGCTCTGCCGACTCATTTACGTCCTCTCACGTCACTTGACCTCTTCCTTTGCGTTTCTCTTAAAGCAGGCTTCCTCCCCCCGTCACCACCCGCATCCCAGGACATGAGTCACTACAATCCCCTTTGCGCCTCTTGGTTCTCCCCTCAGTATTAGCGCTAGGTGAGCTGTGTCCCGAGCCACACAGGGGAGAATCCTCAGCTGAAGAGACAGCGGCTGTCAAGGGAGGCACACGGTTGTTAAAACTGTGTTGACAGAAGAGAGGAACGCAACTCAGCATCCCCATTCAATAATACGCTATGTAACAGCAACACCCGGCGGTGCCCGGTACATGTTAATTTCGGCGGTGCTCCATACATGTTAATTTCCCAATAACAGTAACCTGCGTTTTGAAGAAGGCTTCTAGCTGGTTCTCACGCACACCAAAGTTTAAGAGCAAAAAGTAAGAATTCAAATCCCAGGAAGGGACTGAAGCAGGGAAGGGGGTGTGAGAGCATGAACCAAGCCTTCACATTCTGGTCCAACCATCTGGTACCTGTCACCTGCTTCCATGTCCTCACCCGTAAAACAGGGACAATGACAACAGCACCTCCCTTGCAGGACTGTCCTGAGGGTTAAATGAGTTAATACGCGTAAGGAACGAAAATCATTCCTGGCACGTGAATTATTACTTTCCTATTACGGTTCCTTTTCACTCGAACGGGAAGTCCAAACTCTCTCCATCTAGACCCTCCTGGTAAAGGCCCAGTCACCGCTTCACCACATACTGTGCTGTCTGCCAGCCATGTCCTATTTTAGGGAGCGTCGCTATAACTTCCCACTACTTGCGCACAATACTTTTTTTCTTCTGTTTGTTTTTTGGCCTCGTACTTCAGCTGAGCAGTTAACTCATCTGTACTTGGATTTACTTCAGTCATTTAGGGGTTTACAAACAGAAATATTCTCTCACCTGTTCTCCGTAGCACTTCCTTTGTTGAGAGGATAACTCCGTACCTGGAATATCCCTTGTTTACTATTCTAAGAACAGGAAAACTACGGACAACATTTTAGTCAGTAACTGCATGCCTTTTTAAAAAAAAATAATACTTTCAGAGTGTGATGAATAAAACCCTACCTGTGTTCTTTTGGGAGCATGCTCTGACAAAGTAAGTTCCAGCATGAGTTGCTCTACTGGAATTTCCAACTGGTTCTATAAAGCAGCAGACTTAAACACATGACATCTCTGTTCCCGACTCTTGTTCTAAGAATGTATAGTTCTTGTTCTAACCAAGCAATATATAGTAAAGTCCTATAATACTCCCTCATATCCATATAAACGGTTTTTACTGACCTCAGTAGGAATTAGTATAATCTGTTTATAAACATCAACTAAACAGTGCTAACTAATAAGCCTTGACTATCATTAAGATTGTCTTTATTTTATTAACTGTTTTATTTTTGATCAAAAAAAGTAAATGAAAGATTCATTTTTTTCACTACTTCAAAACAAAATATAACCATTTCAGCTGCTTCAAGATATCTTAAGGGCTGAGACCACTTCCCTTTTGGCAGTGACTGGAAAGCATTATCTTCGCTACAATGTTAATTTCCATTTATAACACTGTTATGTTGAAAAAAAGTAATATAGTAAGATATTTAATGACCAATTTGCAGCCTTGTAAAATAGTAAATAAAGGCTTTGACTTGTTTGAAGAACTTTATAGAAATAAAATTTTAAAGTTTAACTTTGAGGAAAGAAATTTTATTTAAGGAGCATACATGGTAATGTTAAAATAATTTTTGTGAATTACTTAAAACCAAATACCTATCCTTACCTTGTTCATTTTGTCTGAAAGAATGTGTATGAAAAAAAAGACAATTAATAGGTACATAAAACTGGTGATATTCAAAACAAGCCCCCTTTAATATGAGTGGTTGTTCATATTATAAATTAGAATATAAATTTTCATATATTTATAAGTATAAATATAAATAGACACATCGAGGATTTCTTACCACCTGTGGCACCATCCCTTCCAGGTGGGAGGTTTTTATTTTCAGGAACGGGTACTTCTGTATCCAAATTCCAGTGAGATAAGTTCTAAAACAATATTTGTTTTAGGATAAACTTAATGTAAGAAAATTTTAAAAGCTCAAGTACATAATTGTACAAGTCCCTTGGTTAAAGTATAACAAAAGGCACAAAGTTCCATGACCGCCCCCCCCACTCCTATAAAGGACACTCAGCATTTGTGAGGAGTGGGCAATGTTCCCATCCAGCTATCATCAGCTGGATAACACCTCTTAGGAAATGAAAGGCTTTTATACGAATTTATGATTTCATTCACATTTTGTTAAAATAATGGCACCCCAGTTTTCAAAACTGGTGATTTAAAAAGTATGATGAAATGTCCAGGTCACAATGGCACAGTCACCAGAGTTCATATGTCTGAGTATCAGACCTGAAAGAGTATAAAAGTCTTTCCATCAACCGAACAAGATTCTCACATACTCAACACTGACCAGCCCACCTCTCATTCTAGACTCCAGATGCTGAGAAACACTTAGGAAATATTTTTTAAGGCAAAAAATGAATAAGGACAGGTACAAGACCTATTGAGGATTTATGTTCCAGACACTATGCTGAGTGGTATGCGGGAGAAGCGTGGGGTGCATGCGGGAGAGGGATGTGATCATTTACCCTGGAAAGGGAAAGTGAAGAGGTGAGCAGTTAATTTTAAAAAGTGATCTTTGAGGGATGAACTCAGTTTTTTTTTTTTTTAAATCTCAAATGAGAAAATCCTTTGCAAACCAAACTCCAAGCAGGTAGTACTAGGTATTATCTCTGCACTAAGGAGAAACGGGGACAAATAAGCTTAAGTACAGGATGAGGATTTAATTGATCCACAGGGAAGTTCTCTCTCGACAGGAAGGAGGGTTGAACATTGGAATGTGGGCTGCAGATTATCTTTCTCTGGAGGTTTTCATGAAAAATAAAATTAATAAAATTCTCTGCTCTCTGAGATAACATGCACTGGATCTAGTCTCTGCTTGAGAATCGCCAAGGGAGCTCTTTAAAAATAATAGTTGAAGAAACTGACACAGATTCTGATTCAGTAAGATGAAGCCAGATATTTGTGTTTTGTTTTTTTGCCGTACGCGGACCTCTCACTGTTGTGGGCTCTCCCGTTGCGGAGCACAGGCTCCGGATGCGCAGGCTCAGCGGCCATGGCTCACAGGCCCAGCTACTCCGTGGCATGTGGGATCCTCCCGGACCGGGGCACGAACCCGTGTCCCCTGCATCGGCAGGCGGACTCTCAACCACTGCGCCACCAGGGAAGCCCCAGATATTTGTATTTTTAAAGCCTCCTGACAGATTCTCAAGCTTCTCTCAGCTCTGTAATCCTGGTTCCCTAAGGTACAAAATAACCTGTGAGAGAAATAGCCTTACCTTAACATGATAAAGGGGAGGTGATGAAAACCATGCTGTTGAGGTCATAGAATGAAAGTAACCAAATTTGTCAGCCAGTAAGGAAGGCTGTCAGTAGTCCATGAAGTCAGCCAGAGTGCAAACTGCCTACAGGGTGGGCATTGGTTCTACTATTTGATATCCACCTGCCTTACCAATATTTTTCACAAAACACGTGTGAGAAAATTTAAAAGGTGAGCATTGCCCGACGGTTCAAGGTGGCATGTTTCACCAAATCCAACTGCAATTAGAAATGCTTGGAGGACTTCCCTGGTGGCGCAGTGGTTAAGAATCCACCCGCCGATGCAGGGGACACGGTTCGAGCCCTGGGCCGGGAAGATCCCACATGCCACGGAGCAACTAAGCCCATGTGCCACAACTACTGAACCTGTATGCCACAACTACTGAGCCCGTGTGCCACAACTACTGAAGCCTGAGCGCCTAGAGCCCGTGCTCCGCAACAAGAGAAGCCACCGCAATGAGAAGACCGCGGGCCGCAACAAAGAGCAGCCCCCCATCGCCACAACTAGAGAAAGTCCGCGCGCAGCAACGAAGACCCAACGCAGCCAAAAATAAATAAATAAATAAATATATTTTTTTTAAAAAGAGAAATGTTTGGAGATTTACAAAGAAGCTGGTTAGCTTTTCCTTTGTTAAAAGACATAAAAATTTTCAGGGAACTCTACTCAACACTCAGTAATAACCTAAATGGGAAAAGAATTTGAAAAAGAAAAGATGTTTATGTATAACTGGGTCACTCTGCTGTACACCTGAAACTAACACATTGTCAACCAACTATACTCCAATATAGGATAAAAATTTAAAATAAAAAAAAAAGAAAAATTTCCATTCGGTATCCCCCGACGCTGCTTGCCGGGTACCTCTCGGGAGACGGACGCGCGCAGCCTGGGGCCGCTGTCCTCACCATTTCTTCCCCCCGTCCCGCTTCTCTGTTTCCTCACAATCCTGCACAGGTGTGGGACAGGCACGCTGAGGGTACGGCACGAGGCTGATTTCAAAGAGCGCGTGAACTTGGGCTCCGCATACAAAGGAGCTCAGGAGAAAGCTCAGAACGCGGGAGAGAGGGCCTGTGGGGCGAGGCGGGGTAGCAACAGGAAATTAACTGGAAGCCAGAGGCGATCAGACAAATACGGGGGCACAGAAAAAGCAAGGAGGAAGGTCTAAATGACAGAAGAGGAGGAAGTGAAGGTCTGAAGTGAGAAGGGAGATATTTTCAGACAGGACGATAAAACACAAATTAGAAAAAGTATGGTGAGTTATCTGGAATTAAAACACAGGGTCACGAACTCTGCTTTTAATGATTTAAGCCAGGTGCTCCGTTTGAAAGCAGGATTAACCTTACACACGGGCACAGCCGACACTCCCACATGCCTCAGAGGTACCAAAAGGCCCGCTCCTGTTTAAGGCATAAGTCTCCGAGAACTACAGTATCATAAAACAAGTGAAGCAATCTTTAAGGCGTTGCTTAAACGGATTAAGTTATTGCTTAGGGCATGGGTATCTGCAAAAAAACCACAAACTGAAGCCACCGCAGTACTCAGTGTCTTTCCTAGTCGTTTACAACTGTTTGTCCCCTAGAGGAAGGGTGGGTCCCAAAGACGCAGAGAACGCAGCTCAGGGATGCCCTGCATCAGTAAGAACTGATCCACCTGCGCCGCGCCCGGGCGGAAGGACCGGGAGGGAGGCGCGCGCGGGCGCTGGGGATGCGGCGCCGCGGGGTGTGCGGGGTGAGTGCGCGGCCCGGCCTCTGTGACGGGGACCCGGGGCGGGGCTGGGGGGTGGGCGTCCCGCAGGTGCGGGCCGGGCCGCCTCTTACCGCTCGGCCTCTTACCGCTCGGCGCCGCTGGCCACCGGCTCGTCCACGGCGGCGTCTCCGCGGGCGCTGCTGCCCCGAGGCCCCGGCCGCTCCGCGTGCACAGCCTCCGACTCGGCCCGCCTGCAGAGAGGACACAGGGCAGCACGCAGCCGGAACGCGGCCGGCGGGGCCGCGACCCCGACCCCTGATCCCCGACCTCTGACCCCCGACCTCGACCCCACCCGCGGCCCCGCCCCTAGCCCGTCCCCTGACCCCCCCGCCCCTGGCCCCGCCCCCTCCCCCTCGCCGTACCCGGGTCCTAGACTCCGGCCCTGTCCCCGACCTTGAGCCCAACCTCGCCCCCGACCCCGGCCCTGACTACGCCGGGCCACGACCCTGATCCCGATTCCGCCCCCGCGCCACCAGGCCGGGCTGTGTGTCCAGTGCTGTCCACGCTGCCAACATGCAGTGTCCCCATAACTGACGTGAGAGCAGAAAGGTGTCCCAGCTGAGCGCAAGCCCGCCTCTGGGCGGGTCCTCATGAGTCCAGATTCGATTATACGACAAAGCACTGACATTTGAGCCAGAAATGGGGGTGGTATTAATGCATTCTGTGCGTGTAACACCCAGCTCTGGACTCAACCCCCTAAAGCCTCATTAAGCAGCTGAATGCACTGGTTCTTAATATCTGGGGGGAGGGATCCTTGGAGAAAAATGCAGATGCACCAGATGCTCACCACCATTTCAAGGGTTTCTCAGATCTCTGACTCCCGCCTCCACCCCCAGCCCCTAAGTGTGTCCCCCATTTCCATTTTCCTCTCAGAAAAGCCTTCCCTGACTCCACTTTAAAGAAGCCCTTAAGCAGTGCTCTTCAAATTTATAAATATTTGAAATAAAATTATGTGGGTAAAACACACAAAAAAATAAAGAAGCCCTTCCCATGCACTTTACTGCATTTCAGAACCCCCATCTTTCTTTCTTCCCTGGACTCCTCACCATCTTGTTTGCTTCTTTGTTGTCTGTCTCTTCCCAGCAGAATATGACTCCATGAGGGCAGGGGCCTGCGCGTCTCGTTCACTGCTGTATCCCCGTCACTTTAAAACTGTGCTGGGCTCTGTTCCATCTTGCAAGATGGCGGGTGAAAAGGCTGAGAAGCCAGATGCTAAGGAGAAAAAACCTGCAGCCAAGAAGGCTGATGCCGGTGGCAAGGCTAAAAAGATGAAGCAGGGGGCTTCCCTGGTGGAGCAGTGGTTGAGAGTCCGCCTGCCGATGCAGGGGACGCGGGTTTGTGCCCCGGTCCGGGAAGATCCCACATGCCGCGGTGCGGCTAGGCCCGTGAGCTGTGGCCGCTGAGCCTGCGCGTCTGGAGCCTGTGCTCCGCAACGGGAGAGGCCACAATAGTGAGAGGCCCGGGTACCGCAAAAAAAAAAAAAGAAAGTTGACATTAAAATATCTGTAAAACACACTACAGAGTTTTAATAAGCTGCAGAATAAGGAACAATGATTCCATTTTTGCCAAAAGAAGACTATGTATTTGTAAATGCAAATATGTATATAAATGCATAGAAAAGAGTTCCAGAAGGAGACACAGCAAATTCAGGGTGGTGCCTACCTCTGAGGAAGGATAGAGATGGGAGGGAGGAAGATGTTCCCTTTGCTGTTGACTTGAACCAAAAGGACCGCCTGGTATTTCTCCAGCAAAGACGGGTTTATTCAGGGTCAGAAGAGAACCGCAATTTGGGGCCTGCAACCTTGGTGAACCACCGGCAAGTCTCCACATGGCATGGGAAGGATAACATCTTATAGAGGGGAAAAGAAGTTAGGAGGGCAACAAAAATAGTAAACAAAGAGTCTGTGGTTGAGTCCTAGCAGGAAAGAAGGGAATCTTTCTTCTTTCTGGTTGGGCTCAGCTCTGAATGCAGGGGTGAGAGCTCCCCCTGCTGGTCTCTCGGCTCTATTTAACTGAGGCTTCTGTTCATTAATTTTTTACACTATGTATATACTTCTTTAAGTTGTTTGATTTTATTTATTCCAGTGGAAATCTTTTCATGTGTCTTTAATTTTTGTAACTAAAATGCAATTTTAAAATCGAAAATACAGTGAGCATTTATGTGAGGTTGGAGAATTGGGTTTTGATTTCCCAGTGATATTCCAGTTAAATGCTGATTTAGAGTTTGTTCTCTTAGCCTCCCAGTGTAGACACGAATATTGATACATCTTTAGCAACTGGTAGTGTTCCTGCCGTGTAGACTACTGTCCATTTCATTAGATGTGAAGTTCTGACAACCAAAGCAAACCCTATGCTCTTCCTATTGTTCAGGCAAGCCTGTGGGAGCTGCTGGGCGGCCCAGCTGTGTGGTCACTGAGCTAATAAACTGCTACCAAGAGCCCTGGCCTTCACCCACTGGGCAGGAGCTCCATACTCCAGGCCTGCCCTTGACTCACTTGGAGTGGTTTTTCTGGCCTCTAAGGATCAATCTATTCATCAAGTCATTAAACAATTTAGTCCGAATGCCAATCTATGGTCCCTTGAGCCAATTCTTTGTCCCTTAGGTCTCTGTCAATTACCCTACCTAGGAGGGACCTTCAGGGATTCAGCCTGAGAAATAATGGGGGCCGGACAAGCACTGATCTAATTCCTAATCCAATGCAGGGTCCCCCTGAGTCTCTCTGAGGCTCAGCTTCTCTTCCTACGGTAGATGTGTAACAGCTTATTTTCTATGCACCCAAATGGATTGCAGAGATGCTCATAGCACAGCCTGCAAACTGGCTTTCGCTTCTCAAATTGTCACCAGTTGGCAAAGAGATAACAAGCTTACACTACAAGATAGCTCAGCTATGTCACTAAACACCCTGCGTGGTTCAACTGACTCCCCTTCTCCTTCCCTCCCTCCCTCCCTCCTTCCCTTCCTATCTCCTTCTCTCTGTCTCCCTCTTTCTCCTTCCCTCCCTTCCTTCCTTCTTTTTGGAGAAGATGGTTTTAATGAAGGAAGGAAGTAGAGTACTGGATTACATCCTGCCACAAGCTCTTTGGGTCACTACGGAAGGGCGATTTGGTTAGGGGCCAACTGAGGTCAGTGTGAAGCAGTGGATGTGATGTCAATGCAGAGTATGGTTAATATCGCTGAAGATAAAAATAGTAGTCCAGTTACTTACCATTCGTTTGAGAATCATGCAGAGATTACACCAATGACCTTCAGTACCTGTGGTAGTACGAGCACACCTGCTTTGTTCGTTCATTCACTCATTTCTTGCTGTGCATCTATTAGATGTCTAGAACCAGGCTACGGTCTAAATGTGGCTCACTGATATTTTTGGAATGAAGAAATGGCAGAGACCTCAATAGCAATTAAATGGCACAAACAGTCTTTCTCAAATTAATGGCATCTTTGCTGTGCAAAGATGGAAAGGAACATTGAATTGTATTAATGATTGTTCTACTACTAGGTGAGAATTCTGAATTCTCTGGCTTAGAAAGGATCTTAGAAAGACATCGATTTCCCAAAGAGATTAATCTGACCCCCAAACCAAGCAGTATGCCCCTGTGGAGAAGAAAAGTCAACAACAATGCAAATCAGGGGTGGAAGAAATGCCATGTGTGGGATAAAAACACAAAGGAGCCTCCAGTGTCAACCATAGTTGTCAGGTAGGTGCCTAATTTTTGTCCTATGCAGGCATATTTAGAGATGGATAGGTGACCACAAACCCTCTTTATGCCTTAAAAAGCTAAAAAATGACTTAATGTTGTCTTTGGCATATACGGTAAGTGTGAAAACAAGCATTGCTCTGTATAAAAGCACATGAGTCCCGTTTGCAGAAAACTCATGGAGACTGGAGCAGGTGCATGGGTTCCCCATGGGCCATCGCATTCCAGGTCAGTGAGCAGAGACCTAGCAGGGTGGAGAGGAGGGATTCTTAGGGACCCAACCACCGAGCTGCAGGGCTTTTATGCTGCATGAGTTGGGAAGCACCAGCCCACCCCAAGCATGACCAGGACCTAGGATGATATCATGTGAGTGGCAGAATTTCGGCTTTACACCTAGTCTACAAGATTTCTTCTTTTAAACGTAAGCACGTACAGCTATAAAATTTCCGCTTAGCACTGATTTGACTTTATCCCACAAGTTTCGGTATGTTGTGTTTTTATTTCATTTGTTTCACGATATATTCTAATTTCCCCTTTGACTCATTGGTGGTTTAAAGGTGTGTTGTTTAATTGCCGTATATTTGTGGATTTTCCAGTTTTCCTTCTGCTGTTGATTTCTAGTTTAATTCCATTGTAATAAGAAAAAGATATATGATTTTACTCTTTTTAAATTTAGGGCTTCCCTGGTGGCGCAGTGGTTGAGAGTCTGCCTGCCGATGCGGGGGACACGGGTTCGTGTCCCAGTCCGGGAAGATCCCACGTGTCACGGAGCTGCTGGGCCCGTGAGCCATGGCCGCTGAGCCTGCACGTCCGGAGCCTGTGCTCCACAACGGGAGAGGCCACAGCAGTGAGAGGCCCGCGTACCGCAAAAAAAAAAAAAAAAATTTATTAACACTTGTTCTGTGGCCAAACATATGATCTTTCCTGGTTAATGTTCCAAGTGCACTTGAGAAAAATGTGTATTCTGTTGTAGTTGGGTGGAGTGTTCTGTACACATCGGTTAGGTCCAAGGGATCTATGGTGTTGTCCAAGTTCTCTATTTCCTTATTGATCTTCTGTCTGATTTTCTATCCACTATTGAAAGTGGGGTATTGAAGTCTCCTACTATTATTGTAGGCTGTTTCTCCCTTCAATCCTGTCAGTTTCCTTATATATATTGGAGTTCTAATATTAGTGTGTAAATGTTTATAATTGTTATATCTTCTTGCTGTCTTGACCCTTTTATCATGATATTATGTCCGTATCTTATAGCAGCTTTTGAGTCTATTTTGTCTAAAATAAGAGCCATCCTCCTCTCTTTTGGTTACTATTTGTATGGAATATCTTTTTTTCATCCTTTCACTTTTAACTTATGCATGTCGCTAGGTCTAAAGTGGGACTCTTACAGGCAGCATATAGTTGAACCTTGATTTTTTAATCCTGTCAATCTGTGTTTTTTGATTGGAGAGTCTAATATATTTAATTATCAATAGGGAAGCACTTACTTTTGCCATCTTGTTTCCCGTATGTCTTATATCATTATTTTGTCCCTCATTTCCTCCATTACTACTTTCCTTTGAGTTGAGTTGATATTTTTGTGTTGACACATTTTGATTCCCTCCTCATTTCTTTTTGGGTATTTTCTATGGATATTTTCTTTGTGGTTACCACGGGGGTTACAGATAACATCCTAAAATCATGATGATCTGTCTTAAACTTTTACCAACTTAACTGCATACAAAAACTACTGATTTACAGCTCTGCATCTCCATTTGTTATTTTTTTTATTTTTTATTTTTTGCGGTATGCAGGCCTCTCACTGTTGTGGCCTCTCCTGCTGCGGAGCACAGGCTCTGGACGCGCAGGCTCAGCGGCCACGGCCCACGGGCCCAGCCGCTCCGCGGCATGCGGGATCCTCCTGGACCGGGGCACAAACCCGTGTCCCCTGCATCGGCAGGCAGACTCCCAACCACTGCGCCACCAGGGAAGCCCTCTCCATTTGTTATTGATGTCACAGATTACATCTTTATATATTACATACCCATTAACATAGATTTATAATTATATCTTAAGCATTTGTCTTTTAAATCCTGTAGAAAATAAAAAGTGAGGTTACAAAGCAAAATTACAATAATAGTTTTATATTTGTGTGCATGTATTTACCTTTGCTGGAGCACTTTATATTTTCATGTGGCTTTGACTTACTATCTAGCAGCCTTTCATTTCAACTTGGACTCCCTTTAGCATTTCTTGCAGGGCACATCTAGTGGTAATGAACTCCCCCAGATTTTGTATAAGAATGTCTTAAATTTCTCCCTTATTTTTGAAGAACACTATTTGCCAGATGTAGAGTTAGCGGGTGACAATTGTTTTTGTTCGTTCAGCACTTTCAACACATCATTCCATTCCCTTCTGGCTGCTGAGAAAGCTGCTCATCTCATTGGGGAGCCCTTGTGTATGATGAGTTGCTTTTCTCTTTCTGCTTTCAAGATTCATGCTTTGTCTTTGACAGGTTTGATTATAATGTGTCTCAGTGTAGGTCTCCTTGTGTTTATCCTACTTATAGTTCATTGAGCTTTTTGCATTGTATATCATGTCTTTCCTCAAACTGTGTTAAGTTTTTAGCCATTATTTCTTCAAATATATTGCTCTGTCCCACTGTCTCTCCTCCTCCTGGAATTCCCATTGTGTGCACACTGGTCGCTTGATGGTGTCCCGTAAGTCCCTTAGTCTCTGCTCACTTTTGTTCTTTCTTCTTTTTGCTCCTCAAACTCAATAATTTCAAATGTCTTTAAGTGTGCTGATGCTTTCTTCTTCCTGTTTGAGTCTGCTGGTGAACCCCTCTAGTGAATTTTTCAATTCAGTTATTGTAATTTTCATCTTCAGAATTAATTTAAAAAAATAATTCCCATCTTTGTTAATATTATTTTGTCACACAGTGTTTTCCTGATTTCCTTTAGCTCTTTGCCTATGTTTTCCTTTAGCTCTTTTGAACATATTTGACAGTTGTTTTAAAGTCTTTTTCTAGTAAGTCTCATGCCTGTGTTTCTTCATGGACTATTTGTGGAGATTTTGTTCCTTTGAATGGGTCACATTTCCCTGTTTCTTTGCATGCCTTATGACCTTTTCTTGAAAACTGTGCATTTGAAAGAACAGCCACCTCTCCCAGTGCTTGCACACCGCTGTGCAAGACCTTGAAATGGTGGGCCCATGAGTCTTAAGACCAGCCCAGGCCTTTTCAGGTTTAACTGGGCATGATTCCTGTCTGAGCCTGTGTATAGGTTTAATTTTTGGTTTTGTTTTTTTTAATCCTGCCCCCCCACCCCGCAACTGCTTTTAAATGTCTTCCCAAAGAGTCTCATTCCAGCTTCTTCTCAGAGTCTTAAATGCTCTATTGTCTTCCTCTGCTTGTAATCTCTTTCTCTGCACGGGTCTGCAATCAGCTTGTACTTTTCACGTGTTTCAGTGCCTTCTGTGGCTTCTAGCCCAGGACCCAAACTATGCCAATGTTTCCATCTAAACTTTGAGTCAGGCAAGACAGCAACCAATCCCTCAGGCAACCCAGACAGGCCAGCATGTTGCAAACAAGTTCCAGTCTGTTCCTTCCTCCCAAGAGAAGGAGGTGGGAAGTAGACTAATTCCTTCCAACCACATCATGCAGGGGAGTAGGTGGGGCAAGAGTGAGTAAAAATGTCACAAAATCTCCTATCATTTTTAATGTAACTTATTTCTTGATTGGACATTCACTTGTTTGCTGTAGATGTCTGACGGGTTTCTGTAGTTGATTATTTGATGTTTCTGTTGGGCGATGAGGACCTGAAACTTCCAACATCTTGCTGATGTCACTCTGATTATTTATTTTTCCTAGTATTTTTTTCTCTCTGTACTTCACATTGCTTAGTTTCTGTTGACTTATCTTCTAGGTTCTTTGACTCCTTTGTCATCTACATTCTGCTAGAGTCCCTCCAGAGAATTTTTTTTTTTTTTTGCCACATCATACAGCTTGTGGGATCAAACCCAGGCCACCACAGTGAAAGCGCTGAATCCTAACCACTGGAATACCATGGGATTCCCTAGAGAATTATTTTTAAAGTTCAGATGTTCAGTTCTAAGTATTTTATCTGGTTCTGTGTGTAGTTTGTTTCTCTGGTGAGAACTCATGTCGTTTTAATCATTTCAAGTGGGTTTTTCTTTACCTTGTGGAGCACAGTTATGAGAACTGCTTTAAAGTCTTTGTGGGACAATTCCAACATCTAGGCCATCTCGGGATTGACGTGTGTTGTCTTTTTTCACCTTAGTGTTCACATGTTCATGGTCTTTTGTATGTCGGTAATTTTGGATTGTATCATGGACACTGTGAATATTATGTTGCCTGGACCGAGTTTTGTTGAATTATCTGGAGAATGTTGATGGTTTTGTTTTAGCAAGTAATCAACCTGCTTACGTTGAGACTATAAGCTGTCTTGATCTTGTGTTAGTGGTGCTTAAATTCCCAGTTTACTTCCCAAAGCCTTTACCATGTTGGTTTGAGCCTGTCCCACTTGTGAACCTAAGCTGTGTAGGTTTATACCTAGAATTAGGGGAGCACCTCATTCCTTCTCTGCTCTGGGATTCTCCTCTCCAGCCCCAGGGAATCCTTTTCCTGGTTAGAGAGATGTTCTTCTTGGCCTCAAATTTTCTTTTGCCAGTCACACCATGGCAACCACTGCACTGCTGCACAGTTGGGCCTGCCTTTGGGGCATATGTCCCGTGCTTAGGACAGAGATCCCAGCAATTGTTTCCTAATGTCCCACAATCTCAGAAACTCATGGGCAGATGCTTCTCCACATTCTGATGCCTTACCACAATCCGTCTGCTTTTGTTTAATGTCAGCATCCTCAAGCCATTGTTTTTCACCTTTTGTCCAGAGATGTTAGTTGAAGTCAGTGGGAGGGATGGGCGGCTCATGGGGACACAGTGGGGCTGGGACTCTCTGACCCTTACTGGGACTTTGACTCTGGAAAAGCTACTTACATCTCCATGCCTTGGACTCCTTACTTGTAAATGGGTAGCAGCAACAGTTTACCTCATTTTTAATTCTGGGCATTGTTTTTTGAGGACAAAATGTGCTTATGGGCATTAAGCACTAGAAACAAATAGTAAGTGCTCAGTAAACATGACTGGGTTATTACTATTAATGTATTTCCTATAAGAGTGAACACTTTGGGTTAGGATTACTGGAATAAAAAAATTAAGAATTAAGAAGTCAGAGGTTCGGTGGGTTGGCTATCTGGATGCTGATGCTTGAAGGAGGTTAAAAAGGAAGGAGGACATTTAGAAGAGCAAAGTCTTCCACACCAATCCTACAGCCACTGGAATTAAACTCTTGTCAAGTGATTCATACGGCAGCCATCGAAACAGAGTCACAAGGACGGTTAAGGCAGCTTTCAGGGTGCTTTTTATAAAGTACCACATTAAACGAGAATGGAGACTATATGACAAATGAGGAAATAATCACTGATACAGAACATCACTTTCCAATGAAACGATCCAATCCCTTCATCCCTTTTTATCAAATTATAGGGGGGAGGATGAAACTAAGATTCTAATTCATCCTCTAGTAATATTGCTCCCTCTGTTTGCTCCCCCTGCCAGACGGCTGAAAAAGAACATGCGACCCACTGAAGATCTTGACTCGGTCATCCAGAGACTGTCGGTGTTTGGGCCGATCAAGTCAGTGAGCCTGTGTGGACGGCAAAGTGCAGTAGTGGTTTTCGAACACACGGTCTCAGCCTGCAGCACTGTGAATGCCTTTCAGAGCAGAACGCCGGGCACAATGTTTCAGTGTGCCTGGCAACAGCGATTCATAGCGAAAGACGTAAGACTCCCCACTACCAAAAACCTACGTAAATTCTCAAAGCTGGTTTCACATCATTTGTTTTACATCAGGGCTCTAGTGAAGTATAATTATCAGAACTGGTATTTTAGCACTGAAGAAAGGCACAGCGAGGTTTACTTAGTTCAGGAATTGGAAAGCAGAAATAGTAGCACATCCCTTCCTTGGAAACGTTTAGCTTTGATGTGACGGCCATCACAGCTTTGCTTTTTTGGACAGGAAGCTCACGACGGCGTTCATGCACTCATCTGACAGCCACCTCTCCCGCAGGACGTTGCTTTCTTCAGCATTAATCGCGTGCAACTTTTCTTTCTCCGTATTTCTGATGACCTGTTTTGAAATTCTCATGGCCTGAAAAAACAAAACCAACAGTGAGGTTAAGAGGCATTCTAAGAGGAGTAAGATTATTCTAGAATTCTGAGGCTTGTTTCTCTGTCGTTCATTTGATCCTGTGACACCTTAAGAAACGTGTAGATAAGACGCTGTTCCTCAAACGTTCGTGTGTGCACACATCCTCCCAGCAGGTCTGAGGCAGGGCTTGTGATCACACATTTCTACGAAGCTGTAGATAGAAACCAAAGCTTCTGGCTCCAGGACATTTTGAGCAGTGAGAACATGAGAAAATCAGTCACCAGCTACATATAAAAATGAGTGCTGTGTGGTCAGAATCTCCTCACAGTTAACCTGTCTGGCTGCTCACCTGGATTCAAGGAGCAAAGTGCTGGTGAAGGTTGCCTATCAACCTCCTCCAAGTGGTGCCCAGAGAGAACCGCCCCTCGGTCTCCACAGCACAGGAGTGGGACGCCTATTTGATCAGTTTTGTAAAAGTCAGTATTTCTAACATTATTAGGCTTACTTTTAATCTCAGATTTAGATGTGCTCAGAGCCAGCTGTCTTGTTTTTTAAATTGCTTATTCTCTTAAGGCAAACAGATGATTTCCATGGTTCTTACAAGCAAAACAAAACAAACAAGAAAACGAATACGAACATTTGGGGGGAGCTTTGAATATGCTTTCAGCCTGACCCAAACTTCTTTCTGAAAAGTGCTGTCGGGAAAAACTTCAGTAACAAGTCCTTGGGTACATGCTTCCCGGGCTGTTAACTTCTTCCCAAAAACGAGCATCTCTGTTGCCTGAAATGAAAAGCAGGATTGAGACGTTACCACAGTGAAACAAGGCTCAGCTAACTTCAGAATGAACTGCTTCCAGCAGACACAGGGACATCTCCTTCTGGCCGCTGAGGCTGCCAGTATTTCTCATTAAGGGGGAAACTGATGGTGCCACAGGCAATGGTTTGCCAGCTTTGTGCTGACACCATTGGGCTTTCTGGACAGTTTGTAGAGGTTGCTGCTTCTGTGTTTGTCTACGACGCGGAGCAAAGAGAGCTGGGAGCCTGGGGCAGAAAGGCTGCGAGGCAGGTGTTGATTCTACGACACACGGCAGCAATGAGTTCCTGTTTTAGACACTATAAACAATCATAAAACGAAAAGAAAAATCACCGTCATAGGAAATGCCAACCAACATTTAGGCACACCAACTGTCAAAATTCCCTTCCCCGGGGACCTCCCTGGTGGTCCAGTGGGTAAGACTCCATGCTCCCAATGCAGGGGGTCTGGGTTTGATCCCTGGTTGGGGAACTAGATCCCACACGCCTCAATTAAGAGTCTGCATGCTGCAACTAAAGATCCCACGTGCTGCAACTGAGACGCGGCGCAGCCAAAATAAATAAATAAAATAAATAAATACATACATATATATATATATATATATTTTAAAATTCCTTTCCCTGGAAATTCACACAGTGGTCTGGCTCTGACAGTTTTCTTTACCTGCCCAGGTACTCCAATGAGCTCCACTTAACTGAAGGAGAGTGAGGGAGACTGATGTTCAGTTTCTAACAATACTGGGGGCACCAAGTGGATTTCCTTTCCCATGTCTGCAATTTCTCTTCCAGAAAAGGAAAGACGGTTTCAGAGTCAAATGTTCTAAGCCTTAGGGTTGGGTCTGCCCAAATTTTCAAAGTTCAAAGCTGTATAAGAATTCAGGGCACGTGACTGAAGAAAGAGATTTAAAAAGGGAATTCCTTGGTGGCCTAATGGTTAGGATTTCAGGCTCTCACTGCCGTGGCCGGGGTTCAGTCCCCAGTCGGGGAACTGAGATCCTGCAAGCCGCATGGCATGTCCAGAAACAAAAGAAAAGAGATTTTAAAAATATACATTTTTTTCAATGAAAACCTAATAGCAACGAACAGAGGCTCAATTCCCACTCCCCCCCTTTCAGATCCTGAAGGATGTCTGCTAAGCCTCTCCCTACCCCCGGCTCTCGGGCTTGTCATGATGCCCTTGGGGTCCTGCCCACCAAGGGTGGGCACCTAGGTTTCCATAACTGCAGGGACAGACCTGAGCGGCCAGTGGGCCCCTTGGAGCCTTGCTGCCCTGTGGGACAGTCTGGAGGAAAGGCTGTGGGGGCCGGGAACGGCGCTGGGAGCACGGGGCACCCAGCTGAGAGTCACCCCCAGTTTGGGGACAGAGCGTCTAAATTTCCCTGCGGACCAGACGCTTCCCACAGCCTGGTTCCTCTATGTTTAAAACTCTTGGAGTTGGGTAGCAAATAATTCGCTTCCGTCTGCTGCCTCTACTATAGAGGGAAAGAACAGAGAGTGTGGGGTTACTTTTGGAATGGAGATGACATTACCTTTCGTTTTAAGGTTTCCAAAAATTACCTTGCTTGGGCCCATTATCTTCGGAAAAGTGTAAGAGGAGCATCCTTCTGGACTCTGGCCTAGGTGACTGAATGGAGTATGAAATGTTGCCTTTTTGAAGAGAGAGAAAAAAAAAAGAAAATCATCTTTTCACATGTGATTTCAAAAAAATCACTATTTGTTTCTATCCTCCTTACAATACTTAACTGAAGAACTTTAAAAAAAATCAGGGTTACTGTATTATTACACAGGCAGACCTCCTCTTATCGTGCTTTGCTTTATCGTGCTTCGCAGATACCGCATTTTTATTTTTTCTTTACAAATGGAAGGTTTGGGGCAACCCCAAGTCAAGCAAGTCTGCCGGAGCCATTTTCCCAACAGCGTTACTTTAAATTAAAGGTGTTCTAAAATGTCTGATGGTTTTCTTAGACATAATGCTATTGCATGCTTAACAGACTACAGTAAATGTAAACATAACATTTATATGTGCTGGGAAACCAAAAAAGTCCCGTGACTCGCTTTATTGTGATATCTGCTTTACTGCGGTGGCCTGGAACCAAACCCACAATCTCTCTGAGGTCTGCCTGTATACACACAAAATCCACTCTTGACGTACGCGGTTTGATGAGTTTTAAACAAATGTATACAGTTACGTAGCCACTACCATGACCAAGGTACAGAATAGTTCCATCACCCCCCACGCCAAGGTGTCCTCACGCCCCTTCTGCAGTCAGTCTGTCTCTCACCCTCAAGCAACCACGGATGTTTTGTTCCTACAGTTTTGCCTTTTCTAGAATGCATATAAATGGAATCACACGTTCTGTAGCCTCTTCTCCTTTGGTGGGTTTCTGTCCTTAGCAGAAGGCTCGAGTCACCACGCTGTTACTGCACATCTTAGGGTCTGTTCCTTCTTATTTCTGAGAAGTATTCCATTGTACGGATGTGTCATAATTCGCTTAGCCATTCACCCGTTGGAGCCACTGTGGTATTTCCAGTGTTCTGGATGTTATAAATAAGGTTATGATGGAGGTGTATTTTCAACTCTCTTGGGTAAATGCCCAGGCATGCAGCTGCTGGGCTGTGTGGTTCATGTGTGCTGTAACTTTCTCAGACGTTGCCAGACTATTTTCCGAGGTGCAGCAGGAGTTCCAACCACTCTGTTCCCCCTAAACCTGTCGTTGTCCTTAGTCTTTTCAATTTTACCCACTCTAGTAGGTGTGTTGTGGTGTCTCGGTGTTGTTGTTGTTTTTTTTTTGTGGTACGTGGGCCTCCCACCATTGTGGCCTCTCCCGTTGCGGAGCACAGGCTCCAGACGTGCAGGCTCAGCAGCCATGGCTGATGGGACCAGCCGCTCCGCGGCATGTGGGATCTTCCCGGACCGGGGCACGAACCTGTGTCCCCCACATTGGCAGGTGGACTCTCAACCACTGCGCCACCAGGGAAGCCCTTGGTGTGGTTTTAATCTGCTGTTCCCTAATGACTAATGATGTTGAGCATCTTTTCGTGTGTTTATCAGCCATTTGCATACCTTCTTTGGTGAAGTAGCTTGCAATACTTTGCCCACTATTTTTAAGTTGTATTGTTTGTCTTTTTTAAAAAAATTAATTAATTAATTTATGGCTGCATTGGGTCTTCGTTGCTGCACACGGGCTTTCTCTAGTTGCGGCGAGTGGGGGCTACTCTTCGTTGCGATGCACGAGCTTCTCATTGCGGTGGCTTCCCTTGTTGTGGAGCATGGGTTCTAGGCACGTGGGCTTCAGTAGTTGTGGCATGAGGGCTCAGTAGTTGTGGCTTGCGGGCTCTAGAGCGCAGGCTCAGTAGTTGTGGCGCACGGGCTTAGCTGCTCCTCGGCATGTGGGATCTTCCCGGACCATGGCTCGAACCCGTGTCCCCTGCATTGGCAGGCAGATTCTTAACCCCTGCACCACCAGGGAAGTCCCTACAAGTCCTTTCCTTAATGGTGTCTTTCTCACGTGTTTTTAAGAGCCATTTATACTTTCTTTTCTGT
This sequence comes from Aethalodelphis obliquidens, assembly GCF_003676395.1. Classification (NCBI taxonomy): domain Eukaryota; kingdom Metazoa; phylum Chordata; class Mammalia; order Artiodactyla; family Delphinidae; genus Aethalodelphis; species Aethalodelphis obliquidens. The sequence continues at coordinate 2,664,631 of NW_020837978.1, forward strand.
GGGCTATTCATTCCTCTCTGTCGTGTATTTTTATATTAATTTGTTGATCCATCACTTTATAGACACATTTTAAAAAATATATTAGTTTAGCCTGTATTGTGAGTTGAAAAATTACTTCCTCAATCTGCCATTTGTCTTGATTTTGCCCAGAGGTTTTTTGATTGGTTTTAAATACCAGAAACTACTTTAATGTTGGTTATTTAGACTACAGAGTCATTTGTAGTTTTTTTCTAGATGTCAGAAATAGTTTTGTGTGTTTCTTGATGAATGAAAAGTTCTTATGGAAGGAAATTAACTTATAATCAACAATTCCATAAACAGCATATGTAGACTTCATTTCCCATAATCAGGTATGGAGGGTTTTTTTTTAATGAATATTGCTAGAAAATATAAACATATAATGTACAAAGCATACAAATTAAAATAATAAAAGTATAAAGTAAACAGTTATTAATGTCACCTGTCTTCTCTTTTCCCCCCAAAAGAAAGCGTATTGGAGAAAATGTGCTGAGAAGTCACAGCCTAAGGAACGTGACCAGAAAACTGAAAGAAGCAGCCGACCTTGGTAAGAGCCACAAACAGGTGCGTGGAAAGCTGATAATAAGCAGCATTTAATTCACTTATAAACATTATTATAAGCAATGGAGCAGTAGATGTAGTTAAGGGTTAGATGCTGGCCTCAGGCTGCCTGGTGACACTAGAGCTTCTTAACTTCTCTGTGCCATGGTTTTCTCATCTGTGAAATGGGATGAGGGCACCTGCCTCGCAGGGCAGTTAACGTGGGCATTTACTGAACACATATAATGTGCATCAGCAGAGTGCCTCCTAGATACTGAGCGCTCAAAGATCTATTACTGTTATGATTTCTGCCTTTTTATTAACTCAAAGAGGAAATGTACTGTTTGCTGACAGAGAAGCTAATAGGCAGAGGCACTACTTATTGCCCATAATAGAGAATAACTTGGTTATATGGGTTAAATGTTAACCCACATTTAATATGGTATCTATTCATGAAGCCAGGGATGAGAAACCCTGTAAAATGAATTCCTCTCCACAGCTTCTTTCTTCTGTGTCTTTGCCTGATTTTAAATTGAGCCCTGGTGTAACTCAGTTGGGTGAGCTCTCAGCAGTGGTCACTGTTTGTCAAATATTTTGCTTTGGGCCCAACCTTTTAGCACACATAACATATACGCATTTCCCTCTGATTTCCATTTGAATTCAAATTGTATCGTAAGATGGGAGTCCTAGAAATCTTTAAAAAGATGATGTACATGACAATCATTTGGAATCCAGTGGGAGAATCGGGAAGAGATTCAAATATGATGATACTCCAAGTACTGAAGAATGAGGCCCCCAAGTTCAGGCCAGGAACTCCTGATCCCACCCTGCTCAAAGCAGGTCAATTAACTGGTCATTTAACACATAGAACGTGACCGAAGACTGTTAATTTCTGCCTTTGAGCAGAGACTTCCACCTACAAAGGTTAGGTAGCCTAGCGTCTAGACTTCCATTTGCTATTTTTATGGGAAAATTAGATCTGACAATATGCCCAACCTCACTGAAAGGAATCCAGTAAAAGGTGAGCCACAGGGTTAAGGACCCTCATGTACGGCCCCATCAGTGGAGAAAACACCTGCAAACAAAGCCAGGAATCTCTTCAGCGGTAAAAACCAAGCGTTCCCTGCAAGGCTGTATGTACATTAGCAAACTGTTCTGCCACAAAAGCAAAGTCACTCTAAGAACCTGATAACCCTAAGAGGTGGTTATTAGTTCTACAGTAAACGTTCTAAGATAAACGTTCATCACATTTTTGTTTATAAGGATAAAAACTGGAAATATTCTAGGGTTCCAGTGTCAGGGACTGGTTAAATTAGATAAGTTAAATAACCCAAATGTTAGCACTGCTTATCTGAGTGGTGAGATAAGGAGTGACTTTTAAATTAACTCTTTTCTTTGTACTTTTCCATATTTTCCAAAATTTTATTTTCTACTATGACATATATTATGACTGTAGTAGGAAGAAAAATTAAAATCTATATAACTCAATGGTGAACACGACTCCTCTGAGCTTTGGTTTTCTTATCTGCAAAGGAGGGAGTGAAAGTGGAATAACGCCTGAAAGTTCTTCCTTATTCTGGATTTATAAATTCCAGGATTCATTTACTTGGGAAAACTGATCAAATAACTCACTTGCATAACCTCCCAAACAGCTATTTTTTGCCCCCTGCTAACAAGCTTTGAAGGTTCCTGACTATTTTAGAGTAAAAATGAACAAGTGTGTGTAACAGGATTAGAGCACAGAGCCAAAAGAGCTGGGGCAAAATGTTCACAACAATATTCGTGTTTAGGAAAATTCAAGTTAATAGTAAAGGAAAAAAAAAAGCGTCATCTTAGACTAATTCTTTGGGAAAAATTAAAATTCGGTCCATTCTACCATAAACCATATGTAATCTGTTTACTACTAGCAACAATAAAGGAGAATTCAGAGGATCTCTTTTTAACTTGTATAACTTCATACATTTCCGGGAGCTGACTTACCCTGTCGGTCGCATACACGATATCAAATAGCCCGAGAATGGTGACGGAGATTCCTACAGCTGGTCCATTTACCACTGCAACGAGAGGCTTCGGAAAATCTATAAAACAGTCGACAAAATCCCTACAGACGTGGAAATATAAAAGCATGTTTAAATATGCCAAAGTAGCATCACTGAAGTATGCAGGCGAGACAGGGTGAGTCTGGAACGTGCTTTTCTGGCCAGGCTGGTGAATTTCCCATCGCCCGGCAGTGCCTCTCCCTGCCACCTCCCTGGCCTCTCGCACCAGGTTCCTCCCATCTGAACGGCACTTGAGGGAAACTCGCAGAGTCCCACAGGTCAGCCTTGGTTCAAATCTTGTGTTCTAGGCATTCGGTCAGGGACGTAAGCCAGCTGTAGACTCAGAGGCGAGGGTGGCCGCCAGCACGTGCTGCGGTATCCCAGCTCAGTGGGCACCAGAGACGCAGCGGGGACTAATGAGGCGGGAGGAGACGCCTTCACGCCCTCTGTGTCTTCTGAGACCATTTCAAGTCTCCTATGAGCAGCGATCATGGCAGTCACGCCTTCCTCTGGCCAGAGGAGAAGTTGCTAAACTCCTCTGCCTCAATATGGGAGAATTTAATTGGTAGCGGTAGTTGACTTGTATGCTTTCCAATCAAATGTGGTGTAGGGAGGCCAGGAGAACGGCTAACAGAAGCTACAGTGATGGAGCAAATGCCCCCTACTGATAGAAGCTTGGAGAAATATGCTTGCCTAAAGTCACAGCCGATTACACAGGACCTAAGAAGTATTTATTTTACTTTGGCACAGCTGAAGACCCCACACCGATAAGGGTAAGCCCCCCGGGATGAGACAGACGTGCTCTCACCTCAGTAAAACGGCCCCGCTTCTGGCTTTCTCCTCCACTCCACCAGGGGGAATATCCGTGAAGTTGGTCAGATCATTCCCACTACAGTAATAGTCCCCATTGCCTGTAAACAAAATCCATGGACCCAGCACTCACTCACTCTGCAGTAGTCACTGGGCATCTTGTATGTGCCAGGCTCTGTACCAAGCTCTGGAAATACACTGGTGGACCAGCTGGGGTCCTGCCCTAATTGACAGACCAGGGAGTCAGCTGGACCTTGATTTAAAGACACATGAATAACTGTAGGCAATGCAACTATGATGATGCAAAGGGACACGAGGACAGGACAGCAGGCAATGGGGCTCTGCTCTCACCTGGGGGTTCAGGGAGGGACTTTGCTAAGGCGGGAATGACTGGACTGAGATCTGAAGGACACGGGCAGGGGTAGATGGAAAGAGGGTGGGGGGAATATTCTCCAGCGGTGACAGCATGTGCAAAGGCTCTGGGGAGGGGGGGACCCAGCATAGCATGGGCTGAGAGAAACAGATGCCTTTAATTTTCTTTTTTCAGTCCAGACAGATAAATTAGAAAACAGAATTTAGGAAACCTATATAACATGAATTAGAGAGGCAAGTTTAATTGATATAATTGTAACTCTATACCTTAAAAATCAAGAATGAACTTTTAATTTTTAAAAATTTCTTTTTTATTTAAAACATTTTTTCATTACTATTATTTTTTTGGCTGCACCGTGTGGCATGCGGGATCTTAGTTCCCCGACCAGGGATCGAACCGGTGCCCCCTGCACTGGGGACACGGAATCTTAGCCACTGGACCACCAGGGAAGTCCCTGAACTTACTTTTTAAGTGTTCCTGGATGATATAAAATATTGGCCATTTTGTTGATTCTTAATCTTCAAGGCAGAGATTTCAATATATAGCTAATATACACGAAATTTTAATAGATTCTAAAAAAGTAAAATTGGTAAAACCAATCATTTCTGATTATAATACAATAAACTAGGAATTGATAACAGAAATGGAAAACCAAAAAAAAAAATCCTTTCTGGAAATTAAAGGACCTACTATTACAACGTTTAGATCAAACAGGAACTAGAAAATGAACATGAAGAATATACAGAAGATCACTATAGGAAAAGCACTATTTATCAAAACCTAACCTTTCAGTTTCCTCACCTGTAAGATACGAGTAATAACAGGGCCTAACCTCACAGGGTTAGTGCAAGAAAGCTTAGAAAAGTGAAGAATCAAAACGCTATCAGATGAATTAAAATGCTTAGACCAGTGCTCAGCAAACAGGAAGTATGATAGAAACGTTAGCCATTATTACCATTATTACGAAACCCAGCAACTTCACTTCTAAGAATATAGCCTTTGGATTTTGCACATTCGCTGCAAGACGTATGTCCAAGGATACCCTTGCAGCATGATTTTAATAGCAACAGACTAAGTACGGTCTACCCATTCATCAATACAGGAATGATGAAATAAATTATGGAATCCCAAAACTTTCATACTTTGTAGTCCTGCAGAGAAAAACTTAGATGTATACGTGCTGACAGAGAACAATTTTTCGGGATATGCTGTGAGGAGAAGGTGGGTATAGTATGTATGTACTATATGCTTCCTTTTCTGTTTACAAGAGGCGGGGTACACACACATAGGCAGTTTCTGGAAGGCTCAAGAAAAGCTGAGTTTTTCTAGGAAGCAAGACTGGGGTTCCAAGGAGAGTGAGATTTAGTTTGTTATATGCCACTTCACAATCTTTGGATTTTTTAAAAAAACATGTGCCTGTATTATACTTTTAGTTAAAAATTTTTTTATGTATATGTATAGCTGACTGACTTCGTTATAGAACAGAAACTAACACACCATTGTAAAGCAATTATACTCCAATAAAGATGTTAAAAAAATTTTTTTTAATTAAAAAACCAGAAAACATTCTTCTCCTGTATCAAGCCAACACCACCTCTAGACTGATTTTGTTGCCTCCATTCTCCGAGGTGTATTTGTGAAATACAAGGGCCATGCTCAACTCTTCCCTTTCCTTCACCCCCTCTCATCAGCTGTTAGGTATCTCTCTTTCTCCTCATCTCCCTTTTTTACTGAAAGATCTCTGATATCTCTATACAATATTATATATTTTACAAATTTTAATGAAAATTAAAAGAAAATAAAATCACTCTGGGAATTCCCTGGTGGTCTAGTGGTTAGGACTCTGCACTTTCACTGCCAAGGGTGCAGGTTCAATCCCTAGTTGGGGAACTAAGATCCCGCAAGCTGCATGGCGTGGCCAAAAAAGAAAATAAATAAAATAAAATCAGTCCTGCTTCCACTGCGTCAACAAACAGTAACAGCTCCCGTCTCCCAAGTACCTGCTGTGAGCCCTGCCCTGCACTGTCTCGTGCCACCACCTCGACCATTCTGTGGGGTTAGGAAGACACTGTCTTCTCCATTCAGGAAGCAGAGGTCGCCCACAGGTAGTGAGGAATGAAGCCCGGACTTAAGCACCAGTTGATCCGAGTCCTGACCCTCAGCTTGCACCACTACACGCAGTGCCCCTTCCAGGTTCAATGACTTCCATTCTCTGAGTTCTCATCAGCCCAGGCCCAGAAGCATGCATATTTTCCACTTATTATCACAGTGCTGATATAATTGCTAATGCTTTTTATTATATCTTAAACATTTGCTATACTGTCGGTTTTTAGGGTTGTAATTTTTAATACTTGTACAGTATATAGTCTACTGGATGTTCTATAATGTGCTTTACTATTCTGTCACGCAGCATATTTACAATGTTTTAACATTTTCACAATTATAAGTAATGCTGCAAAGATTATCTTTCTTGCATAAGACCTTTCCTTTTTCTTGGATAATTTCCCCAAAATAAATTCCCATAAGTGGGATCCTTGTATCAAAGTATATGAACATTTTACATACTGTCAAATGCCCTTTCCTTAGCTACTTACACTTCTTATAGCCATCACGCTGCTGTCAGCAAGGGAGTAGAGGCATTTATTCTACCATAACCTTGTCAAAACTGGGTATAACATGAAATTTTGCTAATTCAGATAAGTATAAAGTGGTATCTCATCATTTTGATTTCTGTTTATTAATCTGGTTGCATTTTCCTTGTTTCTTTTATGCCTGTACTTTCTCATATAAATTATCTGTTCATTTTACTCACCCGTTTATCTAATAGGTCTTAGTACTTTTCTTACCAATTTGTATCTGCTTTTTACGTGACAAAGATATCAATCCTGTGTCTATCGTATTTCTTATGTATTTAAGAATTAGAGTATCTTAGCACTAGGAAAGATATTAGAGCCTATTTACTCAATTTCCTACTTAGATGAAAATCCCCCCAAATAGAAATTTAACTAGAAATCTAAGAAAATGTCTCACCTGTTAAAACAGTTATGGCTGAATCATCCTTGCTTGCAGCCTCAAGTGCAAGTATGATGTCGTGATACATCTGTGTGAAAGGGAGAAGACGAGGAAAAGAAAAAAACTCTGAAAACGGTAACCATCACCCAGGGGCTTCACTAAACATCAGTCTGCAAAGCCCACCCCCTGCAAAGTGCCAAACACTTACGCTGGCTGTATTTATAGAGCCAGAACGAAAGACTGAAAGGTCTTCCATTCCTTTTATGATTACGTGGTGCGTATTCTGTACCAAGTGCTATGTAGAAGATGCTGGGGAACATATCCACGTTTTTCCCCCAAAATGAACAAGTAAGACACAGTCCTTGAGCTTTTGGAATTAATAGACGGGGAGGGACAGCTCTAAAACTGGTGGAAAGTACAAAGCAGCAGAAAGCTCAGAGGAGCTGCCGGTCCTTTTCTAGGGTGGGTACAATGGCACGGGGAGCAGAGAAAGGTTTCCAGGAAGCAGTTTTTTATTTGGGGCGCCAAGACGGCGTGAGCGTGGCAGGCCGCCTGGGAGCGTCACGGAGGGCGAAAGGCTGGGCTCCGTCAGGGCGGCGGCCCAGCATCGCCCATCAGCAGCGTCTCTGCACATCTTGGATGTGGAGCTGTCACAGCCTCCAAGGCATTTAGAACAGGTGCAGTTTCTACCTTAGACGAGGGAGAGAATGGTGAAGAGCGCCGACGTTCATAGATACACATCCTTTACTGCAAAAACAGACGCATGGACTTTACATAATGCATGAATGGAGGTGAAACCGCTTCTACTGAGGGCGGGAATGAGGAAGTCGTTCCATTGTGACTACCGGGATGATGATGTAGCATGACAGGGTGTCTGGGAAGAGCCAGGCTCAAGGGATGGATAGATCATGGCTTCAACTTAGATCTTCCTGGTTATTAGTCATGTGAGTTGGAGTAAATAAGTACTTAACCTAATTATTTTATTGTTAGGTAGCAATAGTGGTAGGCTCCTTGTGGGAATTAAACCTCTGTGTGGAAAGTACTGACACACACGCGCCACTCTGTAAAGAGTAGTTATTACTACTACTACCATGGATATATAAAAATGAGTCAGTAGGCTTCCGTGGTGGCGCAGTGGTTGAGAGTCCGCCTGCCGATGAAGGGGACGCGGGTTCGTGCCCCGGTCCGGGAAGATCCCACATGCCGCGGAGCGGCTGGGCCCGTGAGCCATGGCCGCTGAGCCTGCGCGTCCGGAGCCTGTGCTCCGCAACGGGAGAGGCCACAACAGTGAGAGGCCCGCGTACCGCAAAAAAAAAAAAAAAAAAAAGAGTCAGGAGAAAAGAAAAAGTTTTGAGACTCAAATGCTTGTTAACTGCATAGTGCATATCCAACTTCATGGAATCCTTATTTGAGACTATTTTAAGGTAGTGCGCTTTTTCTACTACAACAGAGGTGATACGTCCGATGAAAAGGGGTTACGGCCCTTTTGAATTTTACTCCCAGTTCAGCACCAAGTATCCAATTAATTCTCTACTTTTTTCTCAAGGGGAAAGGGCTGAAGTGGCTATTTTTTCCTTAAACTTCGGTTTATTTTTTTTTTAATGATACATGTGTTTGTCTCGGGTGTACAACATAATGATTTAATATTTGTATACATTGTAAAATAACCGCACTAAGCCAACGTCCATCACCACACATCGTTACAATGTTTTTTCTTTGTGATGAGAAATTTTAAGATTTATTGTCTTAGCAACTTTCAGACACGGAAAACAGTATTATAGTCACTGTGCTGTACAGGTGATCCCTGTGACATTTTCATTTTATAACTGGAAGTTTGTACATTTTGACCCCCTTCGCCCCACCCCTCTGACAACTGCCAATCTGCTGTTCTCTGTATTTATAAGCGAGATCATACGGTATCTGCCTTTCTCGAAGCTATTTCGCTTAGCATAATGCCCTCAAGGGCCGTCCACGTTGTCACACATGGCAAGATTTCACAATTTTTTATGGCTGAACAGTGTTCCACTGTGTAGACGCACCATGTTCTCTTTGTCCATCGTCCACTGATGGATGCTTAGGTTGTGGAAGGGGTTATTTCTATTATTGTTCTAGTTCAATGACTGATTCAAAGACTAGCAGTGCCCTTGTGAAGCAGCTCATTTCAAGCAGAGCTGGGTTATGATCTATTTAAGTTCTTCTCTCCTTTTTCCCTCTACTTGTACAAAATAAAGCTCCACGCGAGTAGATTAGTACTCACTCTCAAGTCTAAGTGACATGAAGGTATGTCCAGGGAGCGTCCATGCCAACCTTAGAGAAGCCCTCTGCATCTTCTCTTACTGTGACATGTGTTTCATTTATATTCACATCATTTATCTGTGTTTCCATCATCAGAAAAGCTGCAGTGCCTCTGGGCATGCATAACCTACCCGAAGCTCACAAATTCTAAATAATGAATGTCCCACTCTGCTGTATGAAGTAGCCACAATCATTAATCTTCTGTACGAATCAAACACAAGCTCTCACAGAAACAGGAAGGATGCTGACACACTATAGTTTTTGAGTGAAACAGACAGAGGAAGAAAAGAAAAGCAGGACGGACTCTTAGGGCAGGTCGTGTTACCTGAGTGGTGAGTGCATTTTTTTTGTCGGGCCGGTTCAATGTGATGGTTGTGATGCCATCTTGGGAAGTCACCACCAGGGCGTCACTTCCTGGTTGCTTCCTGTCTGCTGCAGGTGTCACCTGGATGGAGGGCTCAGAAGAAGCACTCAAACTGGACACCAAGTCCACGTAGTTACGCCTGGCGGTTTCCTGCAGAGAGATGACAATTTCAGCCCACGGTCAATGAACAAGCATTCTGAGAAACTTCCTGGCAATGAAGAAAGAACAGAGATTCTGGTTCGGTAGAGGGATCTCAAGATCTAGAAGGCTCATCTGTGATGGCTTAATAATGAGAAGCAACCCCTTCCTCTAGGAGCACAGCAAATGGAGTAAGAGCAGAATGGTAAGTAAATGTACCTTGGGCAGACTGCCAAGAGCACTCCAAGCGTCCCACTTGGCCTTATTGATAAAGTCAAGCACACCGGGTTTGGGCACATTACAAGGTCCTTCGGTGGCCTGTGAAAAGGAGAGGGGCAATTACTGGTCAAACGCCCATGCAAACTGGAGCCTTAAACAGTTAAGACCCGTAAGAAGCACGCGAGCGTGAACGCACCTCCCCCTCCCAAGGCACATAAATTTATTTGAATTTTCTTCTCCCTTCGATGCTGTTGCTAAAAATGCACAAGCAAGAGAAAGAAGCCTGGAGGGACAAAGCACGCCATTGGCTGTTAGTCCCTAAAATGAGTTATAGCTGCCTGTGCGTGAAAATAATCAAGATTAGGGTTTTGGGAAAGTACTGAATACTTTTTAAAAAATCATCATCGTTCATTAGTTTTAGCGATGGTCACATTCTTCATACATGATGAAAATCTTCAAGCAAATAATCTTCAAAGGTAACTCGCCCACAGACATTTTGAACACACAGTGTATTCTGAAAGCCCATTCAAAAGAAACACCCTCCCCAACCCAGTTCCATGGCAGATATCTGATAACTGAGCAACACAGCTGCAGCTGCGTACGAGGGGGCAGGGGTGGGGTCATCAGTGCCGCTGGCCCTTAGGACACTTAACTGAAGGACACGCGAGCAGAAAGCAAAAAGCAACTAAAGTTTCTTTGTTTGAGGGGAGGTGCACTGAGTGTTCTGAGATGAAAAAAATATGCACTCAGTTATTTTCAAGGATGGCAAATTTAAAACTCCATTTAATAACCATGCTTTTCAACTTCGTAATATAACTAGCTGAAGGAGGCTCTGAAAAACAAGGGCAGCAAAGGAGGCTAAGACTCTCCAAAGAAAGAGATAAGACTCACCTCGCAAGAGCTAGCCATCTGAGAAATTAGAGGCAACGCAGGCCATAAGACTGCCCCCCTCCACTTCTGACACCAAGTGCGAGATTTGGGGGCTCCCGAAACCACCCTCGGGTTCAATAATCTGCTAGAATGACTCACAGAATGCACTGAAAGCTGCTGTACTCTTGGTTACTGGTTATTAGGGGGAAAGGATACGGATTAAGGTCAGCAAGGGAGGATGCAGAGGGTGGAATCTGGGAAAGGTGTGTGCGTGACACCCTAGCCCGCCGCCAACCGGCCACTGCGGAGTCAGGACAGCGTACTCTTCCAGTCCCAGACTGATGCGTGACGACACACAGGGTACTGCCCACGAGCGAAGCTCATTCAGGCCTCAGTGTTCAGAGTTTTCACTGGGGCTCCACCACCTCGGCATGATTGAAGTGTAATCGCAGCCCCTACTCTAAATACCATGGTTAGACTCTCCAGGCAAACAGAGACACTTCTATCACTCTTGGTATTTCAAGGGCTTAGAAATTACCTACCAGAAGCCAAGGGCAAAGGTCAGACCTCTTTGGGGGCAAAGTGAAGTTCTTTACTATATACACCAGTATGAAAGTAAGAGAGGCCCATATGCATCACAGGAAGAGAAAAATAGAAAACACACAGGAACCCAGAGGGGCTGACTTCCCAGGACATTTTTCAGACACTGTAACTTAAAAACTTGAGTTTTAAAATTTTGTAATAAAAAATTTCAAACATATACAAAAGTAGAATACTGTCATGAACTCCCAATCTTCGTCACCCAAACTCAGTAACGCTCATTTTTGCCATACTTGCTTCATCCACCCTTTTCTTTCCTTTTTTGTTTCATTATTTGAGAGAATGCCAAACACCATACTATTTTACCCCTAGGTACTCAGTATGCATTCCTAAAAAAGAAACAAAAAAAAAACCAACAAAAAAACATTTTCTTATACAACCATGATGCCATTAAGAATAATTCCTAGGTAACACCTAATACTCAGTTCCTAATCAAATTTCCCCAATTGTCTCAAGACCACTTTTTCAGCTGATTTATTTTAATTAGTGGCCAAATAAGATCTGCACCTTTGGTTGTTATATCTTTTAAGTCTCTTTTACTCTGGAGTGGTCCTGAAGAGTTACTTTTTGCCTTAATAATATTTTGAAGTCTAATATAATAAACTCTCATGTATACACTCTTGGTAGGAAAGGCAGCAACACAATCCCTAAAAGCATTAAGGCTGCATTTTAGTACAACACACAGCACGTCTGTCTGAGGACCTATCTGCTCAAAATGTCTTTATGTCGCACCTTAGGCATTTACCTGCTTATACAGTGCATAGAGTTTTAGCTTCACTTCATTTCCTGGATCCTTCTTCAAGAGTTTCACCTGATTCAGGGCGTTTTCAAAGTCCTTCTGGCTGGCTCTCATTGCTGGGCCACACAAGTGCAGCTGAAGTGCTGGGAAACGGGTGACCTGCAGAGGACTGCAAACAGGCAGGCTGACTGCTAATCGTTCCCAGCCCTTACACGCCAAAATGCTACGTTTCTCCAGAAATAGTTTCCCTATACTTCCCCAGCCACCTGGCTGTGAATGGTTAGTGGTTTCCAAAACTGTCCCGAGATAAGAAATCAGTACAGAAGCTAACGGCAGTCACGGAGCCTTCAAATCAAACAGAGGGAAAGCAGCCAGAAGCCGGGGAGCCGTGGACTTGTGCCCCGGGCAGGAAGTCAGTAGAGGCCTGTGGGATGGAGGACAGCAGGAGTGCTGCGCGGGGTGTGAAGACCGCAGAGCCACTTGCGTACAACTGAAGTGAAAGGAAAGACCCAAAAAGTTGTTTTTAGAAGTGAAGTGGTTTTGATATAAGAATGATGTGAGCTGTGTCAGGTTGACATCTCATCCTCCTGGTTGGTAGCCGCTCGGAGCTCAGCGTCTGAGGGGTCCTGCAGGGGACGTACTGATAAGAGCAGATGAAGTGACTGTATGCAGAGGGGTCATTGAGACTATAAATCCCCAGAGTTTGTGAGGACCGTCCGAGAGTGTCAGTCTGGGCAAGGCTGCCCTCTGCTGATCCAGATAGCTCTCCAAGACCTTGGGGCACTAGCTCCTGCCATGGTAAAGGGGACTCTTCGATCAGCAGTGGTGAACGCCATGTAGCGGCCACCGAAGAATCAGCCTGCCTGGCCACACCAGCAAACTGCTCCAGCATCAGGGGACTTTTACTTGGGGGCTGGCAGCTGGACATCAGCTCTTGGATGGCGAAGTCAAAACTCTCTACTGCCTTATGAAGAGGCATTATCCTGTATGCTACTGGCTTGTGAAATTATTACTATTCCCGCAGTGAACCTGGGTTAAATAGAACAGTGGCAAAGACAATCTCAGTCTCTGAGTTTAATATGCCTGCCCCACCCCCAGACAAAATAAAGATACTGAGACCAAGGGGGTAAAGTACAAATAATTCAGCCATTTGGGTCCCAAGGTCCAGAAACAGCCTCTGCAGTTGAAACTGAGTCCCTGTAAAACCGAGTTTCCTTACCGAGTTTGTGAGTCATCCCTCTGTCCAAAACTTTATTCCCTTTCTTGTCTCCTCTGACCTCAATTCTGGGCTAACTGAGCACTAATCAACCAGAGTCAGATGACTAAAATTGCTGCTGTCGATAACATGGTTTTTGTACTAAAACTGTTATTATAGACATCATTGTTAACGTGCAGACTCAGGTTGTTTCTGCAGAGCAGGACGAGTTCACAGACCCCTGTGCCATGGACCACCTGGCCAGAGAGTTATAAACCAGAGACATGCAATGATTAATAAATGTCACAAGAGGATAATTAATTTCAGCTTCTTTGTTCTTCCCCTCAAAAAAAAAAAAAAAAAAAAAGCCTGTAACAGAAAGATCAATTTGGAGTGTACCTGAGGCTTGTCCTCCCACTGCCTTGCTTAGCGCCCTGCAATAAATCCTTACTTTGCTGCAAACTCCTGCTGTCAGAATCTGGTTTTCTGCCCCTCAGGCACATAAGCCCTTTGCTCAGTCACATAGTCACTGATCAACAAAGTATAAACTTTTATCAGGTCAATTCCTTACTCTGCTCAGCAAACATGTGTGTCCCAGCACACACACAGGTGAAAGGAGGGGAAAATGAAGATGTAAGAAATGTTCAGAGGAGGGCTTCCGTGGTGGCGCAGTGGTTGAGAGTCCCCCTGCCGATGCAGGGGACACGGGTTCGTGCCCCGGTCCGGGAAGATCCCACGTGCCGCGGAGCGGCTGGGCCCGTGAGCCATGGCCGCTGAGCCTGCGCATCCGGAGCCTGTGCTCGGGAGAGGCCACAGCAGTGAGAGGCCCGCGTACCACAGAAAAAAAAAAAAAAGAAATGTTCAGAGCAGAGATGAGCAGTTGCTGGCATTCCAGATAGAGAGCACTTCTTTCTTAGGGAGGTGAAAGACCTACCTGGGGGAAATCTACCTGCCTTGGATGCTAGGCTGTGAAGCCTGCTGAGCAGACATACTCACCCCTAATGCAGACATGTCTAATGAGCCAGGTGCAGAGCAGAGACAGCAAGTGCCACCAGGTAACTAGCTTTTTAAGCACACACAGTAAGCAGAGGGGAGGGGAAAGCATCAATGCACAGCAGTGAGGTCACAAACAAACAACACTGTTGTTTCACAACAAATGACCCTGAGTAATAAAGTTAAAGGCATCAAAGATGATTAAAATAATAGCTACAAATAAAGCCCAAACCTAACAAATGTATCACCTCCTCTGCAATAATGTAACTTTCAAAGAGTAGGTTCAAACCTTGAGTTAGCCTCATTCAGTAAAATCAGCCTTCTATGAGTTTTACATTAAATAATTGAATCCGTTTTTTTTTTTTTTCCCCAAAAAGGGAAAAAACTGCATTTTACATGAATTTGGCACCTGGCAAGTTACAAGCAGAAAATGAAAGGAAAACTTAAAATGTACATAAAGGGCGAAATGTGCAAGTTCTCACAAAATATGGTGCAAACTTATTTATTTTAAAATAGAGTTTTTAAAAAATTACAAAACACGACCGCTTAGTATATAAAATCGGGAAAATCGTAACTCCACCCCCGAAGGTAACCGGCACGTTCCAGGGTTTTCCGCTTGCCGGTGCACAGCCCGGTTCTGGTTTCCACGTGGCCCGGTTGTGCATCCCGCCACCATCACCAGGCAGGACGTTCTCCACGAAGCAGACGGGTCACCCCCACCTGACCTCGGGGCGCGCTCCCACGGCGGGCACGAGCCCGCACGGCCGCTCACGCGACCCCCCCAACTCAGCAAAGCATCTCGGAGCCCGGCGGCGGGGGCGGGCGGGGACGCGCAAGGCGAGACCCAGCTCGGCCGTCCTGACCCTCCGGCCCAGAGGAGGGCGAGCGGGAGAGGGACACCTGACGTCACGCTCTGCTAGAAGCCCGCAAACCCTGCTGCTACCGAGACGCGATAACAGACAGCGCGCCCCCCGCAAGTACGGCGGCGTCCGAGGGCGACCTTGGGCCCGGGCTCGGCACTTACCTGCCGAGAGCGCCCGAGCACCACAGCCGCGCCAGCCTTCCGGCCACTCCTGCCATGGCTGCTCCGGGGCGTGGGCGGGACTGCGGGCCGTGGGGTGGGGGTGGGGACTGACTCCCGGACGGGGCCGGGACACCATAGGTCTGAGCGGGGCCGGGGAGGGGCGGGGCCTGAACGCGATAGGTTGGATAGGGGCCAGGGGCGGGGCCGGAGCCCGGGGAGGGCGGGCTGGGACGGGGCCTGAAGGCGACAGGTGGCGGCGGGGCCAGGGGCGGGGCCCGCGCGGGGGGTGGGGCCGGGAGTGATAGGTTGGGTCGGATCAGCGGCCGGGGCGGGGCCGGGGCGGGGCCGGGGGCGGGAGGCGCGTGGCTCTGCCCTAGGGCCCTGCGGGGTTGGCTGGAGCACCAGCCGACCCCGCTTAGAGGCCGGAGGCGGGGAGGCAGCCGAGGGCGCGTGAAAGGCACGTGTTCGCTCCGCAAAGTGAGCGACTCGAAGACCCGGTAGAGTGGGGGCGTCAGACATTCTCTGTCGAACAGTTTAAATCCAGCTTTTCAGGTCAGTCACCGTCTCAGGGTGTTTTTGAGTTCTGCCAAAGCATTTAACAAACTGTTTTTATGGGGAAGAAACCCTGAGAGTTGGAAGGGCTTTTGTCGCCTCGTCCAGGTCCCGGAGGAAAAAAATTCAGATTTTTAGATGAAGGGAGTTGACACCTGCGGACCAGCTAGAGTGAGCCAGGCTCGTTGTTATCCTCTGAGAAGCCCTGCAGGGAAAATGCTGTCGCCCTGTTTTGCTGATGTGTAACGTGAGGGCCGTGAAGATTAATTAGATGACTTCCCCGAGGACCTGAGACTTGCAAGTGGTTGAAGTCCCAAGTAATTTTATTATTTATGCTTCATCATAGGTGGGGGGCAAGACTGAAGGCCGTGTAGAACACTTTGGACTTATTCTGAACCCTTTCTCCAGATGTTACAAGGTGATGGTTGGTAGGCTGAGATGAGCCTCTCAAAGGCCTGAGAACCTCTCTCAGGCTGACGTAAGTAACCCTCGGAGGTAATGGAAATGCCTGAGAAGAGATTGAGATACTGGAAGACTCACTGGGCTCCGGAAGGTGAAACACCGCTCACAGAAATATTAATTTAAAAAAAATTCCTTACTGGTAAGCATATTTGGATGGTGAGACTTTTCGTAAGACAAGTGAAGTCTTCTCAGGCTTATGCCTACTATATTTTACACAGAAAAGGGGGGTATGGGAAATTTGCCGTTTTTGTCAAAGTATCATTTAAAAAATACAGGAGCATGTGTCAAAGATTTACCTAACCCATTAATTAGGGAACCAGCAGGATGATAAAAAAGAATTTGAAAAACTGGTTTATAGAGTCAGTGTAAAAACGTGAGCCATGGCCGCAGAGCCTGTGCGTCCGGAGCCTGTGTTCTGCAACGGGAGAGGCCACAACAGTGAGAAGCCCGCGTACCGCAAAAAAAATGATAAAAAGAAAAAAGAAGAGAAACGCGGAAGCCCAGTCAAGACCTCACCTAAAGCTGTAATCACCCTGTGATATGAGCAGGTTCCCCCAGTGCTTATGAAGGCTTTGGGAGGGGGACGTCCCATCTGGTTAGATCTTAGAGTATTGACTGCAGGGGAGGGGTCTGCCTAGGAGGGGAGTTGATCCTGTTCTGCGTGCAGAGAATCCCTGATACCCCCTCGTGGCCGCAGGTGCCCGGGAGGAGCTGTCCGCCGCTGTCATGAGTCTTAGGGGCACGGTGTTGTGCTCAGTGTTGGAGCTAAATGTTTCCTTTTTAACATTACAGAGTAGAATCTACCATGTTTGACACTCCTGCAGTCGTAGTATTATTTTAATTTCCGATCTTTAAACCATCAGGTGCTGTTATAATGATGTGTGAAAAGCCTGTCGTGCTCAGTCACGAGGGACATTCTGACATCGTTATTTAGTTAACCATGCAGACCGGAAGCCGGAAGCACCCGGGCTCCCTCTGTCTCACTGACACATCACTTCTGTTGGTTGCTATGTCCTGGTGATCCTGCCTCCTAAGTATTTCTTCATTTCCCCCCCTTTTCCCCTACCACTGTCTTACCTCAGGCACTTATCATGTTTGGGTTACTGTTGCTTAGATTACTGGGTTCCTATAACAGCCACTGACCGGTTTTGCTGATCTCAGCCCTGCATCTGCAATCCACTCTCTTCCTGCTTCCTGACTGATCTCCCTACCTTGTAAACCTGACACGATACTCATGATTCTCCCCTAATCATCCCCGCTTGGCTGAAAATCTCACAGTGGGACCCCTTCGCCTCCGAACAAATCCAAACTTCTTAGCCTGACGTATACAGTCCTCAAGACTTGGCCCTAGCCTACGGCCCAGTTTATCTCTCACCAGCCCCACACTTGAACCTTTTCGTTTCCGGTGAACTTGGGATGCTCAGTTTCTCTCTCTGTATTTGCATGTTCTCTCATTCCAGGCACTATCTTATCCAGGAAGTCTCCTCTGACCCTCCACTGGGTGTGTCCCCTCCTTCTGTGATTTCACAGGAGATCTCCGGTGATCTTCTCAGGCTTCTCTTTCTCAAAGTAGCTGTCACTATGTTATGTGTGTGCTGAGTCATTTACTCACCCAAGGGACACCCGGGGAAGTCTCCTACCCTTACGGTAAACCCCACTGCCCTTCTCCTGACACACTCCGTGACACAAAATACCCTGTGAATGTGTGTTAAAAGTTCTTATCTCCGCCATATTTTTCCATGTTTGATAATATGTTGTGAGTAAATTGCTACCTTTTTATTAAGTTGTCAGAAGGAATTAACATCAGTGTTTCTGTGCTTTGAAATATTTCTTTTTCAGTGAGTGGTAGCTCACGGAGAAAGAATTTGACTATTGCTAGGTTCCTGCAGTAAAACAAACTAGAAAAAGTGGCACCAAGGAAGCTGTGGTATTATTAACTCTATAAATTTCTGGGGGGAAAATATGTTATGTCTTCCGTTAGTCGTTAAAGATCGTTAGTCACGTTCTGTGTTCTGTATCGCAACTGTTTCTTGCAATGACATTGCTTGAGATCAGTTAAACCTATGCTGCTATGATGCTTTCTTTTCCAAATTAATTGCTCTTTTTTTTTTCCTAGTTAGGCTTTGTATCATCTTCCTACACAACCTTGTATGTTCATGTCAGAGATATTAATGGTAGTCTTCTGGAATCTTATATGCATTTGAGTGTTCTTTCCTAGTTCCAATAGTTGTGATTTAGAGAAGAAAGACATTTCAGAAGTAAACATTTGACCCACTGTTCTACCCCTGCTGTAGTTCTCATCACCTGTGGGATGTGTTCATTCACCCAAGGCTGGTTTTATCCACTTTTTGGGGGGTGTTTGTGCAAACATTAAACCAGCCTTGGGCTCTAGGATTACTTTTCAACTGGCAAAGAAATCTCCCTCAGGCATCCCTGTCTGAGAATGATTGGAACCGATAGATATTATTGTATAAGTAATGGCAGGTTTTTTTCCAGGGTCCTCCCAGTTCTTCATGTTTACACCAAAGCTTAACTTATAACCTGTCCAAATGCATAGAAAAGAACAAGAACAATGGCCACAATAAAAAGTCAGCTGAAAAGAGCCACAAAAAAACCATAGGCTCTGTATTCAGCACAGTGTTATATAGTATACGTTGGTTCCAGGGTTTTGAAAGAGAGCATCCCTGTTTGGTGGAACAGAGGGCATCCTTGCTGACCAGCAAAGGTGACCCAGACTCTCCTTTCTGTATAAGAAAGTTTAAAGTTCTATTCATAAATCACCACTTTAAGACTTTAAAAAAAGATTGAAAAGACACAGTCCATCCTCACTATTCTCAGATTCTTTATTTGAGAATTCACCTAACTTGTGAAAATTTATTCGTAACCTCAAAATCAGTACCCCCGGGGCTTCCTCTGTTATTTGCAGACACGTACAGACTTGAGTCTCCCTGCACGCGTGTTCCCAGCTGAGACTGATCAAGGAGACCTCTGCCTTCTTGTTCTATCCCACACTGTAAATACATGTCCTTTTTGCGGTCTATTTAGTATAATGTTTTCCACATTTTTGTTTTTTGTTGTTGGTAGTGGTGGTGCTGAGAGTGATTCTGCTGTTTAAATGGTCCCCAAGTCTAGTGCGAAGTGCTGTCCAGTGTCCCTAAGAGCAAGAAGGCTGTGACATGCCTTACGGGGAAAATACATCATTCAGGCATGAGCTACAGCGCTGCTGGCATGAGTTTGATCCTAATGAATCAACAATATATATTAAATAAGACGTGTTTAAACAAAAATACATATCAAACAAGGTTCTGTGTTGACCAGTTGATGAAAATGTTTTGACCAGAGGCTCACAGGAACCTGGCCCTGTGTTTTTCCTAGGAGCCATGGGTCGGTATCCACTAATTCAGTATTCACTAACTACATTGACTTTGGAGAATCTAACTTCCATGAATAACAAGAATTAACTGTCTATGCAGTAGTCAGAGCTTGGGTTCTCCTAGAAGCAGACCCCAAGAAAGGAGTTTGTTTGGTAAATGATCCCAGGAAGCATTGGTGTGAGGTAGGAAAGTAAGACAGGAGAGCAGAGGCAGCCAATAAAGGGTGAATTATCAGCAAATTACTTCCATAGGCAACTGATGGTCAACGCAGGCAGCTCTGGGAGCCAGTGAAGAACATGTGCCTTGGAGTTTAATTCCCTTATGGTCCAAGAACAGAGTCTGTATGAATTCAGTTCCTTTAGATTTGCTCAAGTTTGTTTAGCAAACCATACGTTGAGAGCATATGGTCTATCTTGGTGACGTTTCCACGTACCTTAGAAAAGAATGGGTATTCTATCACGATCCGATGGGTATTCTCTAAATGTCACCTACTGATTTTCTGTCCGCTTGTTTTGTAGATTTCTGAGAGAGGGATGTTGATGTTTCCAAGTACAATTGTGAATTTACCTATTTCTCCATTCAGTTCTATCAGTTTCGGCTTCATGATCTGTTGTTAGGTGCATACAAATTGATGATTGTATGTCTTCTTGATGAATTGACTGTTCTATCATTATGTATTGTCCCTTTTAATCTCTGATAAATAATTTTCCTTGATATGAAGCATAATTTATTTGATATTAATATAGACAATACAACTTTCTTTTCTTTGGGATTTATGTGGTTTATCTGTTTCCAAACTTTTAATGTATGTATTGGATTGGCCAAAAAGTTCGTTCGGGTTTTTCTGTAACAGCTTATGGGAAAACCCGAACGAACTTTTTGGTCAACCCAATATATCATCATATTTAAAGTCGGTTTCTTGTAGACAGTATATAGGTTTCTTTGGTTTAAATCCAATCTCACCATCTTTGTTTTTGAAATGGTGTGATGTAATGTGTTTATCCATATAGTTGAATTAGTCCCACCATTTTGTGATTTTCTGTTTGTTTCCTCCGCTTTTCCTTCTTCTGTTCCCCCTTTCTGCCTTCCTTTGAGTATTTTTTTAGTATTCTATTTTAATATATCAGTTAGTTTTTTGGCTATATCCCTTTGTGTTTTTTTTAGTGGTTGCTCTAGGGATTATAATACACAGGTCTAAGTTTTTACAGTCTAGCTAGAGTTAATTTTTTTTTTTTACAGCTTCAGGTAAAACCTAGAAGGCTTGCAACCACATAGGTCTCTTTACCCTCCCCCTTTATCTTACGGTGTCACATGTATCGTATTTACATACACTGACAGCTTCCCAGACAATGTTAAATTGTTGCTTTCAGCCTTCATACATATTTTAGAGAACTTAAAAAGAGAAAAATATCACTTAACCAGACATTTATCATTTTTATTGTGCTTCCTTCATTCCTGAAATTCCAAGTTTCCCTCTGGGAATATATTCCTCCAGTGGAAACTTCCTTTAGCAATTTCTCTTAGAGCAAACACACCCGCAGTGAATTCTTTTGTTTTCCTTCACCTGAGAATACCCTTATTTTACCTTCACCCCTGAAGGATGTTTTCACTGCATATAGAATTCTGCATTGGTATTTCTTTCAGCCCTTTAAAGATTTCACTCCACCGCTTTTATGAATTCTGACAAGGAATCCTTTGTATTCTCTAGCATCTGTGGTATTTGATTATTATCCCCCTGCACATAATGTATCATTTTGCTACGGCTGCTTTCAAGACCTTATCTTTGGTTTTTAGCAGTTTAATTTTGATGTGTATATGCGTGGGTTTATTTATTTTTTTGAGTTTACCTTGTTTGGGGCTCCCTGAACTTCTTGAATCTCAAAATTTATGTCTTTCACTAAATTTGAGGAGTTTTTAGTCATTATTTCTTCAAATATTTTGACTGTCACATCTTTCTCCTCTTCTTAGGGACTCCAGTGATACGGGTGTTGTCCCACAGGTCCCTGTGACTGTTTATGTTTCTGCCCTTTTTCTGTCTGTTCTTCAGGTTGGATCATTCCTATGGCTCCATCTTCAAGTTCAGGGAACTTTTTCTGTCATCTCCATTCTGCTCTTGCGCCTCCCAAGTGCCTTGTTTCTTTCAGACATTCTATTTTTCAGTTCTAAAATTTCCATTTGGCCCTTTCTTATAGTTTCTCTTTTTCTGCTGACAGTTTATCTTTATTTTCGTTTTAGAAGTGCTCACACTTACCTCGTGGAGGAAGGTTATAATGGCTGCTTCCTGTTGGTTTCATTTTACGTTGCGTCATTCTGTTTGGTTTCTTGCATTTGGCCCCTTGGATTTTCTGTTTCTGATGCGCCTGCTTTGGGCTGCCCACCCCTCACTGCCCAGTACTGCATTGGGCAGTGCTGCACTTGATGATGCCATATCTTGGGTTCTCAGCTAGGCTATTAGATCTCTGCTGATTAGAGTAGGACCATTGATTCTCCTTCTTCAACAGTGTCTTTGATCCTGCTGAACAATTTGAAGTAAATTGAAGTAAGCGGATTCATTGTAGAAAATTCACAAGGCCAACCCAGCTACTGTAATACTTTGTTTATTACAATATGATTATTATCTTGAATAACTCTTTTCGTTCTAAGCATCTGTGGGATCTCATGGGAAAGAAATATGGTGCACATTCCCTACCACCCAGCATTTTCAGCCCAATTAAAATTGCAGGCAGCCTTCATGAATATCATTGTGTGCTTTACAGAGACTCCACAGGTACCCAGCCCAGATGGAATTAACCCATTAGTGTTGCTGTCAATCACAGGAAGTTGACACAAAGTGTTTATTAACATTATTGACCTAAAAAGAAGGATCTGCCGTTCATCTGCCATGGTCACCTGCTTCATTAACTTATTGGCAGCATTTAGCAAGGCTGGAAAATTGATTGGTTGATTCATTCATTCATTCCCTCCTTCAGCAGACATTTTTGTTTTTTTTCTTTTTGCCATGCTGTGCAGCATGCAGGATCTTAGTTCCCTGACCAGGGATCGAACCTGCGCCCCCTGAAGTGGAAGCGCGTAGTCTTAACCACTAGACTGCTGGGGAAGTCCCAGCAGACATCTTTGGATCGTTCGTTATGTGTCAGGCGGCAGCAGCAGAGGATTCTGCTGGAGTGCAGCTGAGCCCTGGGTGCCCACGGAGTGAGGAGTTTGTTGAGGAGAAGCTGTGGAACGGCAGGTCTCCACTCTTTCTGCTGACGCAGAGAAGGGAGAGTGAGGCTCCAGTAGAACCGGTCCAGGAAGCCACAGGGGAGGGAGGGTCTTAGGACCCATATTTGCTGTAACAACATCAGTAGGAGTTCAGTAACTCTTAAGTTCAATAACTTAAGTTGAGCAATACGGGAAAGCCGCAATGTGCCACGCGTATCATCCAACATTACCACAGAGGTCGGTACAACTATGTTTGTTATTTTACAGATCAAGAAATTGAAGCACAGAGAGCCTAAGTAGCTTGCCCAGCGTCTCCCAGTTACCAAGTGGATGATCTGCTCTGGAAGCTCAGACGCTGAACCACAGTGTTTTCTCTGTGTGATCAGAGAACCAAGGACATGGATTATGGTGAAAACATACATACAGAGTTTCTGGTAAGCAATACTTTTTTTAAAGTCAGAAAATACAAATATTGTGTCAAAAAAAATCAAACACCTTATTATTTTAATCCAAGTGAGTCTCCTCTGTGTTAAATTGGATTCAGATAAATGAATTTGATATAAATGGAAAAGGATTACAGATTAGAGAGGTTTGATGGAAAACTCCCAGGAAAATATGTTTATGGGTTTAAGACCATCTGACATTAATATGTGGAGATTTTTATTAACGGAAAAGGATGAAATTAATGAACTGTAATTATTGCTGATTGTTTTTTTAATTGTGCCAAAATACACGTAACATCAAATTTACCTTCTTAGAGCCTTTTAAGGATACAATCCAGCTGCTTCAAGTGCAGTGACAACACCGGGCGTCCAGTCGCCAGAAGTTTCCATGTAGCCAAAATGAAACTCCGCACCCATGAAACAGCAACTCCCTATTCGTTCCTCTCCCAATCACCTCTCTACTTTCTGTCTGCGAATTTGACTCCTCTAGGGACCTCATATGAGTAAAATCATACAATATTTGTCTTTTGCAATGGGAATATTTCACTTACCATGATGTCTTCAAGGTTCATCCACATTGTAGCCTGAGGTGTCAGAATTTCCTTCCTTTTAAAGGCTGAACCATATTGCACTGTATCTGTAGATGACATTTTGTTTATCCATCCATCTGTTGATGGACACTGCTTCCACCTTTTGGCTGTTGTGAATAATGTTGTGTGAACTTAGGTGTACACTACTTTTAGTTCTTCTGGATGTATGCCCAGTTGTTGATTATTTTTAACCAAGGTTCTCCAAATAGTTCTGAGTCTCTTTCCCAGCAGATAAGCTATCTGTTATGATAAGTAGGGAGAATAGGTAATTTCTGCAAATTTTCTGGGGGGATCCTCTCTTGGTTTACAAATTGTATGACTTAGCTTTCCATTTTCTTTTATTTTTTCACTTTTTTTCATATTGAAATATAGTTGATATACGATATGAGCTTTCTGTTTTCTTACTAGAAAAGTAAGACTAGAAAATAATTGTCCTTCATTGAACCAATTGAGTTAAGAGAGTTGTGATTAACTATTAACTCGGGCCCATAATTTCTGCCCCAGAGCAAGTTGAAAGGCTCTGAGAACCTCCTCGCTTTGGAGGCTGTCCCACCAGAGTGAAGACATTCAGATGGAGAAGACTGCTGCCTTGGTCGTCACCTGTCCATTAAATACAGAGCGCCATCCAGACCCCCTTCAGGCAGAGGGCTGGAAGCAGTGCGGGCACTAGCTGCCTTGGTGTGGGAATGAAGAGACCATGAAAACCCTTTGGGCCAGTCTCTGACCTCTGATATCCTTCAGTTTCCATTCCTCTTCAGCGAAAAGAATCAGATTGGTCTGAGAGGAGAGACCACCTTCTTGTTTTGCAGGTCTTAGGAGAGTTGAGGAATCTTTTTTTTTTCCCAGCCTTAATCCACGTGGCACATGTGTATTTGGATGAGAAAGGGTGCCTCAGCTGGGCATATGCAGCCCCATGAGAACCTGGCTTGGCGAACTCAGCTGGCTTGACTTCGGCCCTGCCCTTTGTCCCTTCGTCCAGGTGCCCTGAGATAACACGCACCTGTGCACACCTGTGCTTGTTTCACGGCCCTCTGGTGGCCCTGAGATGAGGTACGTTATGAGACAGTAAATGTTTTGTTCATTATGCAGAGTGCCTGGTTGTTTGGCCCAGGGAAGAGTACAGAACTCTTCCGACAGGCAGACTCGGGAGAGCTGGAGATGGGAGCTGCCACTGTGGTCCGGGGTGGGCAGGGGAGGCCTTGGGGCTGTGGAGAGATGTGGGTATGTGGCAAGTGGGGAAAGATGCTCTATCTTCAGAAGATATTTTATCCGATTCCTGTTGTGAGCCAAAGCCCACACTACCCAGTACAGAGCAGGCCTTTAGATCAGCAGTAGGCACTGTTGTAGGGTAGACACTATAGTATGCTTTTTTGATCTTCTTTGGGAATGCCATAGAAGGTAGAGAGCTCTAAAATTATGTGTCTTTCAGAGGATTCTACTCTTTAATATATTCAAGGGAATAAGGACTCAGTGGAAGTGTATATTTTCAAAGAGAAATAGTAGATAAAACTTGAGATGATCCATGGGCTGTTTCACCTTTTCTGTCACTAATGCTGGGTATTTAAAGGCAATAAATTCCTTCCTAACTCAAATAAAGTAATGGCAGATACACCAAAGGCCATAAATCTTTTTAATGTAGCTGGGGTTAATTTGCTTAATTGTATATTCCTAAGCAACGATTTCTTAAAACTTTGTACTCAATTGATTTTCAGAAGCTAGGATCAACTCTGTCGCTGCTCTACCTTTTTGAATTCATATTGAATACTAATTGCAGATCTCAAGCCCATCAAGAAATGATTACATTGAATCTGGATAACTATATTCCTTTCTATTGAAATTTTCCACAGGAAAATGTTTACTTTTTTGATAAATTACAGATATTGAAAATTGCAGTTCATTCCTCAGCGTCTTCGGGAGGTGCTTATGAGTGGTTGCCGTGAGCCAGGTGTGTCCTAAACACCAGGAAGATGGTGGTGAACCAGAGCCTTGCTTCCAGGGAGCTCACATTCTGCTGCAAGGAGGTGAAAAATAATAGACAAATAAAATAATTTCAATATTAAATATCGTGTAGAAAATACACCAGGGTCCTGATTTTAAAAGGTGCTGGCTGGGGCTTTGTCAAGAAAGACTTCTCAGAGGAGGTCGGGTTTGAGTTGAAAGCCAGATGATGGCAAGAAGCTACACATACGAATGTCTGAGGGGAGAAGGTGCCCAGCAGAGGGAACCAGTGCCAAAGCCCTGCACCAGGAAGAAGCTTGGGAGTTCAAGGAACAGAGGAGAGACTGCTGAGGCTTTAATCTAGCAAGAGATGGGGAGGAAGGACAAAGCCAAGGAGGAAGAGTAGGAAATGACCATATCATTTAGGACCTTGTAGGTTATGTTCAGAGTTTGGATTTTATCCTGAGATTAAAGAGAAATTATTGGAAAAGTTTAAGTAGGAAGATGTCTTGAAAAGGCCAGTCTGGAGGCAGAGTTGGAAATGGATGGAGGAGCGAAACAGCAGTCAGGGGTCAATTTAATTCAGATAAGAGATGAATTTGAACCAAGGTGGAGCAGTGAAGATGGAGAGAAGGAAGTCGACTTGCCATGTGTTTTGGACAGAGAGCCTTCAGGACCTTAGGACGAATGGATGGCTGTGGGGTATGAAAGAGGGATATGAGTTAAGGATAACTTCTAGGCATTGGCTTGAAGGTATATGGTGGTGCTATTTAGACAAAATTGAAGACTAGGAGAAGGACAGTGGAATGAAGTGGGAGTGAAGGATTCATCTTGACGTGTTACCATAAGATGCATACCAGAGCAACGTTAGGGAATAATTAGAATAGAATATGATGCAGCTGTTATAAAAACTGCACTTTTGACTTCCAAGTGGAGGCGTTAAGTTGCAGTTAAGATGCTTAAGTTCAGCCATAGTTCTCGTGCTTGATACTGAGAGGGACCAAAGTGGAGCAGACAGCATCTCTGCCCCCAGCAGCTTTCCGTGTACTGTGGGATTCAGATAACTAGGTAAGTTAACAGGAAGCTTTAACTTGTAGGAATTTTAACTGCTGGAAGCAGCCCTGAGAGCCCCATGGCCTGTAGAAATGTGCCGGAGAGGTATGCACCTCCTGAGGGCGGCTGGGAAGATGGCTGGCTGGCCTCAGGCTGAGCCGCACGGCTGGGCTGCAGCAGAGTCACTCACACTGGCCTCGCCAGGCTGCCTCGGATCTTATCTGCATCTCAGCAGTGTCTCTGGTTTTAAGGTTTCCAGTGAGCTCAGAGCCTTGAGGTGAGGTCTGAGCAGGGCCCAGGGGGATGGGAAAGTCCTATTAGGATCTCCACTGCTGCATCTGCATCCTACAGATTTTGATATGTTGTATTTTCATTTCCATTGTGTTAAAAATACTTTCTAACTTTCCTTCTGATTTATTTTTTATTATTTTTAAATTGAAGTATAGTTGATTTACAGTTTTGTATTAATTTCTGCTGGACAGCAAAGTGACTCAGTTATACATATATATATATATATATGTATACATACACCTTCTTTTTAATATTCTTTTCCGTTATGATATATCCCAGGACATTGAATATAGTTCCCTGTGCTGTACAGTAGGACCTTGTTGTCCAACCATCCTATATGTAATAGTTTGCACCTTTTGATTTATTTTTGACCCATGGATTATTTGGAAGTATACTATTTAGTTTCCAAATATTTGAGGATTTTTTTTTCAGAGATCTTTCTACTATTGATTATTAACTGTGGTCAGAGAATGTACTTTATGTGACTTGCGTCCTTTAAAACATGTTGAGGCTTGTTTTACGGCCCAGAATATGGTCCGTCTGGTAAATGTTATGTGTGCCCTTAAAAACGTGTATTTTACGATTGCTGCATACAGTATTCCATAAACGAATTCAATGCGGTTGATTTGGCTGATGGTATTGTTCAGGTCTTTTATAGCCTGTTGGTTTTCTGTTTATTTTTTCTACCGCTTGTTGGCAGAGGGCTACTGAAGTCTCTCACTATCACTGTGACTTCTTCTGTTAATCTTTGTAGTTCTATCAGCCTTTTCTTCTATATTTTAAAGCTTCCTTATTACATGTGTAAACATTTAGGATTGTTATGTTCTCTTAATCATTATCTTGACACCTTTATCATGATAAAATAATCCTTTTTATCTCTGATAATATTTGTTGCTCTGAAACCTACTTTGTCTGATGTTAACATAGGCGCTTTGGCTTTCTTTTGGTTACAGTGAGCGTGATATATCTTTATCCACCCTTTTACTTTTAACTTACTTATGTCTCTTTACTTACAGTGAGTTTCTTGAAGGCAGTGTGTAGTTGAGCAGTTTTTATCTTTTAATTCAGTACAGCAATCTCTGCCTTTTAATTGGGGTGTTAGACCACATACACTTAATGTGATTATTGATATGGTTGGGTATAAATCCACCATCTTGCTGTTTGTTTCCTATTTTTTCCATCTGTTTTTTGTTTGTTCCTTTGTTCCTCTCTTTTCTGCCTTTTTTGGCAGAAAAGATTGATTTTATTTTATCTCATTTTTTATTATATATTATCCCGTTTGTTGGCTTATTAGCTATTATTAGCTGTAAGCTTTTGTTCTCTCAGTGGTTGCTTTAGGGTTGACAGTGTGCATCTCGTTTCATCACGGTGTATCTTCACACGATATCGCACCACTTCACATATAGTATCAGAACCTGAAACTGCACACTTCCAATAGCACAAAGATGTGCTATTGTCACATCTTTCACGTCTGTGTATGTTATAAATGCCACAATACACGTTTATTGTTAATTATCTTTTAAAGAGATATAAATAATAGGAAAAAGAGTCTTTATATTTACCACGTAGTCACCGTTTCTGGTTCTTGGGTTTTTGACGTAGACCCAGATTTCCATCGGGCGGCATTTTCCTTCTGCCTGAAGGATTGCTTTGAATACTTCTTGAAGTGCAGATCTGCTGGCAATGCATCCTTTCAGCCTTTGTATGTCTGAAAACAAACCTTTATTTTGGTTTAATTTTTTAAAATTTTAGACTAATTTTAGATTTACAGAAAAGTTATAAAAAATAATAGAGAGAGCACCCATATGCCCCTCACATGGCTTCCCCCGATGTGGATAACTTACGTTGCCACTGTACAGTATATGTGTCAAGAAACCAATATTGATACATTACTATTAACTAAACTCTATCCAGATGTCGCTTGTTTTCCCACTAATATCCCTTTCCTTTTCCAGGATCCCATCCAGGGCACCACGTGGCATTTGGTCATGTCCTGAGTCTCCTCTGGTTGGCGACAGTTTCTCAGCCTTCCTTTGTTTTTCATGACCTTTCCAGCATTGAGGAGTACCAGTCAGGTATTTCACAGAATGTTCCTCAATTTGGAGTTGTCTGATGTTTTGTTTATGACTGGACTGGAGCCATAGGTCTCTGGGGAGGATCTCACAGAGGTGAAGTGGCCTTCTTCTCGCATCGTGTCGGGGTGCTTTCTGCCAACACAGCTTCTCACTGTGATAGTAACCCCGATCACTTGGTGAAGGCGGCGTTTGCAAAGTTTCTGCGGTACAATTACTACTTCCCCCTTTTCATACTCTGTTCTTTGGAGGCAAGAACTGAGTCCAGCCCGTGCTTGAGGACGTAGGAGGTGAAGCTTCATGTTGTGGACAGGGAGTAGTTGCTTAAGTGATTTGGAATATTCTGCAAGGAATATTGGCCTCTTCCCTGCCATTTTAAAATTTGAGCCATCATTTATTTATATCACCGGGGTAGGCGGAATATCAGCCCCTCCAAAGATGGCCACGGCCTAATCCCTGGAGGCTGTAAGTTTGTTACCTTACACAGCAAAAGGGATTTTACAGGTGGGACTGAGTTAGGGATCTTGAAATGGGAGGTTATCCTGGTTTATCTGGTGGGCCCAGTGGAATCATAGGTATCCTTTTAAGAGGCAGGTAGGAATTTCTGCACCTGTCTCGTTGTTTGGCTCTGCTCGCTGATGCTCAGTCCTGTGAACTTTAGCTGCCTTGGCCTCCTTGGACTCCCAGTTCTAATGTCTCCTCAGCTCAGCGAGACCCTGGGCTCTGACTGGGTCTCCTTTTCTGTACCAGGGTCTGGAAAATTTCTCAAGGCGGGAAGCTGGAGGTCATTGTAGACATCATTTTATTTGTATCCCTTCTCTCTGGGGTGACTGTCCTGTGCTGCCTGTTATCCAGTGTCTGAAAACCTCTGTTTCATGTATTTTGGCCATTTTTCCAGTCATCTCTGGTGAGAGGGTAAATCTGGTCTCCTTGGCCCATTTTGCCTGGAAGTAGAAGTCTTCTTATTCTTCCCACAAATAATTTTTAATGAACGGCTGAACTATAATTTATTTAAGAAGTGTCTGTTGTTTGTGACTGCTGAATGATTTTCATTGTATTGATGTGGAATCAGTTATTTAACGGGCAGCCTATGGTTTGACATTTGGGTCAAGTTTTAGTTTTCCTTTTTATAAACACATCTACGAGACTACCTTGTAGCCACACACTGTGACCTGCATGCTTATTTCCTTATGATATATTTTTAGATACAGAAGACTGGCTCGTGGGGTGTGCAGCACCTAAAACCAGTCTTGTGTTGTCAAGTCGTGCTCCAGAGAGATGGTGCCAACTTACATGTTGCCCACGTGTAACTTCCTCAAAGTCACCTTTTCTCTTGGCTTTTTCATGTCATCTTCTTTGGTACGAACCTCCTCATATTGGTGGGACCCTCTGTCATAATAATTCTGAGTTCCAGAATTATAACATCTGACACTTTGAAAAGATGAATATTTAGACCATCCCATTAGTCTTGATTAACCCTATAGTAATTACATTTCATATTTCTGTGAAAATGTGTAATCTGAGCCATGAAGGAATTTAAAAAAAAAACATGTCAATAGCCCCTAACCTCTCAGTTGGGCTATAGACTGAATGTTTCTGTCCCTTCCGATGTGACGGTGTTAGGAGGTGGGGCCTTTGGGAGATGATTAGGTCATGAGGGTGGGGCCTTCATGAATGGAATTTGTGCCCTTAGAAAGGGATTCCAAGGAGCTCTCTCTCCGCCTTCTGCCCTGTGGGGACACAGCGAGAAGATGGTCATCTGTGAACCAGGAAGCAGGCCCTCAGCAGACACTGAATCTGCCAGACCTTGACTGGACTTCTCAGCCACCAGAACTGGGAGAAAAAGGCTAGCTGTGTGACAACATAGCCCCCAGTCGATGGTATTTTGGCTACAGCAGACTGAGCAGACTAAGACAGTAGGCCCTCAAATTAGAAACACGTAGAAACGTGGGCCAATAGAACAACAGCAAAGAGCAGATGCATTCCACCTGCCTGATCAAACTGCAGCTGGAAGTGAGAGACAAAGCCAGGCTCTCTGCTTGGTGTGGGGAGAGCGGGGCTGGGAGAATGTGGGGAAAACCAACAGCCCAGGACCACACTGCAGTGCTGGCAGGCAAACTGTGCCCTGTCCCTTTTTGCTGTGTATATTTCTTAAGAAGGGTTTATATGTATTTTTTTAATTCCTATTTTTTTTTATTGAAGTGAAATTCACAAAACACAACATAAACCGTTTTGAAGTGTAGAGTTCTGTGGCATTTCGTGCACTCACAATGTCAGGCCACCATCACCTCCAGCTGGTTCCAGGACGTTTTCATCACCCTGAAAGAAAACCCCATTAAGCAAACACCAGTCTGCATGTGGTCTCTATGGATTTGCTTATTCTGGAAATTTCATACAAGTGGAAGCATACAGTATGCTTCTTACGACCGGCTTCTTTCACCAAGAATAATGTTTTCAAGGTTCATCCATGTTGTGACACGCATCAGAACTTCCTTCCTTTTTATGGCTGAATAATATTCCATTGTATGGATAGACCACAATTTGCTTGTCCATTCACCTGCTGATGGACATCTGAGTTATTTCCACCTTTTGGCCATCGTGAATAGTGCCGCTATGTACATTAGCATACAAGTATTTGTTTGAGTATTGGTCCCTATTTTTAACCCAAGTGGGGACATTATATTTGCCTCGATATTTCCCACATTGCAGCTTTGGCTCAACTGTCTTGCTCAGGGGTTCTCAGTACTGTATGCACATCACCCAGGGAACTTTTAACAAATGTATGCTGGGACCCCACCCCCAAACAATGACATCAAATCTTTGAAAGCTCCCCAGATGACTGTACCTGGTGGCCAGGGTGGAACAGCATGGGCCCCTTGCCCAGCGTTCTGAGTTTACCACGCAGCAGACTCACCTGGAGGCCTTGCGAAAACACAGATTTTTGAGATTCTGTCTCGGTAAGTCAGGGGTGGCACACACACGTTTGTATTTCCAGTAAGTTACCAGGTGATGCCGATGCAGGAGCCATGCTTTGGAAATCACTGGCCTCTTGCCCATCAGAACGAGGTGGGGGCATCAGGGTCACTGGGAAGGTCTGGCAAGTCCTTCCGTCTTTCATGCTTTGCTCTGGTTGGCAAAGGCAGCATCTGTATTTTAGAAACTTCCCAGCTCACTTTGCTTACCCCCTCTCCTCCCACTTGCAGTTGAGAACCATCCTTCGAGCTTCCATGTATTTCTGGATACGGCTTCTCCATCCATCCTGTTTCCTACCCCTACCAGCCATGTAAGCCTTCACCCTTGTATTCACGTTGTTCTTCCGTCTAAACGCCTTCCTCCTTCTGTTGTTATGCTTTAGTGGGTGTCTTTCACCCACTAAAGCATCACCCTGATAACTTCTCTGACGTGCTCCCCAGTCCCTGAATTCTCGTTGTATCTACAAGGCTGCGAGGCACTAGGGTGTAGAACACAGCATACTGTTTTCAGTTATTCACAGACTGTTTCATCTGGGCAATGAGTTGCTTTGTGTTTCTTTCATACTCTCCTTGTGCTATGTACTTATTAGGACCCCAGTATAAAGGAGGAAAAGATGTTAGAGTATTTCTCTAGGAGAGCATTTGCCCAGTCGTCCTATTATACAAAGATTGCTAAGTGAGTGACCTTGAATTCTACCCAAGGGGCCTGGTTACCGAAATGCCTTGTCGCAAGGCAACTTGCCTACAAAAGGCTCCACATCACAGATACCAAAGGCAGGGTTTTTGCAGTGGCCAGCTGTGATACTAGGTCTACTTTTTCTACATACAAACAGTGCACATTACTAATTAAATAATATACAATTTAGAATTGTTATTTTCCTTGGAAACCACGCAGTATCTCCCACAGGGCAATTAGGAGAAAAATCCCTGTTTTTCTCAGAAGCAAATTGGATAAAACATAAAATGAGGTGTCAGGTGAGGTGACACCTAAAGCCTCGAACTGTTCTGACGTTTGTCTATGTCCACTCACTGGGCCTGTAGTTCTCACCTAGAATTTTACGTGCTGCCCAACTAATGACGTTGAGAAGGGCACTGTGGATGAAGCTCTCTCAGGGGTCGGCAGACTGCGGGGCCTGGGTCAGATCTGGCTCCCACCCCTTTTAAATTTAATTTAATTTTATTTATATTTTTGGCTGCATGGGGTCTCAGTTGTGGCATGCGGGCTTCTCTCTAGTTGTGTCGCATGGGCTCCAGAGCACGTGGGCTCTGTACTTTGCGGCGCATGGCTCTCTCGTTCAGATGCATGGGCTCAGTAGTTGAGGCGTGCAGGTTTAGTTGCCCCAAGGCACGTGAGATCTTAGTTCCCCGGCCAGGGATTGAACCCGCATCCCCTGCATCATTGGAAGGTGGATTCTTTACCACTGGACCACCGGGGAAGTCCCTCCCACCCCCTTTGGTAAATAAAGTCTTACTGGAGCGGTCCCATCCATTTGTTTACCTAGTGTCTGTGGTGGTTTTCTCTGTACAAAGGCAGAGTGGAGTAGTTGCAACAGAGACCGTGCCTCAATCTGCTGGGGCTGCCATAACAAGCAGTACAGACTGGGGGGCTTAGCTATAGAGTTCTCTTCTTACAGTTCTCAAGCCTGAAGTCTGCAGTCCAGGTGGCAGCAGGGCTGGTTTCTTCTGAGGCCTCTCTCCTTGGCTTGTAGACGGCCGTCTTCTTCGTGTCCTCACACGATTGCCCCTTAGTCTGTGTGTGTCTCTCGTCATGTGAGGGCATCAGCTGTATTGGATTAGGCCCCTGCCTAATGGCCTCATTTTACCTTAATTACTTCTATAAAGACCCCCATCTCCAAATAGTCACACTCTAAGGTATAGGGTTGAGGCTTCCACACATGAATTTGGTTGGGGGCACGATTCAGCCCATTATAGACCGAATGGCCACAAAGCCTAAAATACCTGCCATCTGGTCCTTCACAGGAGAAGCTGTTGACCTCTGTGATACACTTTGATTTCTCCTATAGAATACAGTGAAATACAACTCCAGATGAAACCACCGGAGTTCTTCTCCTCCCTTTTCTCTTCTCTCCATGAGCAGCATTGGTCACTGTGACAGTGTCCTGGGCCACGCTGCCACATCTCTGAGAAGAACTTTAGTGAATCCATTCCCATCAGAGACCCCAGAGCCACAGCCGTGCTGTAATGAGCTAAAACCTCCACCTTCTGGAAGAACCGTTATTTCCTTACACCTGCTGAGGCAGGAGATAGATGGGCTCCAGGCCAACTGGCCTCCTGGTCACACCTCCTGGGGGGAGGAAGAAGGTGGGCTCCAGGTCAGACATTCGTTACCAGCCCCCCGTTCACATTTCCTGAGGCAAGAGACAAACGGGCTCCAGGGTTTATGACTGGACTCCTGTCTATATTTCGAAATCTGCACTTTGATATGAAAAACAGCAACAGGAATAGGGTAGATAACCAGACATTGGGCACTTTCACAGCAGGGACAGAGAGGGGCTAAACCCTGTTGAAAGATCAAGAGGTTGTACACTTCCCAACCTTGGGGCGAGGGAGACATTGCACATGTGCAGAAAGGCTCCTTGGGGGTCAAAAAGGAGGGGATGCCAGACCACAGTAAGTCTGCTGTCTCCCCCCCAGAGGCCTTTGCAATGAAATCCATCTTGACTGAGGGGTGCGTGCACACCCAGGGGAGGGTCCAGAGACAAATTAGCCGTGGGGTCAAAACAATATGACTGGCCAAGGAGAAGGCAAAGACCTGGAAGACTGCCCCCTTTAAAAGGATTTAAACCCCCCAGAGGCACGACTCTCGCGATGCTCTCACTGAGCTTGTCCGCGCATCTCTCTGCATGTATTTGCTTTTCTAATAAACACTTTACTTTCTTCTATACCTTCCGTCACCTTGTCAGAGTCTTCCTTTCAAGATAGGCAAAGGACTGGGGACTCAGATTCTGACTGCTGGCCCCGTGCTCTAGAGGTTGAGATCCTGGTTTCCATCCAGGTGACCTGGGTTCGATTCCTGGTCAGGGAGCTAAGATTTTGCTTCCAGCTACTGCTCGCTGCCGCGTGCTGCCACCTGCGTCTGAAATCACTAGATCCCTTTTTTTTTCAACTTCCACCACCAGCATAAGCATTGGCCCCTTGGGGGAGCTGTTTCCATCGGAGAAGTGAACTTCTTCTCCCTCATGATGGTTGGCTGAGTGTGCCAATGAGGGAGAGAAGAGCAAGGTGGTTCCTCTGTAGCTTCTGCTACCCAGATGGGGCCCGAGAAAAAATCCCCTGTTGTTCACAGGACGTAGAGAACTGTGGGAGAGAACTCAACACTGTGTTGTGGACTAAGAAACTGACAAGCTTCCTCCATTATTATCATTCGAGAAGTAATTCACCTGGGCCCTGGTCAGTGTAGGTCCATGAGAGACTCAGCCGTGGCATTCTAAGGCGAAGTTTAAGAATCTAGGTGAACACTCCTATTATTTTCTGTTTCCTTTGGAGACTGAGATATGTTAGATCTCCAGCTGGGATGGGGCTGCTCTCAGGGCCCGTGTCCCAGTAGAGACTCTATGCGTCCAAACCTCCTCTTTCTGCTGAAGAGGAAACCAAAGCCAACAAGTGAAGGAAGAACTGAGGGAAGGTCACGTCAGATTGGACCTGACCCTGGGCTGGCGCCTCCCCTCTGCGCTGTCCGGTGTCCTTGAAACGTGCCCTCTGGCCTGCTGCCCTCTGAGGCCACAAAGGGTCCCCTGGGCAAAGTCACTCGTTGCAGGAATTTGGAAGCTGGCAGAGTGACAGTGTCGTGGTGGAGTTAGGTCAGAGATGGAGAGGACTGTGTGTCTGTTGCGACATGAAGGGCCTTCTGAACGCGGGTGGCAGCCTGGGGCACTGCAGTCAAAATGCAATGGAACAGGTCCAAGGGAGCTGGTTTTTGCAGGTCAGAAGCGTGAATTTGCTGGAAGGACATTTGCAGAAAGAACAGGTGCTGTGGTGCTCCAGCGCTCCCAAGCTCTCCTGTAAGGGCCGAGAAGAGCCGCAGACAGTGGGGCCAGCTCAGGGCACCAAGAACCAGGCAGCAGGACACTCTGGCCTGCACAGCACACAGCTTCAAGGTGGAATAGAGATGGGGCCGAGATGGACATTGACACGGCCATTCATTCAGCTGTTGAGCTCCTATTGTATGCAAAGTCCTGGAGTTGTCCTGCTGAGCTCAGCCCTTTGTAGCTTTCGGGAAAGGGAAGAAGGCAGACGTTGATGAAATCAGCTCAGGAGTAAATGGAAAATCAGGTGGTGATCGAGGCCCTGGAGGAAGGGTGGGTGCAGGGTGGAGACTAGAGAAAGGGACCCCCCTGAAACAGTGAGGATACCGAGAGAGCGGTACAAACTGTAGCTGCCGCCTGGACTGAGCCTCCCCTAAGGGGTCTGTTCCCAAGGAGTGCTGACTGCGAGGCGTGTGGAAAATGCCGAGCGTTTGTATGAGAAATGGGATCCCAGACCCAGAAGGGGCTTCAGTGTCTTCTGATCCAATGTCCATCCAGCTCCAAGCGACAGTCATCTCTACAGCATCCCTAACGGGGGTTACCCCGTCACCTCCAGGCACGGGGAACAGAACACTGTGTCACTGTTCTCTTAGGCTTCTTGGGACACAGGTCAGGAAGTTGGGGACAAATACTTGGCTGGGACAAAAGCAGTCCGAGAAGAGAGAAGTGAATGCTCCGAGCTGGAATCCAGGCCTAGGGGTACCCGGGACAGCGGAGCCATGAAAACGCACATTCAGAAAACAAACCGCTCTGAAGCTGGCGCATCGCTGCCTTTGGGGACGCCAAGGAAACGCCACACAAGCGGACCAGGGTACATTTGGGATCTCACGAATTCCCCTCTCCTCCCGCCACTGAGATTCCTAGCCTAGTGTTTAATTGAGAATGATGTATTCAAATCAGTTCCACGCTGTGTTGTGCTTATTTTTTTTATTATTATTACATATTCGTGTTTTTATTCCTATCGTAAATATTTCTAGAAGTGGGTTAGAAGTTACGTACACTTCAATTTTAATAAATTATACAAGTGGTGTACTTACTACTTTTTTATTTATTTATTTATTTATTTTGCTGTACGCGGGCCTCTCACTGCTGTGGCCTCTCCCGTTGCGGAGCACAGGCTCCGGACGCACAGGCTCAGCGGCCATGGCTCATGGGCCCAGCCGCTCCGCGGCATGTGGGATCCTCCCGGACCGGGGCACGAACCCGTGTCCCCTGCATTGCCAGGCGGACTCTCAACCACTGCACCACCAGGGAAGCCCTGTACTTATTTTTGATATCAGTAGATGCCATGGTGGTTTGACATATTTGATGCCAAGAGCAAATGCAGCACAGTCACCTAGACCAAAGAAAAGTCAGTGATTTGCTTCCAAAGCCAGGGGTGGGGCAGAAGTCACAGTAGTCCCTCTGCTGCCACATACTGGCGACAGCACTGCAAAGTGCTACAGGGTCTTTTGGGAACAAAAAGTTCTAAAGCACATTTATCTTTCCAAAAGGAAGCTTGTAATTCCTTCCTAATGCTCTATCTTGACTAAAATTAAAGATCATTTTTAAACTCCCAAAATTCATGTGCATGTTTAAAAAAAATCTGCACTGTAAGGGATTCATCATCAATTTCAAGAACCTAAAAGTTTTGATCAGCATTTCAGAGAGTAGACAGAAAATGACTTAACGAAACAGTCTCTAAACAAGCTGCTGCATTTATCGAAAAAACATGTCTCTGGCTCTTCAGCACGTAAATTCCTTTATACCCCTGGGTATAGTCACCTGAAGGCTAGGGGCTGTCAAATTCGGTCCCCAGTTGGTGGTCTATAGCCTTTCCTTCTATAGCTTTCTCTTTAAGTGGTGTCTGAAAGGATTTAAAAATAGTTGTGATTCTGATGTCTGGGTGATGTTTCCAGTTATGAGGAAAAATAAAAGAAAAGGGACGTGAACTTCTGCCTCCCTAGGGGAGGTGGCTGTGCCTTATTAATCCCTGTCCCTTGTTCCAGCACCAGCTGGGTTGCAGTAGGGGCTCAGTAAGTGCTGATGAATGTGGAAGGGGAAAGAGGCCAACACATGCATGGGTCCCTCCTAGGTGGTTCAGGCTGGGTTGGAACTTTTTAGTACGGTCTCTCCCTGCCATGCTCTCGGGCGAAATGCAACATGGTTGGAAGCCCCTGCCTCTCAGAGGTGGGCGGAGGTGGGCACTGAGGGGAGAGAAGGGCACAGAGAGCCTGGGGGGTGGTGCGGCTACGGCTGCCCGGCTCCTTCCCCCTCTCCCTTCTACTCCAGAAAGGGACACTGCTGGAGACGAGACAAGCGTGTCAGGGTTCTCTGGAGAATCAGAACCGACAGGACGTGCACATATACAGAGAGAGAGAGTTTAAGGAATTGGCTCACCTGACCGTAGAGACTTGGTAAGCCCAATATCTGCAGGGTGGCCAGAAGCTGGAGGGCCTCGAGAAGTGTGTCAGTCTGATCCAGAGGTGTCTGCGGGCAGAACTCCTTCTTGTTCTGGGGAGGTTAGTCTAGGTTATACAGGCCTTCGAGTGATCAGACGAGGCCCACCCACATTACGGAGGGCAATCTGCGTTACTCAAAGCCTACTGCTTTAAATGTTAATCTCATCCAAAACACTCCTACACAGAAGCATCCAGAATAATGTCTGACCACCTGTCTGGGCGCTGTGGCCCAGCCACCTGGACACATAGGATTAACCATCCCAGCTGGCACCAGGAATCCCTCAGAAGATGCGTTCAGTGGTCACTGGTTGGACACGGTGGGCCTCCCAGTAGACAGCCCGCTGGCTGTCGACCCGGAGCACGAAGCCCTCTGGGTCAGGGTGGCTAGGAGGGCTCTGCCTTCACCTGTGCCTTTACCCTCCACAGCACTGTACGGTGTAAGAGACATTGTCACAGTACATTTCCCAGGGCGAGTTTCTGCCATCGTTTCTTGAAAGCGGGACTGCAGGGATGCGTGTGTCTATGAATATGAAGACACGAGAAGTTATCCTCTGGGTCCGGGACTGGAGAAGAGCAAGGGGAAGGAGGCGGGGACCCGCAGGAGTTTCCAGACTTCCTGCCAGGATGTGCTTCCAGGCTGCTCTGGGTCAGGGCACCCGGCAGTCTTGAGATGACTGGCTTCATGGAACAGCCTGGCTTTCTGTTAGGTTATGTTTTCACCAGTTTGCTGTGTAAGCAGCTAGTTTGCAAACTCTCTTCAGTTACTGGGTGTTTAGCAATGTGACATATACACATGTGTGAATATAAATACACTTATTAAAACACACTAAAATGAATTATGGAGGAAGAATTTTGGGGGGATAATTTCATGTCTTTACAGTGTGAACACTGAAGACCTTCAGAGTGTTAAAAATATGCAGTTTTGGGGTCCCTGGAAAAATGACTTCAGGAGTCCATTTACAATTGTCTCTGCGCTCTCTAATGGCCTATATGGGAAAAGAATCTGAAAAAGGGTGGTTATATGCATACGTATAGCTGATTCACTTTGTTATAAAGCAGGAACTAACACACCATTGTAAAGCAATTATACTCCAATAAAGATGTAAAGGGCTTCCCTGGTGGCGCAGGGGTTGAGAGTCCGCCTGCCGATGAAGGGGACACGGGTTCGTGCCCCGGTCCGGGAAGATCCCACACGCCGCGGAGCGGCTGGCCCCGTGAGCCATGGCCGCTGAGCCTGCGCGCCCGGAGCCTGTGCTCCGCAGCGGGAGGGGCCATAACAGTGAGAGGCCCGCGTACCGCAAAATAAATAAATAAATAAATAAATAAATAAACAGAGAAAGTAATCTGGAAAGCACAGTTTCAGACAAATCAAGGAAATAGATGCTTTTACTTTTTCACCATTTTTAAATTTGATAACAGCTTTAATAACTTCCCACAATACAATTTTATACACATTTACGCATTAATTTGGGTTATATGTCTTTTTTGAACTTAAGATATCATGACGTGTGTGTATGTGTTTTGTTGGAGGATGAATCTTCAAATCTCTCTCACATTATTTTTATTGTTATTTTTGTTTTAATAGTAGGGGACTTTATTTTTTTATTTTTAAAATGTTATGTATTTGGCTGCGTCAGGTCTTAGTAGCGGCCTGCGGGATCTTTCGTTGTGGGTGCGCGGGCTCAGTAGTTGTGGCTCGTGGGCTCTAGAGCGCAGGTTCAGTAGTTGTGGCTCACGGCCTTAGTTGCCCCGTGGCATGTGGGATCTTCCCCGGCCAGGGATCGAACCCATGTCCCCTGCATTGGCAGGCGGATTCTTAACCACTGACCACCAGGGAAGTCCCTCTCTCACATTATTTATTTACTTGTTAAAATTTTTGTTGGGGTATAGTTGATTTACAGTGTTGTGCCAGTTTCACCATTTTTAATGAAAATCTTAAAAAAATATATAAATCCTCTGTTTTAAACAACATAAACTGAACAAACTTCAGCGTTTCCTTGATGACTTGGTGCCTCCCCTCGGCGGCTCTGAGCTGGCATGCGATGCTGCCTTAGCACCTCCTGAAGTGTCTGTAGCCTCTCTCCTGTCGCCACTGGATTAGCCCTTGTTTGTCAGTGTTTTTGTTGATACGTTATTCAACACATTTTTTTATGGAAAGCATATCACGTGCCAGGCCCTGGGTTAGGTATTAGAAGTGCAAAGATGTGGCCACAGTTGTATTTGCAGGAGATCACAGTCTGGGGAGGGGTCAGGCAATTGACCAGAAACACAGACTAGAGATAAAGGTGTGTGCTGGTGCTGGGAGCACACGGGCAGGCACTTAATCCAGACAGGGAGGTGGTCAGAGCACGTTTCCTTGAGGTGAGCCTCGAGGGACGATGGGAGTTATCCAGGGGAAGGGCTTTGTGGACTAGGGCTGGGAATCTGTGTTGGGGACGCCAACCCCTTCCCTTCCTCTGGGAACTCTGGTTCTCCAGGGCGCTGCCATGTTCCTGGGGTGCTCTCCCCTGTACCCCACACAGGCACGTGGTACTGTGGGTGGGCTAAGGGGAGCCCCTATCCCCTTGACCACAGGTCAAGGTGGGCACGCCGAGAGCCCTCCCTCATCTGGAATATTTGAATTGTCCCTGGGACATAGAGGCTCCTTCTGAAGGGGGTACTCAGGAGTCATCCCACATGGGGAAAGCTCCGTAGCCGAGAGGGAGCATGGGGGCTACTGTAGGGAGACACAGACAGGGGTGGAGGGTCCTGGCACATCCAGACGCTGACTTGTCATCCCCGTTTTTCTTACGGCTTGCTGGTCGACCCTTCCTTGGATCGCATGAGGCATTCTAGTACCTTCCAATAAATTCTTAATTATCTAATAAGTAATTTATAATAAGTTCCTAAGAAATAGCTTAAGCTAGTCTACGTTGGGTTTCTGTCATCCACAATCGAAAGAGTTCTGACAAACGCAGTGTCCTCACCCCTGGGACCGTCACTCGTGAGTCCATGGGAGCGGGCAGACAAGGGCTGTAGCTGAGGAAACCAGCCTGCCTTACGGAGGAATGGTTTCACGGGCATGGTGGGGTTGTCATGCCAACAGTGCAGACGGGTTTATGAATCAGATTCACTGGAGCCATGTTGGAGGCCGTAGGGGCATGCGGGCTACATTACTTAAAGACCATCAAGGGGGGCTGCCACGCGCTCAGTTCTGAGACCTGGCCACCCAGTAC
Source organism: Aethalodelphis obliquidens (assembly GCF_003676395.1). NCBI lineage: Eukaryota > Metazoa > Chordata > Mammalia > Artiodactyla > Delphinidae > Aethalodelphis > Aethalodelphis obliquidens. The sequence goes on from NW_020837978.1 coordinate 2,706,510, forward strand.
GAACCCCGTCTCCTGCCCTTGCCTCGTCTTGAGCCCTGTGCCCTCGATCTCAGACCACCCCTGGCGTCAGAGGATCGCAGCCCTCATCCAGATTAGAGCTGTCTGCGCCTAACCCCGTCCTGGACCCCAAGCTGCTTCTCTGTGGCAGAGCCTTGGGTGACGTGCCTGGTCATTCACTAGTATGACCGCACTCTGAGTTATCTTTTCAGCTTTGACTTCTTATGTCCACATTGAAAACTTAGAGGGACCCACGAGCCACGAGGGGGCGCTACCTGTGTGGGAGCTGCTCAGGGGCCCTCCAGACACTCAGTGGCTGAAAGACGTGAAATCACTTACATAACCCTTCCCGGACCTTCGGAACAGCTGCGGCCCAGCAGGCCACGGGGGATGATGATGGAGCCTCTGAAGAGTGAAAAGCAAAGATAGTTTTTAGCAAAAGTAGCTGAAAGGAGAAACATCTGGGCTTCGTGAGGAGAGGGTAGGAAGATAACTGGGGGGTCTGGGTAGCTACTGGGGCCCAAACCCTAGTGAGCTGTCATCTAAGTCCTTGACTGCCCCAAAGCTGGTGTGGTCTGGGGGAAATGAGTCTCATCTCCATCCTTGTTCTGAGATTTTCCAGGCATCCCTGGGTGAGCATCTGCACCCACAGGTGGGGCCCAGCCCTGGGTCCCAGGTGCTGACGAAGAAGTTCAGCAAAAGCCTTGACTCCAGTCCTCATGGTGGGAACAAAGTTCAGTCTAGTTTCAATGCCAGTGTCAACTCTGTCCTTGCACTTTGCTCTCCCCCCACAAGCCTCTTAGTGTCACAAAATAGGTCAGGAAAACAGCAGGTCTTTTGAGACACTTTCATCTCAAAGTGCAGAGCTGAACAGGCTTTCAAGGGTCAAATTTGCCACGCGGATTCTCTTGTCCCTTCCTAAGCTCTACTTGTCCAAAAACATGAAGGAGGTTTCTCCCCTCCTGGAGAAGTTTTCTGGAAAGGACTTTAATGGGCAAAGTGAGGAATAACAGACCTTGACCCCTGCAGCCTTCCCTCTGCCCCCTTCACGGCGCTGGACGCTTACCTGACGCTGGGCCATTGCCACCTTCTTCCTCCTCCTGCCAAAAGAAATTTGGAGGAGAGATTAGACAAGATATTTTGGTGAAGCAGCTTTTAAATATAGAGTCAGCTCTCCCTTCTCTGAGGTGTAAGGAGCTGGGGGGCTGATCTTGGGTGGCCTCGGCCTGCAGCGGGTTGAAGCAGGATGTCTGGCCAGAGATTGAAGCCGGGCTGCGGCAGTGAGAGCGCTGGATCCTAGCCACTAGACCACCAGGGACAGTGGCCAGCGACAAGGCCCTGGCCCGTCGGCTTTGTGGAAATGCATTTCCACAAAGAGACAGAAAGTAGTGAAACAAGTAAAGTGTTTATTAGGAGGGAAAAGAGTGCTTGTGAATAGACACACACAGGCGGGCTCAGAGAGAGTCACGCCCTCATGGCAGTTTGAATCACATATGGGGCATTTCTTCCAGGTTTCCCCTGGCCATTCATCTTGCTTTGCCTGGTTCTGAGTCCGTATTTGGTTTATCTCGGGGTCCTCACCTGTGTGCGTGCGCATCTCTTAGCCAAGATGGATTCCAACGAAGAAGCCTATGGCTAGGTTGACGTCACCTGCTATGGGGTGGCGCCCCCTCCCTTTTGACCCTCAGGAGCCTTTCTGTGCATGTGTCGTCGGGAAGGTCTCCCTGAGTTCGGGAATGAGGAATGTGTGGTCTCTTATCTGGGCAGGGCTCCTCTCCTCCCTCCTGTTATCTTCATCTTGGAGTCCACAGGGGACAGACCCCAGCTGCTCAGCCTGGGGCCCATCTATCTCCTGCCTCAGGGCCAGGGAAAGCTGTGAGGTCCTGTTTGGGGTAGCAGCCTCCAGGGCACTGAGTGGGGATGTGGCTGGGAGGCAGTAGCCGGAGGGGTCAGGAGGGAAGTGAAACAGCCCAGGCGATTCTCAGGCGGAATCCATCCTCGAATTAACAAAACGCGGTGCTGGGTTAAATTGGAAAAAGTCGGGAGAAACGCTGAGTGCTGAATGCCTCACCTTGAAAGAAGTCGGTAAGGCAGGTTCTAAGGTCTCAGCAGAAGCCTGGGGGGACCGGGTACAGGGGGTACAAGGAGTGGGAGCTGGTGCTCAGCCAGGGACTGACACCTGGATCTGAGTCAGGTGAACCGGCCTCGGTGCAGCTCGGATGGCAGGAGGTCCTCAGCTCTATCCCTGTCAAGCCTGGAAGTGATGGCTCCTAGTTCCGAGGGAAAGGCGCAGTGTTCCAGCAGACCGTGAGAAAATCTATGGATTACATTCCAGTGCAAGTAAAGGCATCTTTCAGAATTATTATTTAAATTATATACAGGCTGTTCTCCTGCCTGTGTATTTATTGAGACTCTGTAATGTAGTAGAAGCTAGAGGGTGGCAGCCACGTAGGGGTGAGACCTCCAGTGAAGGCGGCCACGACAGGCTGGAGGCGGCTAGGCAGCTCCCTGGTTTCGGCTGATAAGCCTTCCATCCGGCTCCACACCAGCTTCACCTCCCCCCGGTGTGTCTGCCAAGAACAGTGGGCTGAGAGGGTTACTGCAGGGTCTCCTCAGGCTAGAACGTAGACGGGGAGCCTGGAAAATGGGCTGTGTGCCCACTCACCCCCGATGACTCCCTGGCCCTGACTGCTGGGCCCCTGACCATAATTCGTGAGTCTCAAGCCACAACTCTGCAAACTGGCTTTTGATGAATCAGCCCTCTAGTGACTTTGGTCATTTCGTGAATTACTTTCTGGAGAACTGATCTTTGGGGGAATGCGGGGGACCCCTCCAGGGCCTGTCTCGGGTCCAGTGGACGTGTTGAGATGGGAAAGTTTACCCAGACAGAGCTCGGCCCCTGGGTTGAGCTGGAGCTTAAAGGTGATGGGTTGCGAGTGGGCAGAATTTTCCCTAGGGCTCTGTGCCCTGCAGTCGCCCGAGGCTGGGAGCTGCGCTGCTGCAGAGCAGAGGGTGGGCATGCAGGTGCAGGCGAGGTGAAGAGCCTCCAAGAATGGACTCGAAGTGAGGGTGCTGGGTCAGGGAGGAAGGGAAGGAGCTGCTGGGGGAGGGCGGGGGAGGGAGGGGTCCCACGGAGCACCGTGTGTCTCTGCTGCTGGGCTGGGCGTGTGGGCGAGCCTCCCTCCCTCACAACCCTGCCTTTGGTTCTCCGCTTGCGGAGGCCGTGATTATCTGAGCCCGCCTACGCCTCCGGGAGGGAAAATGCTCCTTGGTCAGAGGGCCTGGCAGCTCTCCCTGGGCTCTCAGGCTGCTGTCTGGATCACAGCCAGCCCGGCCCTTCCCACTGCAGTTTCTTCTTCTTGCCCTGGGTTGTTTGTCATTTTCTCTGCAAAGGTGTGCTTTCTGCTCCCCAGATGCCTGCCTCACCCCACTCACCCCTCCTCTTATGAAATGAAGTTGAGGGGCTTCCAGTTAAGAATTCTTATGTTTGTGCAGCAGATGAGCTGGGCGCAGGCCAGGGACTCACCGCCACACCTCCCCCACCGCACCCCCGGGGAGGAAGGTGGGGTTCCCCGTTCCTCTTCTTTCTTTTCTGTACAATGATGGGAGCGGAGCTGAATATCTTTACATTCTCTTTATTGTTTTAAAACATCTTTATTGAAGTATAATTGATTGTTAACCATATGGCCTTGAGTGAGGTCTGGGGAGACTACATGCAGATCAAGAGAAAGAAATCAGGTAGAGTTTTACTGTTTTGTTATACTCACAGCTCTCTGGAGACAGTGCACACAGGCAGGGCCACATGGGGAAGCGCCAGGTCCATCAGGAGGCCAGGGAGGGGTGAGCTGTGGGAAGAGCCTCTACTGTGGTTTCAGTGGGAAGGAACAGGCAAGGCGGGGTGAGCAGGCATAGAATTGGCCAGTTTGAGTAATTTCAGAGGACTCTAGGGCACAGCAGTTGTCCTGGTTTTCTGGTCCCTGGTCCTGGGGTGATTAAAGCAGGTGGATGGTGGCCCGGAGTGTGAGAGTCTGATGAGGGAGGTGGTAGGGGTGTGGACTTAATTAGCTGCTAATTAAGAAGGGGAGCTGACCAGTTTCTAGCCAGGGCCTCAAAACTGGGTCAAGACGGCGTTAAAAAACTATATTATTGGGCTTCCCTGGTGGCTCCGTTGTTAAGAGTCCGCCTGCCGATGCAGGGGACAGGGGTCGTGCCCCGGTCCGGGAAGATCCCACATGCCGCGGAGCGGCTGGGCCCGTGAGCCATGGCCGCTGAGCCTGCGCTCCGCAACGGGAAAACTATATTACTTTGACATAAAATAAAGTATACAGTTTGATGATTTTTGATATATGTAAACACCTGTGACACCGACACCACAATCAAGATAGTGAACATATTCATCACCCCAAAGGTTTCCTTGTGCCCTGGGGACCCCACCTCCCCAGGCAGCCAATGCTCTGCTTTCTGTCGCGGTAGAGGAGTCCGCATTTTCTGAATTCTACATGAATGGAGTCACACAGTGTGAATTCTTTGTCTGATTTCTTTCCCTCAGCGTTATGACTTTGAGATTCGGCCACGTGTTCGCATGTGTCAGTAGTTTACCCCTTTTTGTCGGTGAGTAGTATTCATTGTACAAATGTACCATTTACCCACTGGGTTAACGCACATTTGGGTTATTTTCAGTTTTGGCGGTTACTACAAATAAAGCTGCTGTGATATTCATGCATATTTGTGCACATACATTTTATGCATATATACTTTTGTTTCTCTTGGGTAAATACCTAGGGGTTGAATGGTTGGCTTGAATGACCCGTTCAAGAAAAAACTGTTTTCCAAAGTGGCTGTACCACTGTAGAGCCTCACCGACACTGCAGGATAAGGGCTCCAGCTGCACCGCATGGGGTGCCAGCACCTGGTGTGGTCAGTCTTCTAAATGTTACTCATTCTAACGGAGCGTAGGAGTATCTTATGATAATGCTGCTCTGCATTTGCCTGAGGGCTTTCGATGCTGAGCACCTGGTCACTTGCTTATTGGCTGTCAGTAGATCATCTTTGGTGAAGTGTGTGTTCAGCTCTCTGGGGTACAGTTTTTCTTATTCGTTTAAATGAATTCTTATTGTTGAGTTGTAAGAATTCTTTATATAATCCACATACAGGTTCTTTGTTGCATATATGTTTTGTATATTTTCTCATAATCTACGTCTTACTTTTAAAATTTCCCATTCCTTCCCTTTTGAAGGGCAAACATTTTCGTTTTGCTGAAGTCAAATTTACTGTTTCTTTTGTACTTTGTGTTTTTGTTTCGTATTTAAGAAATCTTTGCCAAAACTAAGGTCAGTAAGATTTTCTTTTCTGTGTTCTTCTAGAAATTTTATAGTTTTAACTCTTACATTTAGGTATATTATCCATTTCCTTTAATTTTTATTATTTTTATTTTTTAAAATTTTTTTGCGGTACGCAGGCCTCTCACTGCTGTGGCCTCTCTCCCGCTGCGGAGCACAGGCTCCGGACCATGCGGCCATGGTCAGTGGCCATGGCTCACAGGCCCAGCCGCTCCGCGGCATGTGGGATCCTCCCAGACCAGGGCACGAACCTGTGTCCCCTGCATCGGCAGGCGGACTCTCAACCACTGTGCCACCAGGGAAGCCCCTTCCTTTAATTTTTGTAGTGGTGTCAGGTAAGGGTCCAGGTTGATTCTTTTGCATGTGGACATCTAATTGGTCTAGATTATTCTTTCCCCCTTGAATTGCCTTGGTACTGTTATCAGAAATCAATTGACTGTATCTACGTGGGTCTATTTCTGGGCTCTTCTCTTCTAGTCATCGATTCCTCTTTTACACTAAAAATACAGCATCATATATTGTAGATTTATAATAAGTTTTTTCTTTTAATTAATTAATTTATTTTTGGCTGCATTAGGTCTTCATTGCCGCGCGTGGGCTTTCTCTAGTTGTGGCGAGCAGGGGCTACTCTTCATTGCAGCGCACGGGCTTCTCCTTTCAGTGGCTTCCGTTGTTGCGGAACACGGGCTTTAGGTGTGCGGGCTCAGTAGTTGTGGCTCACAGGCTCTAGAGCGCAGGTTCAGTAGTTGTGGAGCAGGGGCTTAGTTGCTCCACAGCATGTGGGATCTTCCTGGGCCAGGGCTCAAACCCACGTCCTCTGCATTGGCAGGCGGATTCTTAACTACTGTGCCACCAGGGAAGTCCCGTAATAAGTTTTGAAATCAGGTAGAGCTGGTCTTCTGACTTGGTTCTTCCCTTTCAGAGTTGTTTTGGCTATTCCTACAGCCTATTCTTTTGGCCTGTGCCAATGCGACCCTGTTGTAACTCCTGCGGAGCTGTCCTGTGCCTGGATGTTTGTCAGGACTGGTTCCTTCTCTGTGTGCTCCTAACCACTCAGAGACAGAGGCTGAGCCCCCACACCTGCAGCCCCCAGCTCATGCATTGCCTGGATTCTCCTGTCCCCGGGAGGGCCTGGGGGCCCTGAGGACAGAGCTGAGCATGTGCACAGAGGAGGACGGGAGAGGTCTGCCCTTTCTGCACAGGGCGTGTCTGACTGAAGGGTGTGCTGAGTGGTAGAGGAGCCAGCGTCCAAATGGAAAGATGTGGTCAGATTCTGCCCAGAGGTCTCGAGATCTGAACACTTGAGGCATAAAGACACGTTTGTTTGGGGACCGGTGGTGAATAGCGGGGAGGGGGGAGGGGGGGAGAGGTTCCCATGGCTTTTCTTTGAAATTCTTTCACAGCAGCATGGCAGGATTTGTGTAAAGAGGGAGTTTATTGGCAGATTCTGAAGGAGAGAGAGAGACAAGCTTGTTATTTTCAGGCTGCCGGTGATCTTCCATGTGTATGGTATTTCTTCTTCACGGATTACAAGATGCTTTACAAAGGTTACATTGCCAGACAGTCATCAGTCCTTCGAGCATCCCCGTGAAATGAAGAATACAGTCGAATGGTTTGAGATGAATGCAAATTACCTTCCGCCTATGCCCACCCCCCACCCCCCAAATGGCACAGTGAGTGAGGGAGTTCCTCCATCACGCTGTGCTGGTGGGATGCTGATGGGAGCCCTGAGCTCCCGCCCAAGGAGCTCCAACCACTCACATCATGCCAGATGCCCATTATCTAGGAGGGTCTTGCCAATAGCCAGACGGAATCCCTCTGACAAACTTATGCATCTTTTGGGAAAGAAGTCCTGCAACCTCTCTAGGTAATCCTGTTCAGATAGAAATATGTGATCTTTTTTCTATAAAATCTCCTTTTATTTTATGGACACATATGCACATTTATGCAAATTTACACATTTACAAATTGTTCTTCAGGAGACAGAGGAAGAATCATTGACCACAGCGGGTGTGAGGACTGGCTCGGAGAAGCCCTGAGCTGCTAGGGGAACAAAAATGGGGTCATGTAGGGAGAGGAGGGAGGTGCAAGGCAGGAACGGGCAGTCTGAGCACTCCTGTTGTCAGGAGGGCCCGTGTTCTGAATCTGACTGCAGCGCCGAGGCCCAGAGGGAACCGCAGGAGCTGCACGGCTTGACGGCTCACTTTACCGAAGGGTGCCGCCCGCTGAGAAAGACACCAGTTAACGCTGTTCTCTCCTGAAACTGAGATACACCCCTTTGATCTCTTCATCTCTTTTTTGAGAATTCTTTTATCTCCCCTCCGATACACATCCTCAGAATCAAAAACATAAAGTGATGAAAACTTGAGGTCTCCGGGTGGACCTGTGAACTTCTTTCCTACGGTCCTTTCCTACGGAGCAGTTGCCCACAAGGAAGAGGCTTCAGACTAAGACAGACTTGGGTCTAAATCCACCTCTGCTCCCTGGTACTTGTGAGACCCTGACCAAGCTCTGTAACTCCCCAGCATCAGTTTACTTATCTATAAAATGGGGACAATTGTAATTATAATAATTATACATAAATGTGTAGTTCTATACATGAAATTATAAAATATAAAACATAACTGAAATTATATTACAAATATAATTTATAGATATATAATTATATATATGTATAAAAATAGAAATAAAATAACTGCCTAGAGGAGTTCTATTAACTACGATCATTTGGTTATTTATCAGTGAAATAACATAGTGCATCACAAGGTTGGCTTACCTGGAGCTTTGCAAATTAACCTGATGGAAACCGGTCACTTTGGGAGAAGAGCGACATGGTCAGGTTTGGGACACATGTATCAGGGGCTCTCTCAGTGATGCAGACGCTCTCGAGAGTAAGGACTACCTGCTCGTGGGGAAACCCGCGGGTGAGACCCCAGGCTGACAGCTCAGACACGCCACAGCTGCCGCTTCTGACTTAGTGACACGTTAACATCTTAAATTGTGGATTATTTCAAACATCGCCCAAAATACAGAAATGTAACAGGTACTTATAGGCCCACCACTGATGGTAAATGTATGTTAAGATTTGGCCGTGTTTGCTTAGATCTTTCTAAGAAGCCTTAAGACATTCCCCAACAGCTGTCTTCCTCCTCGGAACCCTCCCTCTCCACCCAGTTCCAGGCGCCACCAGCATTCCTTCACACATGGCTCTTGTATCCATAAATAACCACACCATTTTAGGTTTGCTGAGAAACTGTAAATAGATGGTGTAAATGGTACATTCTAAGTATTCTTTGCAAATGACCTCTTTCCCCCACTGGACAGTGTGCCCTTGAGATTTCACCTTGTTCATATGCATAGATCTACCTCATTTTAACTGCCGACCAGCACTTCACATACAACCAAACGTGTTTTATTTATCTGTCCCTCCCCCTCGGGAACATGGAGACTTTTCCTCCCTCCCCACTCTCTCTCTTTCTTCTCTCCCCTTTTCTTTTTCTATTACCACCAGCCGTGGGCATCCTTCCGGCTGTCTCCCGGGTCACGTGTGCGTTTTGAGGGCGCCTCCGTAGAGGCGGGGCTGCTCCTGACTCTTCCTCTGTATCTCATGGCTGCAAAATTGCTTTCCCTCGCCTGCCAGCGGCGACGTACTGAGCTCCCACTTCTCCACATCCTTGCTGATCACTTGGTGTTATCAGACATAGGTATCCACCCATCTGACGGGATGACGTATTGTCTTATTGTTTGAATTTGCATCTCCCTGAGATTGAACATCTTTTGCATATGATTATTGGACCCTGGTTTCCTTCTCTGTGAATCCTGTTTATATCTTTTGCTCATTTATCAACTGGGCTTTTTTCTTGTTGATTACAAGGATAACATATATTCTACATATTAATCCTTTATCATATTTGTTGGCTGCCAATAATTTCTTTAAATCTGTCGGCTGGTTTTTCATACTGTTTGTGGTTCCTTTATGATACAGGTGTTTTCCTTTTAAGAAAACCAACTTAATATATAAGTATATATATATGTGTTTCCTTGATAATTTATGATTTTCACATCTTAAGAAATCCTTCCATATCCGGATGTCATAAAAATATTTGCCCATGATTTTTTACGTATTTTTTTCCTTTTTCCTTTTTTTACATCTACGTTTTTAATCCATCTGGACTCTGTTTTTGTGAAGAGTGTGAGCTAGGGAACTAATTTTAACTTTTGCCATACGGCTAGTCACTTTCCCAGCGTCACTTACGGAATAGTCCGTTTTCCCCCCACTCATGCGTAGGGTTACCTCTTTCATGTACAAATATAACATATAAATGCTGTGCCTTTAGTGCTCTCCTGATGACTTCCAACTTCCTGTTTTATCTCTGTGCCTGAGGACTTTACAGAACCACGAGCCTGGAAGTGCTGGACGTGAACCTCCCGTGGGAGCAGTTCCCAGCCCCAGTCTGAGAGGCCTGGCTTGTGACTGTCCCAGTACCTCCTCACTCCCCAGGTGGGATAATTCTGGGACAGAGTTTACATCCCTTCCCAGAGTTTCCGCACGGGAAGCGGCACCCCAGCCCACTATTCACCCTTTGCAGACTGTGCCTCTCTGCCCACCTCATTCCCTGCACCTCCCACTTCAGCCGTCTCAGAGCTTCTGGAAGAGCTAAACCCACGTGTGTGGATGTGCTTCCAGCTCTCTAATCGACCCCACTCCTTTATTTGTCTGTCGTGGCCCCGATCAGCTTCTTGAAGCCGGTGAACTCAACCCCATGTCACACAGCAGGTTGACATGAGAACCAGCCTCCAAATCCTCACGTCATCTTCACGTTGTCCTCTGCCACGAAACTCTTCTCTGTTGGCCTTCGCATCTGGCTTTCATGTTGATTCTCCTGGTCTTTGCCCTCGTGATTCACCTCACCTGGCCCCTTACCCTGTTCCTCAGCGGCGTCATTTCTCTGCAGTTGAAACGGAGCAGGACCCTAGGGTCCTTGCCTCCCATGTCCTCCGCCTGCCTTTTGTCTGTAGAAAAACTTTAGCCAAAGAATAAGTTTAATCAGAGAAGTGAGAAAATGCAGAAGCAAAGGAAAACAGTCCAACAAGACTAAATAATAATAGTGTCGTCATTAAGCATAGTCAGGGGCCTTTAGTTCCTTCTCAAGGGCTGTGGATACTATCCTGTCTTGTAAATACTGAAACCTCCACCAGGTGGAAGAAGTTAACTGCACGATAACCAGACTGTAGCCATGACACAAGCTGCCACAATTCTGAGAATTTGCCTCGAGGAGGAAATGGGAACCAACCGACCCTGGAACTGAAGACTAACTGTACTTAAAACAGTCAAGATGAGGCTGGTCAGAGCACCGATGACCAATTTCAAGATGACCGTCAGAGCTGACTCTGCTGTTTCTGCGTGTAGCCCCTTCCCTCTGTCTATAAAAGCTCTTGCCCACTGGCTGTCAGTTGGGGGGAGTCGGCCTTTGGGCAGGAGTCCCCCCCTTCCCCTGGTTGCCGGCATCTGAAATAAAGCAAACTTTCCTTTCCACCAGCCTTGCCTCTTCATTGGCTTTTGAACGGCGAGCAGCTGGACCCCACTTTCGGTAACACAGTGGCTTAAGATAATTTGGATTTTCCTTCAGGCTATGGCTCGGGTAGATAACACACAGTCTATCACGAAAAAATAGAACCAAACTGGAGCAGCAGAAGAGTGCAGATAATTGGTGGTTGTCAACATGGTGCCCCTTGGGGTCCTTCTTGGGTCTTCACTGTGTATCTCAAAGAAAAAGCTGCAGCTTTTTCTCTGAGATACAAGTAGAAGCCTATGTTGATTTCACAATGTACTGTTCTTGTTAGGCTTGGAGAGATTGCCTGTACCCTTCACCTTTCCCCGCTGTACCTCACTGAGGAGTGATATGGGACCCGCAGGGGAAGCCTCAGTCTATCTCTAGTTCCTTTGGAGGAACTAGAAATTGACCTCAGAACACACTGTACCTCCTTTATTACCGTATGTCATGATTGGAACATAATTCTTATTATGCAGTGTGAGTATAGTCATTCTCAATTAATGCTTTTGTAGTCTTCTTAAAGTCTGGAGGTTTTTTTTTAAAACAATACCGCTATAGTTGTTATATGTAAACATCTGGACCCTAACCCCAGCCATCACGGTTAACGATCTACCGTCCAGGACCAGCAAAACCGGGTAGAGAGCCCTCGCGTAGAATTCTTAACCTTCCTATTTCTGTTGGGGAGAACTGCAGGTGTCTACAATATAGGTGACACATCTGAGACCAGGAAGTGACCATACAACTGTAGGAAGTGTACCGATGTCAGGGAAAGGGCGTGGTGCAGCCAGGGTAGAAGAATGGAAGGCCAGGAAGAGCCGCCTCATTCATTCCTTGGTCAAGTTTGAGAGCGCTGGGATGTGTTATCCTTTAGGAGCTCCAGCTCTGCCCAGTTTCCTTGTTCAGTTCTTCTTCCTGGGCTCTGGCCCATGATCCTTCTCAGCCCTGAGCAGAACTGAGTTAAACTACACAGAGAACCGGAAGTATAAGCTGTGATTCCAAATCGTGTGGTACATCTAACAGGACTATTCTGAAGCTTTTCTGATAACTGGTTTTGTCGGTGGCGCTGTTGTTTTTTTATCTATAATAAACATTATTCTTGTGACACAAACACAGGAATTTTACTTGCCTTACATATGTTTCCAAAGCTAGCTTCAGACATTTTTCTTTTCTTTTGTTTTTTTTAAATTAATTTATTTATTTTTGGCTGCGTTAGGTCTTCGTTGCTGCGCGCGGGCTTTCTCTAGTTGCGGCGAGCGGGGGCTACTCTTCGTTGCGGCGCACGGGCTTCTCATTGCGGTGGCTTCTCTTGTTGCGGAGCACGGGCTCTAGGCGCGTGGGCTCAGTACTTGTGGCTCGCGGGCTCTAGAGCGCAGGCTCAGTAGTTGTGGCTCACGGTCTTAGTTGCTCTGCGGCATGTGGGATCTTCCCGGACCCATGTCCCCTGCGTTGGCAGGTGGATTCTTAACCACTGCACCACCAGGGAAGTCCCTTTCCTTTTTTTTTGCAAATTTTGGTGGAGTTACCAATCCATTTAGTCTGTCTTCCCAGAGTGGTTTTCAGATAAATGACTTCTTCTGCTTGGAGGCTCTTAGTACAGTGTTTTAAGTGTTATTTACATCAAAATCACAAACTGGTTGGCGGCCCCCTCTTGGGCCGATCACCCCTGGGCCGGGGGTGAGGTCGGTGGGGGGCGGCAGCCACAGGCCCAGACAGGATGGGACGCAGTTGTCCAAGCTCCTTTCCCTATTCCTGGTGCTTTAAATTGCCTTTTACCCCGAGGAAAGGCTCCTGGTTCCCAGCACGCGATGTGATTGTTTCGGAAAGCCCCGTGGACTCCAAAGAGCTGTAATTAAGGAGCCAGGGATTCCCGTTGAGATAATTAAAAGGCGATGGCAGAGGCCTGCGAGTTAAACACTTTTTAGACCACGCGTATCTGCGCGCTTTCCTCTTTAAGTGTATGTTCCTTGCTGCGAGTACTTCATTTCTAGATGACCAAACTGATGCTAGTTCCAGTGAGCAGAAGCAGTGGTGTGGATCCTCCTGAGATCTCCACGCACCGTCGATCAACCCTACGGTGCAGCGACACCTGCTCCAGGGCCCGACTCGGTGCGTCCCACCCACCCCTGGGGCTCCACGTGTCGCCAGGAGCAGTCACTGTTAAACCCAGAGTGCCTTCTTCTTTGGCTCTCTGTCCCCCGAGGACAAAGGACGAAACTTCTCTGCGCTCCACACCACTCTGTTCCCGCCTCTGTTAATAGCACTCACCACCCTGCGTTGTAATTGCCTCGGTGTCTCCCATTTTCCCGGGGCCACGTGGACACAGGGCAGTGGCACCGCTCGCAGCGGAGTGACCACCTGGCTAAATCCTTTCTCATCCTTCCGTGAACCTGGGTTCTGAGGATGCTTCGCCTCTGCAGTCCTCAGATGTTCTCGCTGTGTCGTCATTGACTCTCTGCTCTCCCTCCTCTCACCAGCTGACTGTGACAGCTCTGCCCACCTAACCAGTGCCTGGCGTCTCGTAGGCCCTCAGTAAATACGACTAGCTAAATGAAAGCGGTCTGGTATTATCTTTTCCTCTCTCTTTTTTACTGCAGTTATCACAACTGGGGTAATTGGGTCGGGGGCAGACTTTCACCTTGAATTAATAAGTCCTACTCTCCCAGGTGATCAGCACTTTTGGCAAGAGTAGTTCTCACGAAATATTCTTTCATTTATGCAACCTCTCCCTGGGCTGAATTCCTACAGGTGTTTTCTCAAGGACTGGATTGGAGGATGTTTGAGTAGTGCCACCCAAGGTCACTTCCAGGACCATCCCTTCATGCCAGACCCAAGGTTCTAGACTCAGAGCCCTCATGAATATGTTACACAGGCAGGTAATGACAATGAAAGAAATATCTTCAAGGAGTCCTCCCCCGACCCACGTGTTGCTCAGCGCTTATCTCTGGCAAATTTGACTTTCCTTCCCCCATAAACACACAGATGTAGGAGATAGAGGAGGGATACCCAACCACTCTTTGGACTTATCGGATCCCACAGATGGATGAACCAGATTTAGATGGCATGCTGAGAACCTAAAAGTTTATGAGAACCTAAGATCTCTATGCAGATGTGTTTTAGCATCACCATGGAAACGTCCCCTCAACAGTCAGATAATGAGATGGTAATGAAAAAGATGGGATATCATAAACTAAAACAGAATAGAAGTGCAGGCAGTTGAAGGGGGAAGCAAGAGGAGGGGGTCAAAGAGAGGCAGAGTCAATTACATTAAAATCTAGAATTAGGGCTTGGAATTTGAGCGTTACAGATTTAGAACCTATTTGAGGCCTATCCCAGTTGACTACTGTGAAGATTAATAAAGGAAAAGCTCACTAAAATGGTGTCCGGAGGCCAGAAGGGGGAGCTCTCATGTACGTACCACTCCATGTCGATATAGATCCCACTGGGAAGAGAGGTACCTTGCATCTCTGGAGGGAAGTGACACTGCTTCACTACCCAGCAGGAGGAAGAAAGATTTTCTCTTTGCCTGGCAACAGTTCAGCCAATGAGAGACTGTCACAACTCAGCCAATGGAAAGCCACTATACTTCAAACTCTCAGTTTCCTCCAATGAACTCTTTGGTTACAACGGCTCCTCCTAACTCCCTCTTCTCCTCTATAAAAGAGTTTCCTCTCCTTTGCTTTACCAGACTTGCATGGGGTTTGCCCCAGTGGTATGCCCCAAATTGCACTTCCTTGCTGCTCCTGTATAAACCTGTTTTGCTGATAAAAATAACTGGCTGTTTTTATTGTTTTAGGTTAACACTACTATGATGCCTAACAAATAGAGTTTTGATGTATGAACTTTATCCTCCCGACTTGCTACAGTGCTCAGGCCTCAAATGGTCCATGGTGGCTTAAGCAGTGAGGTCTAACTGATTGATTTCTACCGGTGCTATATATTTCTCAGCTTGCTGTGCTGGAATACTGTCGGGGGAACAATAACAACTTCGGGAGAGCAGCGCAAGCCCTCTGGTCAGACTGGAACCTATGAATCTTGACATCACTTAAATGCAAGTGCTTTTTCTTCCTAGGATACTTCCCCCAAATTAAAGGCATCTCTCGTAGTTTCTTATTTGGGAGTAAATACTAACTAGTGCTCAAAGTTCCCATCATGTTTTCCACCGGGGGGTAGATATCCCACTCCAAGAGCTGAGTGGTCCCACCACCAGCAGCATCTTTAGTTCTAAAACAATGTCCACACCCAGATTTTAGCCCCTGGAAAGGGGGTCCCCAATATTATTTATCTTTGATTCCTCGGCATCTTGCACACTGCACACGTATAGTTAGGTAGAAGCTCATACGTATTTAGTAAATGGTTTTAGAGGAGACTGTCTCTTCGTAATCAGAGTGGTTTATTGAAGAGTTTGCCACTGTGATCAAAGCAACTAAGAGGGCTCAGAGATGGACGTTTCTACTGGGGTCTGGGATGACGTCTGAGAATCCTGAAATGCAGCTGTGCACATACTAATGCCCCCACCTCCTCTGACAGTTTATTTCCAAATGCTCCTGATTGCCTGGTTGAAGAAGAATTAGTTATTAGGTTCGGGAGTAGTTTTAAGGGTGTATGCATATTTAAAAGCACAGATGAAAGCATCTAAAAATTAAGACAGCTATTACAATAGCTCCACCCGTCACTATTCCTGTTAGCAAATTTGAGGCACATCTTTGGCACTGCGTCTTAAACCATGGGTCCTTCTGAACGGTACGTGTGATCTAGGTGGACTGGGAGCTCTGTCTGCGTGGCCTCTGTCCCTGCTGTCATAGCTTCCTTCTCAATGTACCAACCTTCCTGGATTTTGTGAGTCTCCCTGAGTCTTTGAAGACTGTGCACTACTCTTTTTTTCTCATGAAGTTGATGAGGAATAACCTTCTATAGAATCACTGTGACACCTTGTGGGCATGGCTAGGATTGCACGCCGGCTTTTGATTGTTCTAAATAATACTAGTCCCATGCGTCTTGCCTTGGGGCGGGCCAGGGCGCACTCTTCTCCACCGGAAAGCCTCACCGCCCCCTTCTCTGCATCATTCCCAGAAGAGCAAGGATTCTGGACCAGGAGCGTGCGCAGTTGGCATGTGTGATTCCGGGTGACAAGGCGACTCTGTTAGTTTGCTCCTGTCTTGAGTTTTCAAAACCGTCTCCCCACCGCAGACGCAGGATTGGACAGGCACGGGGTGTGTTAGCTTCCCACAGCAGCAAGGGCCACTCTCTCCCAACTCCGCAGCCCTTGGGGACTTCTTCACACTGAGGCAATGGGCCTTTGTGGTTCACCTTTGGCAAATACACTTCTCTCCCCCAGAGACAGATTTCCATGGAAACCAAACCCAGAGGGAGTGTTCTAGAGAGCAGGGAGTGGCAAAAACCACAAGAGAGGTGAGGGTAGAAAGCAGTTGTCTCAGGATTACATTGGAAATGTGAACAAGATGCAGAGGCAGCAGAAAAGCATGTGAACATTTAAAATGTTTTAAAATGTTTCTATTAATGGGAGTGAAAAACCATAGAAAAAGGAAGGCCGTACACAGAGCACGCACTGTGTGCAAGGCGTGATGCAAAGTGCTGAGGGGGTCAGGTGTCAAATGTGACCCCGCCCTCAATGACTTTGCATCCTCCACGCACACATAATCACAGCAAACAAGAGCACAGTAAAGTACCAAAGGAGCCGGGCCAGCATCACTGGGCAATAGGCACGCATGACTCTCACTTCAGGCCAAACCAATTACTTCTGGAGCCCACTCTGTTTTCACTTGGCTGCTCTATTATGTTACAATAAGCAGTGGGGGGGGTTCCCTGGAGGTCCAGTGGTTAAGACTCTGCGCTTCCACTGCAGGGGGCGCAGGTTCCATCCCTGGTCGGGCAACTAAGATCCCGCATGCCACGCAGCCAAAAGATAAGTAAAATAAAATAGAAAATAAGCAGTGAGAAGAACAAAGCCATTCTGGGGTGAACTGAAAGGAACTCAGTCGACTGCTCTGGTTCTCAACCCCTTCGAAGGAGGAGTTTTGAAGCATGGATGGGAGGTAGTAAGGCCTGGTTTACACTGCTGGTGATGGCGCAAGAGATGGAGTTAGATGACTTGGGAGAGAGCACAGTGGTTTATAACACTGGCAGCACGTGGGGATCACCTGGCGAGTTTTAAAAAACACTGATGCCTGGCCCACCCCAGAGATTCTGATTAACTTGGTTTAGGGAAGAGGGAGGAGCCTGTGGGATTTATGAATTTCCCCCAAATGATTCTAATGCACAGCCAGGTTTTAGAACCACTGGAAGGTCCTATTCCCAGCACCTTCCCCCTCCAGGTTCTGCGACACACACACACGCACACACACACACACTCGCCCTTGCTCTTGTAATTCTCAGCTTTGCAGAAAACTGGATTACGTGTTAAATGGAGGGGGACAGATTTCAGAATAAGCTAACGAAGAGGGTGATGTCGCAGGAAGGGTACTGCAGCAGCGGCTCGTGGGAAGGACTTACCCTGAGGGTGGCTCTGACACACGCCTCTGACCCTTGACGTATTTCCCTGCCCCAACTCTGAGCCGCTGTTAGCCACGTGATGTATCTGTGCCAAGGGTGGTGGAAACATACCATGCTTTTCAGCGTCAGTTATGACACTCCACGTCCCTGCTGTCCGCCTCCCTGGGCTGGAGTCCCTGTGTCTGCCTTCTCCATGTATCCTGTTTGTACCTATGCTTTTCCTTCTGCATCTCTGTTAAAAAAAAACAACAACCAGAAAACAGAAAACACGCGTTTTTAACAGAACAAGGAGAACTTGTTCTATTTTCTGACAATGAACTTGAGCCCGTAAAGGAGTATCGGGTTTATTTTGTGTCTTCTGGTGGTAAACATGTGCCACGACACATGACATACTCCTGGTTTTGCGTTGTTTGCGTGATAGTTTGTTGCAGTGCGAGGAGTTACTTATTTGCTGTGATTTTGGGAATGTTGAGAAAATGCTCTTTTCCCCTGACAATCCAAGTTACTACTGAGGAAGCCTGGCGGTGGGCAGGACAGAGTGGACCGGGGCACTTAGGGATTATTGAAGTAACGTGGGGGATGAGGGGGCAGTCATAAGAAGATCCTACACTGGGGAAGTAGCAGGAAAAGGAGGAAGAAGTTGGATGTTGCTTCACGAGACGTTCTGAGGGCGGATTTGATGGGATATGACACTTAGGCAGGAAGGAGAGGGAAAATCCTGGGTGATGCCGACTGAAAAAAAATGCACAACGTGAGAGCTGTGAGCTAAGTTTTATTTGGGGCAAAATGAGGACTATAGGCCAGGAGACAGCATCTCAGAGAGCTCTGGGGAGCTGCTCCCAAGAGGTAGGGGGGAAGGTCAGTATATATGTGATTTTGGTGAAGGGGGTACATGCAACCAAACACACATTTTTGCAGAAGTTTTCTGCTGGTCACGAGGAGCAGACGTCACCATGAAGGATTTTAGTGCTTTTCTAGATACAAGGAGATGCAAGAATTGGGCTCATAAGAGCTTCTCCGGAAAATATCTAACTGTCTGAAGACCTGTTCTGCCAGTTTTTTTCAGAGCACAGAGGGCCTCATTTTTGCTCTCCACCCTGAACCCCTTGCGGGAGGTGTTGAAGGTCAGCAGCTGCAGCGACTCATAATTTAATCCTTGTAGAGGCAGATGGCAAGTACCAATTTGTAGGTGATAGTGACCACAGGATTTCAAGCTTGTGTGGAAGAAAGAGTAGCGGCAGTGTGTACAGAATCAGAGCAGACTTGAGAAGGAAATGGTGGTGGGAGCTGACATATTTGGTTTCATGGTATTGAGCTTGAAGTTCCAACAGGAGGCCACGTGGAAATGTTCAGTGAGCCGTTAGGAGCTGAAGAGAGAGTTTGGCGCTAGAGACACAGATTTACTACCTCAGATGTGACAGTAAAGTTGTGTGAGAGCTAGAAATTGGTACAGGAGAAGGGATACAAAGGAAAAAGAAAGTCACGCCAGAGTTTTGAAAGAATTCCAATATTTATGATAACTGAACAGGAAAACAGATACCAACGAAGAACCAGGCACAGGGTGAGAATGAGAACCAGAACATGACCTAAGTCAGAGAAGGAGAGCTTCTCAAGGTGCTGGTGGTTAGTCCTGTGAGATGTGGCCAAGAGGTCAAGTAGGCCGCCCATGGCTTTCATGAGAATCCCCCTATTTCACCTGTTTCTTTCTATGCTGTTAGCAGCCATGATAACCAATGCCTAGATCCTTTACTTCATTAGAGATTAGAAAATGGCAATAGTCCTGTTCATCATTTCTTCTGTATTTATTAGCTCGAATATATATTTTTCTAAAGCATGCGTTTATTTATTTATTTATTTTTTGGCTGCGTCGGGTCTTAGTTGCAGCACGCGGGATCTTTCGTTGCGGCGTGGGTTCTTCGTTGTGGTGTGCGGGCTTCTCTCTAGTTGTGATGTGTGGGTTTTCCCTCTCTAGCTGTGGCATGGGCTCCAGGGCTCGTAGGCTCTGTAGTTGTGGTACTCAGGCTCAGTAGTTGCGGCACGCAGGCTTAGTTGCTCCGTGACGTGTGGGATCTTGGTTCCCCGAGCAGGGATCAAAACCGTGTCTCCTGCATTGGAAGGCGGATTCTTTACCACTGGACCACCAGGGAAGTCCTTAGCTCAAATATTTTTATAAAGAGAAACTTTCCCTCATCTACTATTTGATTAGCCCGTGGTAGAGTTTTCAAGGGAAAGACAGGATAATAGTTTGCAATCTTTCCCTTATTTACTGGCTTTCAAAGTAGAGTCAGTTCCCTGGCATCCTCCAAGGGCAGATGACTAAGGTTAGGGTATTTTTGGGGGGGACAATTTATTAACTCAGGGATCAAATAATATTTGACGTTGTTTAATCCACCACAGCAATCATCTTTATTAATGCTCAGATGTTTCTCTCTTTGGTCCATGGGAGTCTTTTCAAGTTGCTTCTTTCATTCTTTGACGGCTTTCTTGCTGAATGATATGATTTTCCAGGCTTACCTTGTACATTTCCTGCCCCATGTCTGGAAGCAGCCATTTCTCCAAGACCACGGTCTGTAAACTAGTGACACTCATTGCCACCAGTTAGGTCATCATTTCTAGGCCTTTGCAATGGGCAGAACTAGGATATTTAAAGATTAAAAAATAAACCTCATAAGTTCACACTGTCACTTCCTTTTCAATTCAGGACTATAAGATAATTAGTCTCGCTTGTCTCTTATGTTTTTTATCAGTGTGTTCCCGAACTAAGAATCCTGGTTCGCAGGGACACGTAGATGACAGAATTAGATATCACAAAGTTATTAATTTGCTTTTTCCAAAATATTTTCAGAATAACAATCCCAACACTTTTACCATTAGGATTACTGAAGACGGTTAAAATTAAATTTTTTTGCATATGCTCTCTGAATTTTTTAAGTTGTACTACGGTCTACATTGTCAGAGAATCCAGCTATCTTATACTTTTTCATAACTTTCTTTAAGTCTCCACTGTACATTTAAATATATGTGTAATGCTCGGTGCCAGTATTTAAGGTGATGTCTCTCCAAGGCATTGTGGCTGATTATTGCTCTTTTTCTAATAGATTCTAAGGAAGAACTCAGGAGAACAATATTCTTTTAGTTCTTGTGTGCAGAGGACATTTTGCTGCTTTTATACTTGAAAGTAAGTTGGAGACTTCCGTGGTGGTGCAGTGGTTAAGAATCCACCTGCCAGTGCAGGGGACACGGGTTTGAGCCCTGGTCCGGGAGGGTGCGGAGCAACTAAGCCCGTGTGCCACAACTACAGAGCCTGCACTCTAGAGCCCGCGAGCCACAACTACCGAGCCCACATGCCACAACTACTGAAATCTGCGTGCCTAGAGCCTGGGCTCCGCGACAAGAGAAGCCACCACAATGAGAAGCCCGCGCAACAAAGAGTAGCCCCCGCTCGCCGCAACTAGAGAAAGCCTGCATGCAGCAACGAAGACCCAACGCAGCCAATAAATAAATAAATAATTAATTTTAAAAAAAGAAAATAAATTGCCCTGTATATAAAGTCTTTGACTTACATTTTCTTCCTTTGGGTACCTTAAATATACTACTACATTTTCTTCTAAGAAAAAGAATTGTGGTCAAAAAGTCTGATGGTGATCAAATTTCTTTCCCTTTATGTCACTTGGTATTTTAACCTGGATACCTAAATAATTTTTTCTTTTTCTTTCAAGTCTAGTAATTTTACTAGAATACATCTTAATTAATCAATCTGAGTCAATTTTCCTAGGCATATGAGGTATCCTGTCAATATGTAGGTAGTTTCAAATTCTCCTTTTATTTCAGAAAAGTCTTCCTGAATTATAGTTTTCAGTGTTCTGTTTTTTTTTTTTTTTTTTCTTTTATTTTTTTTTTTTGGGGGCTTCTACTTTTTTATTTTTGCATTTTCTTTACCTGTCTCCCTTATTTACCACTTCTTGCCTAATCCAATTTATCTTTCTCTTCATTTTTTAATATTTTGTAACATTCTATTTTTATTAAGGCATTATCCATCATGTTTATTTGCTCTTGTGTTCCTTTAATTCGTTTTCATTTCTGAAATGATTTTTCTCTGTTTCTAATTCTTTGCTGAGTTTTATCACTTTCTTTCTGAGATTTCTGTTTCAGACGTGTATTTTCCTTTTATATGTCTTACCATTTTTTAAAAAATTTATTTTATTTTTGGCTGTGTTGGGTCTTCGTTGCTGTGTGTGGGCTTTCTCTAGTTGCGGCGAGCGGGGGCTACTCTTCGCTGCGGTGCACGGTCTTCTCATTGCAGTGGCTTCTCTTGCTGTGGAACACGGGCTCTAGGCACGCGGGCTTCAGTAGTTGTGGCACGCGGGCTCAATATTTGTGGCTCACAGGCTCTAGAGCGCAGGCTCAGTAGTTGTGGCGCACGGGCTTAGTTGCTCCGTGGCGTGTGGGATCTTCCTGAACCAGGGCTTAAACCTGTGTCCCCTGCACTGGCAGGCGGATTCTTAACCACTGTACCACCAGGGAAGTCCCTCTCTTATCATTTTTTGATGTCTTTTTGCTCATTTTGAAATATCAGGTTATACTTTTCATCTCTCTTTGTGGGATTATGTCTAAGGGATGTTACTCTGCTTCTTCATCTCTTTGACCTTGATCATTTTTATGTGAAATTAGTTTTCCTGAACTTTTAGAATGAGACAGGGTTCAAGAGCACCTTCCTGACCTCACGGATCTCCCTCTTCTGTTGATTTTACGTAGTGTTAAAAAATACGGCAGTTTGCTCCCTTTCCTTTCCGGGTTCTGTTCCCCTCTCCCACGTTTATCTGCACTTTCTTTTTTCTTTGTGTCTGTTGTCCTAGTCTGGCTCAGTCTGGATTCTGTTATCAGCGGTTCCTCCTCAGTATTGAACGTGCTCTGGGGCGGAGGGGCTGGGGGTTTGGCTGTTTTGTTTTGAGAGTTCATAGACCATTTCAGCCTTTGCAGACCTTCCTCAGTAACCCTCGACTCACCTGCTATTGGAGTGTGCAGACCCCTTATGGTCTCATCTCCTGTTCTCCAGCTGGGCTTGGTGAGCTTCTCAGGTGGCCACTGATGGCTGCTTCAGAGTCCTTGGTCCATCAGGTGCCCTGAGGCTTCCCTTGGTACAGCTGCTGATGCCATGAAGATCTTGAGCTGCCAGAGGTTTGTCTGCACCTCTTGGGTTTTTGGAACCTGTGGAACATCTCGTCAACCTAGTTGTATTGTAGGTATTGTCCTCGGGCCTTTCATTTTGCCATCCTAGTTTATTTTATTACTTTTATGGAGGGGTCTGAGGAGGTTAGAAAATATGCTGCCACCACTGCTACCTTTGCCTTTCCCAGTCCCATTTTCCCAGATTTCCCCCAGATTTCAATTCTTGACCATCTCTTCCTTTTATGTGTACGTTTTGAGTAAACCCCTCACATTCTTTGCTTTTATCCTTGTTCCCTTGACCCCTAGAGCCACCCCTCCCATCCCCACCCCTCCCTCAAGCTTCAGTCCCTTATTTTCTGCAGCCACTTAGTATCCTCACTTAGATGCCCCAGGAGCACCTCAAACGTGTATCCTTGTGATTTACTGTCACACCTGTTTCTCTTTTCTTGGAAAGGGTACTTTTTTGGGGAGAATTTATTTTTCTAACCAAGCCAGTGTGGTTGGCAAGAGATCCTCTCGTTGTCCCAAAATGTGTCCCTTAGAAATTACTTATAATGTTGGTCTAGAGACGTAAATAAGCTTTATTAAAATAGAATACTTTTAAAGAATTTGCTTATTTTGTTTTCCTTTCTTTTGCCAACGTAATATTTAAAAGTTTTAGAACATACATTTATTATAAAAACAATATAGGTTTATTATAGAAAATTTGGAAAAATGCAGAAGTCTCACAGTCCCAAAGAGAGTCTCCACCCAAAGATAAGCACTATTAACATTTTGGATGTTTACCTTAAATTTTTTTCAATTTGGATGTATATTTATTACTTACAGTTTTTGGTGGGCATTATCCTTTATCATTTGGTAATCTTGGAAAGCACAGTTTAAAAATGATAGTATGGTATTTTGTTGTATAGATGCACCATAATTTATATTTTAATTGGCACTTAAGCTGTTTTCCAACCTTCCTACTAGTATAAATACCACTGCGATAAAGATGATTGTATATGAAACTTCACGGATCTCTGATTATTTTCCTTTAGGAATAATTCCTAGCAGTGAAATTCTTGAATCAAAGGATATCCATAGTTTTAAGGCTTTTGGTATACATTACTAAATTTTTCTCTAAGAACTGCACACCAATTTGCTATCATATCATGAGTGCATAAAATTCAAAATTTCTTCGTGCTGCTGTTATAAAAACCAGTTTTTGCCAGTTTGATAGACACAAAGGCATTTCACTGTTACTTGGATTTGAACTTGCGATATCACTAGGATGGTTCAATATTGTACCATGTGCATAATAGCCGAGAGTATTTCATTTTGTATTAGTTCCCAGCACGTGGGTACCATGAGTGCGAAGGGCGTATGCTTCCCAGGTGTCCACATGTCGCAACGCTTGAAGGACTTGTTCAGCTGCAGTCTCTGTCAGCGTCAAAATGATTTGTCAAAACAGTATCTTCAGCGAGTACACGTTTTACAGAGCTGGATTTTATGTGGGTGCTTAGCATGTTGTTTTTAAATGACAGGATTATTTAAAATATTGTTAAATAATGAACAGTCATCGAATTCTCCCTCACACCTGCTGGTAATAATAACAGCCATAATTCACTCTATATACTTGCTAAGCGCTTTGCAAACAGTGCCTCATTTAGCGCAGCCTCGTGAACTCGGCACTCGTTTCTGCGTTTTCCATGACTCAGTGAGCCTCAGACATCCCAGGCATGTGGCCGAGGTCACAGAGCTATTAGGTGATGAAGAGGCAGAACTGAAGCTCGCTTTGAAACCAACTTTAAAATCTACCTTCTGAACTATTCCGCTGTTTTATTTGGGGCGAAATGAGGACTAATAGCCAAGGAGACAGCATCTCAGATTAGCTCTGAGAAACTGCTGCAAAGAGCTAGGGGAGAGGTCAGTGTTCTGTATGACCCCAGCGGGAGAGGTCAGTGTTCTGTATGACTCCAGCGGGGAGGGGTGGGTGCCGCCAAGCACACGTTCTGGCAGAGGGTTGCTGCCAACATGTCACCAGGAGCAGGTGTCCCCATGAGTGATTTTAGTGCTTTCTAGATATGAGGAGATGCAAGAAATCGGGCTCATAAAAGCTCCTCCGGAAGATGTTTAACTCTCTGAAGGCCTGTTCTGCCAGTTTTCCCCAGAGCACAAGGCGCCTCGTTCCTGATCTCTGCCCTGAACCCCTTTCGGGGCCTGTTGAAGGTCAGTGGTCACAGCAGTTTGTGACTTAATCCTTGTAGAGGCAGATGGCGAGTGCCAGTTTTTAACTGGCAATGCTAAGGGGTTTTTCCTCACTCCGTGGTTCGTAACCCTGTTGCACACTAAGATCAGTGGAGAACTTCTAAAAAGTACTGAAGCCAAGTCATATAATCCAGGCAAATTGCATCAGGATCTCCAGGGGCGGAGCCCAATCATTCATATATTATAGAGGCTTCTTAGGTCATTGTAACGTGCAGCCAGGGCGGACAGCCATTGCTAGTAAACATTAACCAATGTGCCTAAGGAAAGAGTCGTGCTCTGTCAAGTTCAAAGCCTCGGTGTCCCATGCTATTTGTATCCCAACCTGTGTTTTGGAACAAACTCCTTTCTCTCAGCTCAATTCAGCATTCTTATTACTAATCCCTCCTCCCTCCCCCACCCCCCCGTCTCTGTCTGTCTGTCTCTCTTACACACACACACACACACACACACACTAGCCCAGAATCTCTATTCACAGAAGCAGTAGTAGGGATGCCAGACCCAAGTCGGGGTGTGTTCTCTGGATGCCAAGGTCAAGTGCAGACGTAAAACGTCGCTCATCCAAAGGCTGCAGTGGATCAAGCCAAGAAGGACGATTCGAAAGCCCAGCCCTCGGAGAGACTGAATCAAAAGTTCGGCAGAGAGTCTTCCACCCAAGACAGCAAAATAATCTGCGGATGAGGCATCCAGGGATGGGGACCAGATGGTCTGGAAGAGGGCTTTCTAGAGACCACTGGTGTTGCTGGATCAGAGAAGAAACGGAGCCGTCAATGCAGAGGTCGCTACCTATTGGCTCATAGATGTGTTTGCTTTTCCTTGACATTTCAAAAAAATTGAATCACAGTTAAAACTAGGAGATTGCATACACACACACACTGAGTTTCCAGCATTAAAAACATCTGAAGATTTGGCAACACCGGGCAATTTTTCCCACATGGCACCAGAGAGTGGCCCTGGGTGGCGGCTCTCCACTTTAAAGGGAAGAGGGAGCCTCCAGCACCCCACAGCCCGGACAGGGCGCCTGCCACCTATTTGACTGCCAGTACTGTGACTGCCAGTACTGACATGCGTTGACATTTGTGGCTTCTGACGTAAGATTCCAAACCAGCCTGGACATGAAGCAGTCACCGAGTACCAACTTCTCATTGGTTGGTTTCTATGGTAGCCTTTGCTTCCCTCCAAATATCCCTGCAAGAGGTTATGGCTGCTGCTTTGTGGGCCAAGGAGGCTGGCTGCAGAGCCACTATTTCTCTCTCATTGGCGTGCCGTGTAGTCAGCATTCACTGTTAGAGCCCTTCCTCCCCAGAGTCGGGGCAGGGGAGGGACCCCCACTGTGCCCATCACGGAACTTCCCCTGTAGCATCATAACCGCATCTCCGTCCTCCAGGCAGATGGCTGGAGCGTGCGCGTGCGCAGTCCCGGGGGCTGCCCCAGCCTCGGCCTCTTCCTGCCCGCCCTTCCTAGCAAAGTTTGATAGGAAAGTTCTTAGAAAAAGTCAAGTGAACTGATTATTCCTCCCAAGGATAAGTTTTTTGTTCTCTCTGAGTTGACCTGACCTGTTTTTCTGAAGGTTTATTTCTGTATTTTTCCTTAAAGACATAATGATCAAGTTCTTTACATGTAACCGGTTAAGTGGAAGGTCTGAATGCTCTGACTTCTGTGCTCCTTCTCATAGGGCCCGGCTTCCCTGATGACGGCAGTGATGACAAAGGAAAGCAGATCAGATATTTCCATAAAAAGTCCTTTCTCCTGGGAGAGCAAGACAGCCCTGGGGTCTCTTTGCTTGTTGCAGACAATAAGTAATTAAACAAACACACCAATAAGTACATAAGCCCCAGAGAAATATATGGTCAAAAAGACTAAGTTCTTACAACCATGCACTTAAAGTTCATTTTCTTCATTCTCTTATGTATTCTAAATATTAAGAAAAAATAACCCCACACCTGGGTAAAGTAAAAGGATGACCGTGTCCTTTTATTGTCATTTTCAAGCATTGTCTAAGGGGGGTTGTCCCTTTGTTTCACTTACTATTTACTGTTGGTTAGATGTTAGAAATTAGATGTTGACATGGAGGTATATTAGGAGGAAATGATTTTTGTCCAGGAGGGGTACATATGATTCTCTCCTTTAGAAACAACAGTGACAAAAGTTTTGGTTTCATTGCCCCGTAGATATAAAATCTGTTTTACATCTAACCTGACCATCTTATTACAGCGTTATATCGTTCAGTGCCCAGTCTTTCCAGTTCTCTTTGAACGAGCTTTACAAGTCTGCTAGCTCCTTCGTTAATGAATAAAGCAAATTTCTGAAGCACGTTGTTTCTATTTTTGTATAAGAGTCTTGTTTTTAACTTAAAAAACGATACTTTGGCACTAGCCTTATCCCCACAAAGAATTTTTGGTGGCCCCAATCTCCTGTTCACGGTACAGAGCTTCTTTCCTTGTTTGCTGTGGGCGGCAGCAGGCAGAACTTCGGAAATGCTTTTGTAGTTAATGTACGTATGAGATTAACACTTGGTGGAGGAAGAGAGGACTGATCAGGTAGCTTCAGTTTAGGGGAAGAAAAACCAGATGAGGTTATTCACGGGTAAAGCCAGCACCATTTCCTGCTGCCTCTGCTTGGCAACAACACAACCTCTGCTGCTGACGCAGTAATTTCAGGCTCAGGCTTGCAAGGGAAGCAGAGTACTCACTGCGTTTCTCTTTTGACCCACGATTCTTTTGGAGACTCTTTTTATCCACTCTACCCCACTTCCGTGCATCCTGGCATCCGAGAGTAAGAGGCTCAGAGGCCACCTGGCTAAGCCACTAGGGAGGGTCAACAGGCTTCTAATAAAGATGTTCCTGAAGGGCTAAGGGGAAAGTCAATTTAAAATTCGTATTTCAGATGAGCTGGGAGGTTTGCTTTACTATAAAGAGAATGAATTATTTAATAATGGTAATGAAATCACTGTGTAGCTGTATTCTAAGACAGTGTTAGGTTCTGTTTGACTATCTTTACGTGTACTATTTCAGGAAAAATATATTCTCTTCCAAATATTGGAATAGGTTTGGAAACTTAAATGTAATGATTATCTGTGAAACGATATAGTAAACAGGGAAAGTTCTTTGCAAGCTGTGTAGTGTTATATTTTGCCACGAATGTTATTTATTATCAACGCAGCAATTCAGTGTAACCTGAATGTCCCCAAGTCTACAGATAACTGAGAGGTGGCCATTCCTTTGATATCCAAATAGAATAACTCGCGTCCACAGCCCACATTTGGTTTTAGTAAGTTCAGTCCTCTCCTAAATATTTCTGAGCATTCCTGGAGAGCGCGTGTCAGCTACAATCTCTGGTCATCAGCTTCTCTCCCTGGCTCCTCCTGACACCTGCTTATTGCCTCTTGTTTTCTTGTGGACCATTCACCTGCCAGCACCATCCCAGTCCTTCCTTGATTTCCTAAGGAAGGGCTAAAATAAATCAGACGCTAATTTAGCAGTTAATAAACATTTGCTGAAACCACTGGTGGATACCAGAGAGGAATTAAGATACAAAATAGGAAACAACTCAAAATACCCTTCAGGGGCTTCCCTGGTGGCGCAGTGGTTGAGAATCTGCCTGCCAACGCAGGGGACACAGGTTCGAGCCCTGGTCTGGGAGGATCCCACATGCCGCGGAGCAATTAGGCCCGTGAGCCACAACTACTGAGCCTGCGCGTCTGGAGCCTGTGCTCCGCAACTAGAGAGGCCGCGATAGTGAGAGGCCCGCGCACTGCGATGAAGAGGGACCCCCACTCGCTGCAACTAGAGAAAGCCCTCGCACAGAAACGAAGACCCAACACAGCAAAAATAAATTAATTAATTAATAAGCTAAAAAAAAAATACTCTTCAGGACCTGCCTCTCACCATATTTCTGGGGTCTACTTCGAGCCAGGGTCCTTTCTACTCTCTCTTTTGCCCTTTTTCCAGAGGGAGCTGAAAGTCATTCAAAATTAGAGCATCACCCACTTCACGGGGACTAGCCTTTCATATTATGACACGCAGAACTTTAATTCTCTTTCACTGGACCTCCCCACTGTAGCCAGCACCCTGGGTCTTACGGTTTGTAACCAACAACACTCCAAAGATTAGTTTCCCTAAACAAAAGACCCACTCCCGCTTGTTCCCGTATTGTTTACAATATCCTTTTATTATCTTTTTAATACATATTGAATCTTGATATTGTCAGTTTATATTCTCTTTCTTCATTTTTCTCTCTTTTTCTTGATAAATCTGACCGGGGCGGGGGGGGTTGTAATTTCATTAGTCTTTCCAGAGAAGCAACCTTTGACTTTGTGGATTTTCTGTCTCATTCACCTGTTTTCTAGTTCATTGCTTCCTGCTCTTATCTTTATTATTTCCTCCCCTCTATTTTATTTGTATGTAACTTCTTATTCTTTTCCTAGCTTCTTTATCTTTTCATTTTTATAGAGGTATCATTGATATATAACGTTATATTAGTTTCGGGTGTACCACATAATGATTGGATATTCGTATTCACTTCGAAATGATTACCAAAATAAGTCTAGTTAGCATCCATCGTCATACATAGTTAAAATTTTATTTCTTGTGATGAGGACTTTTAAGACGCACTCTCTAAGCAACTTCTGAGTATGCAATGTGGTATTATTACTACAGTCACCATGTTGCACTTTAGAGCCTCGTAACATATTTATTTTATAACTGGAAGTTTGTACCTTCTGGCCCTCTTCGCCTATTTTGCTCACTCTCTACCCCCATCTCTAGAAATCGCCAATCTGTTCTCTGTATCCATGAGCTGTCTTTGTTGTCTTTGTTGTTGTTATTTTAGATTTGACATATAAGTGAGGTCATACAGTATTTATTTTTCTGTCGGACTTATTTCACTTACCATCATGCCCCCAAGTCGTTCCATGTTGTTGCAAATGGCAAGATTTCCTTCTTTTTCATGGCTGAGTAATATTCCATTGTGTGTGTGTGTACACATATGAGTATAAAATACCACATCTTCTTTATTCATTCATCTATCGATGGACACTTAGGTTTTTATTCTAGCTTCTTGATGTGGACACTTGGATTATTGACCTTTCAGCCTTTCTTCTTTTCAAGTGTAGGTTATGGCAGACGTGGAGATGTACCATTCAGACAACCCTTCAGGAAAGAACCACCCCCACTGCTATCAGCCTCCAGCTGTTATCTCCTTCAGGGCTACTGTCGTTTCAAGCCAAGGTCATGCTTTGCATGGGGAAACCTCCCAGGCAATGTCTGAGTAAAGCAGGGGTAGCTGACTGCATTCTCTTCTCAGGGCTGCTCCCGGCTAATGACTGAGATAGATGGTGGACAAGGGCTTGGCCATGTCCACCAAACCCAGACTCCTGTACAGGACAGCCTTTGCCCTGCAAGTCCTTTTGGGGCACAGAGACCTGGGGCATCAAATTGGCATTGTGGTCTGATGTAGGATAACTTCCTCATCTGCAGGAAGTTATGGAGATGTTACTGAAACATGACATTCCTAGGGACAAAATAGTTGGCAGCCTACCAAGGTGTGTGTGTGTGACTATGTATATATACTTGAAAGAAAGCAAGAATGGGAGAAAAGGGGACTGAGGCTGTTCACGCTTCAAAAAGTTATGATCCCTTGCCCACTTTCTAGGTATTTTCTAAAGACCATACAAAAAGTAAGCCCACTGGATTTTTAGTTTAATTCCATACTTTGTATGATTTCAGTCCTTTGAAGTTTGTTGAGACTTGCTTTATGATCTAGCATGTGGTCCATCTGGGTCAATGTTCCCTGTGTTCTTGCAAAGAATCTATAGTCTATATTTGTTGGGTTTTATGTACCATATAGGTCAGTTAGGTCAAATTGGTGAATTACGTTGTTTAGATCTACTGTATTCTTGCTAATATGTTTACCTCCTTGGTCTATCAGGTACTGAGAGATGTGTGTTAAAATTCCCAATTACTTTACACAAATACCTTGCACATGGATGTTTACACCACCTTTATTCATAATTGTCAAAACTTGGAAGATGTCTTTCAGTGGGTGAAATATTTCAAGATACGAATTTTAGAAATCTTGATAATTTGTTGCTTTCTTGTCAAATCTCTAATGCCTTTAATGCTTTTTTAGAACCATATCAGACAGTGCTATAATGTTTGCTTTGACTCTCAAACATAATTTAGAAAATCAAGAGGAAGAGAGCCTATTGTATTATTTACCCATATTTCCCCTTACTATGCTCTTTTTTTCCATCCTGATATTCCAAGGTGTTTTTCTTTTATCATTTTCTGTTTAGAAAACTTCCTTTAAGCCATTCTTTTAGGGTAAGTGTATTGGTGACACATTCTATTAGTTTTCTTTTATTTGAGAATATCTTGATTTTTCCTTTATTCCTGAAGGACATTTTCACTAAGTACAGAATTCCGAGTTGAGAGTTTTTTCCCTCTCAGCTCTTGAAACATACGGCTGCATCCTTTGACCTCCATGTTTTCTTATGCCCTCAACTCCCAGAGCCCAGGTCTCCAGTCCCAGCCTCTCCCTTGAGCTCATTTCTCCTGCCACTGAGTATTCTCACTAGGACACCCCAGGAGCACCTCAGACTACATCTTTGTTATAGCATCTCCCCCATAGTCTCACTCCTGTTTTCTTTCTCAAAAATACTTTTTGGGGAAGGACTTACTTTTTCTAATGAATTCAGCGTTACTGGTGAGAGATTCTCCCAGTGTTTTTTTAAGCCAGATTTTTTTTTTTTTTTTTTGCGGTTCGCAGGCCTCTCACTGTTGTGGCCTCTCCCGTTGCGGAGCACAGGCTCCGGACGCGCAGGCCCAGCGGCCACGGCTCACGGGCCCAGCCGCTCCGCGGCATGTGGGATCTTCCCGGCCCGGGGCATGAACCCGCGTCCCTTGCATCGGCAGGCGGACTCTCAACCACTGTGCCACCAGAGAAGCCCTAAGCCAGATTTTAAACGTTTTTTTCCACTGGGAGGATTTGTCCAGGTAACTAACCCGTCATTTAAAGGCATTAGAATGTGCCTTATTTTCTTGTGGGTTTGTGTGTGTGGTATGCGTGTGTGTGTGTGAGCTACTGACTTTTGTTAGAAATTTATCTATGGAGATTCCCTGAGTCCTGGGTTGAAGTTGAGGACTTGTTTTTTTCCCACCAGTCCCTTTGGAGCTCTACCAGTCAGTGACCTCCTCAGGTTAAAACTTGAGGTTTTTCAGATTCATAGGTAACAGGAACCCAAATCCACATGAAGTCCAGCTTGTGGCTAATAATTCCCGGGGGATTATTCTAATTTGACTCCTTCCACCTCCAGGATTGAGATGGTCAGTTTCCTTCTCTTCCCTTGTGCTCGATGCTGCTTCTTACTCCACAGTGGGTAAAGGTCTTCGGAGTCCCAGCTTTTCGTGAGAATCCCATTTTCATTCTGCACCTTGGGTGTGCTCTAGGCTCCACCTTCTGTCCGCTGTAACCAAGGAAGTCACTAAAACACACAAGGAATCCAGGTTTGGCCAAAATTTTCCAGGGCAGGTCCTGGCTTTGGCACTTCCAGGGTTCCTGGTCTCACTGCACTTTGGAGGTTGGCATATACTTTACTTTTACAGAAGCTTAATGTTCAAAAAAAGTTTTTTAAGGTTTCTTTTCTAGTATTTAGATTATTTTCTAGTATTTAGATTATTTTATTTGGTTGGGTTGTTCACTGTATCCAATCTGCTATGTTGCTGGAAAAAGAGATTTCCCACAATAGATAATTTTCTTTTCTAGACTCTTCTTAGCATATGTCTCTTAGCTGATTATGTTGCAACTGTAAATGTTTAATGATTAAATGTGTTTTTTGTTTGTTTGTTTTTGTTTTGTTTTTGCGGTACGCGGGCCTCTCACTGTTGTGGCCTCTCCCGTTGCGGAGCACAGGCTCCGGACGCGCAGGCTCAGCGGCCATGGCTCACGGGCCCAGCCACTCCGCGGCATGTGGGATCTTCCCGGCCCGGGGCACGAACCTGTGTCCCCTGCATCGGCAGGCGGATTCTCAACCACTGCACCACCAGGGAAGCCCCTAAATGTTTTTTTTAAATCATTACTTGGGGATTTTTTTTCTGAATAGTTTAAAATTTCTACTTTAACTTTACTGTCAACTTTCTTTCTCCCTCTTAACCCTATTATAGGAATCAGGCGATTGAAACATGACCCTCTAGAAAGCTGTGCAGTCAGCCTGATGTGATTAGCTGCTAGGACAGTGATGTGGCTTCATTTTTTGGCTGCATAATCATCTCGCGTTCTTTGCCTCTGGATTGAAAATGTGGAGATCAGAGGTGATTTATTGTCTTATTGACACATAAAGCGTAGGGGAAAATCATTCTGCACTTAGCTGGAAATATTCACGAATGATGTAGTCTCTCAACAAGCAGCTGGGGATCTGGGGATCAGATCCAGAGTGGCTACAGAGAGGCTATTTCAGCCAGTTAACAAAATCCAAGGGAATAATTATGTTCCAGTGGAAGAAGTTGCCTCTCCCCAGATCTACTGAGCGTTAGCGGGGCTCAGACTCAGGAAGACACACGTACACCCGTGGACACACATGCACATGCGTGCTTGCATACCTGCCCACACACACACACGACAAACACACACGTGTGATCGGGTAGCTACATGGGAATTCTGTCAAGTGAGTCATTGGATTTTGTTTCTCATTCTAACCCTTCCTTCTAGATCTCAGAGTAATATATGTTCATCAGAAAAGCATTGGAAAGTTCAGAAAAATCACCCATAATGCTGCTTCCTAGTAAAAACAATGACAACATTTGTCACATTTTTTCCTTTGCACTTGTTAAATATAGATCAGCTCGTCCAAGCAGTCACACTCAGTCCTGCTTTTCTCTCCCACTTAACAATCCTATATTAATCCCCATTTCTAAATAGTATTTTAATCATGACATAATATTCTCTCACATCGGTGGTTCACAATTTCCTCAGTGCCCTCTCGCTAGACATTGAAGTTGTTACAATTCTTCCCGTAATAAAATGAGTCACTGTGGCTGCATCTACCTGTGTCCTCTGTCTTGGTTGCTTTCAGTTTCAGGTGGCAGTGACACCCCTGAAAGGCTGCAGTTCAGTCTTTAGTCTACAGTTACCCCAACATTCTCCGTGGGGTTTCCCACCTCTGGCTGCTACCCTCATCCTAGCCTCAGCGAGGTTCCCAAAGTATTTCTCCTACCACATACGGTATGTGTTCCCCTTGGGGGGAAGTCCTAGTAAATAAAAAAAAATTCCCATCTCACAATTTCAGGTGCAAGTTTAGCCCCCGCTGTATACATGACACATGAGTGCCTGGGGCACCAATTGGTGCTTTGTGAAAGTGCTGAATCGTTCTAGATCTGCCTTGTAGGCGAGCATTGAACTGTGGCTGGTTCAGATGGAGATATTCTGTAAGTGTAAAAAACACAAAGGATTTCAAAGACTTGGTCTGATAAAAAGAATGTGAATTATCTGTCTCATTGATGATATTATTTATATTGATTACATGTTTAAAATGATAATATTTGGAACATTTTGGATTAAATAAAATATTTCATTAAAATTAATTTAATTTCTCAGTATGTGTTTTTAATGTGGCTACTAGAAAATTTAAAAGTGCATATGTAGCTTGTGTTTGCGGCTGGTCTAGTATTTCGGTTTGAGAGGCCAATTTAGAGCCTAGAGTTAGTGTGGAGCCCCTTGCCCGTGCCCCCTCTCTGGAGTCTCGCCCTTCCCTGCTCTCTGGTCCACCATTCAGAATCCAGGTGAGGGAACGATGTCAGCAGGCTTCTTCCTGCTTCTCCCAGCATCCAGCCCCCCCAGGGAGCATGAATGACGGCACATGGAAGCAGAGGATTAGGTGATGGGGGGCAGAACTAGCCTGGCTGGTTGCTTTTGCTGCTTTATTGATTGTAAGGTCGGTTTTGCGTTAGGTTGGCTGACAGATACTCCTAGGAGGAATCAATGGAGCTGGAAGGCGCTTGCCAAATGCTCTCTGGGTTTGGGCTCTGACCGCAGCTTTAAGTCGTTTTTCTCTCCTCCACCTGACTTCAATCAGTCCTTTTGCAAGAGCCCCAGAGCTCCCCTGTGCCTGTTTTCGGGGATTCAGGGCCAGGACTCCACAGACCTCTTTGCCATTTCAGCGGCCAGGCAGATAAAACTAGTGCCCAGCAGAGCTCCTTTCTCTGAGCGCTCAGGAGGGGGGGCAGGAGCTGGCACCCCGGGGTTCGGGAGGAGCTTGAGACACCCGAGCCTGTTTCTTCAGATGCCACAGTGTTCTAGGCCTGCCAGGACACTCAGCCTCCTGCACAGCTCAAGGACTTGGACAGGAAAAGCTGAGTGACTGGGTGGCGGCTGACACACGGTCCTGAGCCTGCAGCTCAGCACGCCCGTGCTCCGGCCCAGATACGGCCCAGGGCCCCTTGGCTGGGGGCCAGCCCCGGGCATGGCTGCACAGAGCTCCTGGTGTCTGCTTTGCTAGGACTGGGACTTCAGGGGCAGCTGAGGTTACTAGTTGCCCTAACCCACTTCTAAAACTGGTCAAGCCCCCATGCAACCGAATGTCCTTCCTGATTTCAGTATTTCTGTAGGGAACCTCTGTTTGCACACAGAGTCGGGTTTCTTGCCATGTTTGTTTGGTCTCTTTTTCCACTGGCCCCTTTCCTCCAGGCTGGTAGAGGCAGTCTTCCTCGTGGCTTGATGCCACTTGAGTCTTTTCCAGGTATGGCTGGAAGGGGCCTGGCAGATTCCCCTCGGAAGGGAGAACTTTCTGTCTGCCTAATTCCTAGGAACTGAAGTCTGGGAGAAGACACAGATGTTGGGTATTCCCCACTTGTGCATATAATATCTGAGTGCTCTTTCTCTGTGGGCTAAGCTCCAGGCTAGCCTCTGAGAACTCAGATGAATCAGGTATAAATTCATCCCTGTAGACTTCTACAGCCTATGAAGAGTGAAGGGTGCCACTGAAGGTCCACATTCAGGGGAACTGGGGATTCGGGTGTCTTCGAGCACACAGGAGTGGGGGAAGGAATTGTGGGCATTTTGTGGAGGTGAAATCGGAGCTGGCATGAAGGATGGGAAGAGCTTGGCCCTAGAACAGAGTTTCTCAGCCCCAGCACTGTTGGCATTCTGGACCAGGTCATTCTCCCTGGCGGGGGCCACCCTGTGTATTGTAGGATGTTTAACAGTCTCCCAGGCTTCTACCCACGGGGAGCCAGTAGGACCCTGTCCACTGGTGACAACCAAAAATGCATCCAGACCTTGCCAAATGTGCCCTCTGGAGGCAAAACATCATCCTGGTGGAGAGCCACTGCTATAAAGGAATAGGCAAAAGAATATTCCAGAAAGAGTAAAAAGTATGAGCAAAGGGCAGGCCCTGTGACTCAGTTTGCCTGGAATGAAGGGAAATAGAAGTAGGCTGTTAGGGGAAACAGTGGAACGTTAGCCTCTAAGCTCCGTAGAGT
Source organism: Aethalodelphis obliquidens (assembly GCF_003676395.1). NCBI lineage: Eukaryota > Metazoa > Chordata > Mammalia > Artiodactyla > Delphinidae > Aethalodelphis > Aethalodelphis obliquidens. The sequence continues at coordinate 2,742,798 of NW_020837978.1, forward strand.
AGGAGTTTGGTGCATGCGTATCTGTTCTGTTTCGTGATGGACCCCAAACACCTGGGGCAGACTCTGGCACATACTCAGATCTCAGTGGTTTTGTGGTGTGGAGAGAGGCTAAGGTCCCTTTATAGAGGGTTGAGGGGTATTGGTTTTATTCTGTAAGTAACAGGGAGACGCTTGAATGTCTTGGAGTAAGATACGGTGGCAACGCGTTCTAGATATCGAGAATATTAGTCAGACAGTCATATGTCAGGGAGACTGGAGAAGAGCGTAGCCCTGAGAGCTAGGGTGAGGTTGTTGCAGGAGTCCAGGCAAGAGCTACCAGGGGCTCAGCCACAGATGGCGTGTGGAGGGAGATGAGAAGTCATACACGACAGCAAGGGTTTGACTGTGGGTCATGGGAATGGGGTGGGAAGGGATGGCAGTGTGTAAAAGTAGGAGACCCAGGAGAAAAAAAGAGGGAATGTGGGAAGGAATTTAATTATTTACATTTTGCATTAAAAGAAGAATTAACACTAATCCTTCTCAAACTCTTCCAAAAACTTGAAGAGAAAGGAATACTTCCAAACTCACTTTATGAGGCCAGCATTACCCAGACACTAAAGCTGCACGAGGCCACTAGAAGAAAAGAAAATTACAGGCCAATATTCCTTACACACATAGATGCAAAAATCCTCAACAAAATACTAGCAGATCAAATTCAACAGCACATTAAAAGTACCATACACCATGATTAATCAGGATTGATCCCTGAGATGCAAGGATAGGTCAATATATGCAAATTGATAAAGGTGATATTCCACACTAACAGAATAAAGAATAAAAATCATAGATAGATGCATAAAAAGTGACTGGCAAAGTTCATCACCCTTTCAACATAAAAACCCTCAAAAAATTAGGTAGAGGGCTTCCCTGGTGGTGCAGTGGTTGAGAATCTGCCTGCTAATGCAGGGGACACGGGTTCGAGCCCTGGTCTGGGAAGATCCCACATGCCGTGGAGCAACTAGGCCCATGAGCCACAACTACTGAGCCTGTGCATCTGGAGCCTGTGCTCCGCAACAAGAGATGCCACGATAGTGAGAGGCCTGCGTACCATGATGAAGAGTGGCCCCTGCTTGCCACAACTTGAGAAAGCCCTCGCACAGAAACGAAGACCCAACACAGCCAAAAGTAAACTAAAATAAATAAGTAAATAAAAGAAATGCATTTCCATTCAAAAAAAAAATTAGGTAGAGAAGGAATGTACATTAAAAAGTCCATATATGAAAAGCCCACAGATAACAGCCTGCTCAGTGGTATAAAGCTGAAAGCTTTTCCTCTGAGGTCAGGAATAAGACAAGGATGTCCACTTTTGTCACTTATATTTGTTTTTTTTTGTTTGTTTGTTTGTTTTGGCGGTACGCGGGCCTCTCACTGTTGTGGCCTCTCCCGTTGCAGAGCACAGACTCCGGACGTGTAGGCTCAGCGGCCATGGCTCACGGGCCCAGCCGCCCCGCGGCATGTGGGATCTTCCCAGACCGGGTCACGAACCCGTGTCCCCTGCATCGGCAGGCGGACTCTCAACCACTGCGCCACCAGGGAAGCCCTTGTATTTGTTATAGTACTATGAGTCCTAGCCAGAGCAACTAGGCAAGAAAAAGAAACAAAAGGCATCCAAATCAGAAAGGAAGAAATAAAATTGTCTCCGTTTGCAGATGACATGATTTTATGCATACAAAATTCTAAAGACTCCACCAAAAAACCGTGTTCGAACTAATTTAAAAATCCACTAAAGTTGCAGGATACAAAATCAACATAGAAAAATCACTTTCATTTCTATACACTAACAGCAAACTATCTGAAAGATAAATTAATAAATCAATTCCATTTATAATAGCAGCAAAAACAATATCATACCTAGGAATAAATTTAACCAAGAAGGTGAAAGACCTGTACACTGAAAACTATAAGGCATTGATGGAAGAAATTGAAGAAAACACAAACAAATGAAAAGCTTTTCTGTGTTCTTGGTTTAGAAGAATAAATATTGTTAAAATATCCATACTGGACTTCCCTGGTGGCACAGTGGTTAAGAATCCACCTGCCAACACAGGGGACATGGGTTCGAGCCCTGGTCCAGGAAGATCCCACATGCTGTGAACAACTAAGCCCATGTTCCACAACTACTGAGCCCGCATGCCACAACTACTGAAGCCCATGCGCCTAGAACCTTGCTCCGCCACAAGAGCAGCCACGGCAAGGAGAAGCCCGCGCACGGCAACGAAGAGCATCCCCTACTCGCTGCAGCTAGAGAAAGCCCGCACGCAACAGTGAAGCCCCAATGCAGCCAAAAATAAATAAATAAAATTAAAAAAAATCCATACTCCCCAAAGCAATCTACAGTCTCTATCAAAATTCCAAAAACATTTTTCATAGAAATAGAAACAACAATCCTAAAATTCCTATGGAACAACAAAAGACCTTGAATGGCCAGAGCAATTTTGAGAAAGAAGAGTGAAGCTGGAGGTATCACACTTCCGGATTTCAAACTATACCACCAAGTTACAGTAGTCAAAACTGTATGATACTAGCATAAAAATGGATATACATAGACCAATGGAGCAGAATAGAGAGCCCAGAAAAAAAGCCACTCAACATGGTCAACTTATCTTTGACAAGGGCACCAAGAACACACAGTAGGGTGAGGATAGTCTCTTCAATAAATGGTGTTGGGAAACTGGATATTCACATGTAAAAGAATGAAACTGGACCCGTATTTTACACCATTCCTAAAAATTCACTTGAAACGGATTAAAGCTTTACATGTAAAGCCTGAAACCACACAACTCATAGGAAAAAATGGGAAAATCTCCTTGACATTGGTCTTGGCAATGATTTTTTGGACATGACACCCAAAGCACACACAACAAAAGCAAAAATGAACAAGTGGAACAACACCAAACTGAAAAACTACTGCACAGCAAAGGAAACCATCAGCAAAATGAAAAGGCAACTTAACAGAAGAGGAGAAAGTATTTGCAAACCACGTGTCTGATAAGGGGTGAGTATCCAAAATATATAGGGAACCCATGGAATTTAATAGCAAAACCCAACAAAACCCCACAAATAACCTGATTAAAAACTGGGCGGAGGGCTTCCCTGGTGGCGCAGTGGTTGAGAGTCCGCCTGCCGATGCAGGGGACACGGGTTCGTGCCCCGGGCCGGGAAGATCCCACATGCCGTGGAGCGGCTGGGCCCGTGAGCCATGGCCGCTGAGCCTGCGCGTCCGGAGCCTGTGCTCCGCAATGGGAGAGGCCACGGCGGTGAGAGGCCCGCATACCACAAAAAAAAAAAAAAAAAAAAACTGGGCAGAGAGTCTGAATAGACATTTTTTCCAAAGAAGACACACAAATGGCCAACAGGTGCATGAAAGGGTGCTCAACGTCACTAATCATAGAGAAATGCAAATCAAACCATGAGGTATCACCTCACATGTGTTAGAATGACTATTCTCAAAAAGACAAGAGACGACAAATGTGGGCAAAGGTGTAGAGAAAAGGAAACGCTTGTACACTATTGAGGGGAATGTAAACTGGTGCAGCTGTTCTGGAAAAGAGTATGGAGGATCCTCAAGAAATTAAAAATAGAACCACCACACGATCCAGCAATCCCACTTCTGGGTATATATCCAAAGGAAATAAAATCAGCATCTTGAAGAGCTATCTGCATTCCATGTTTATTGTATTGTTATTCACAATAGCCAAGATAATGGAAACAACTGTCCATCGGTGGATGAACAGATGAAGAAAAGATTGGGCTGGCCAAAAATTTCGTTCGGGTTTTCTGTATGCTCTTACAGAAAAACCCAATATATGCGCAATGGAATGTTATTCAGTCACGAAAAGAAGGAAATTCTGCCATTTGCCACAACATGTATAAACCTGGAGGACACTATGCTAAGTGAAATAAGCCAGACACAGAAAGACAAATACCATGTGGTATCACTTACGTGTGGAATTAAAAAAAAGTTGAGCTGCCAAGCGTGGCAGGAATCTCTTATGGTGTTACATCTATGGGTGTGTGCAGAGTCTAGAGGTCTGTCCATTATTACTCATTCTCTCCCGCTTCCATCATAACAGAACCCATATTTTTTTTTTTTTTTTTTTTTTTTGGTACACGGGCCTCTCACTGTTGTGGCCTCTCCCGTTGCGGAGCACAGGCTCCGGACACGCAGGCTCCGCGGCCACGGCTCACAGGCCCAGCCGTTCCGCGGCATGTGGGATCTTCCCGGACCAGGGCACGAACCTGTGTCCCCTGCGTCGGCAGGCGGACTCTCAGCCACTGCACCACCAGGGAAGCCCCAGAACCCATATTTTAAATTGGGCACAGGGTTGTCTGAATAAAAGACTATATATCCCATTTTCCCTTGTCACTAGGTGTGGCCAAGGGACTAACTTTTGTCCAAGAGTTTAAGAATCAGTGCCCTGTAGTTACTTTCAGGAACGTGTTTTAACAGATGTTTGGCCCTTTGTCCCCTTATTCTTTGTCCCAAGTTCCATCTTGCTTCCTGGACTTCTGATGTGAAGGGCTGGAGTTCCAGCAGCCTCCTTGGACCATGAGAATGGGTGCTATAACCTAAGGATGGAGCAGGAGATGCTGGCATGGGACCAGGGCTCTAGATGACTCTGTGGGTCGCTATAACAGCTCTGGATTGCCGATCCCCAGCCTGTGACACGAGGGAGAAAGGAACTGTTATCTTATTTAAGCCACTGTGACTGTGGGTCTCCGTGGCTTACAGCCAAAACGAATCTCAACCGACACAGCACAAGAAACAGCTGACGGGAAGAAACGGCCAGAGAGCTTAAACAGGAGAGATTCTGTGTCATGGAAACCAAGGACGGCAGTATTTCAGAGACGAGGTAACCCGCAGAATGGACAGGGGTGAACCCTGAGGACAAAGACACTGCATTTGCCGGCCCAGGGGTCACTGCTGGTTTTAAGTAAACAGTATCCCACGTTAATTGTAAACCATTGCACACAAAACGCCTCCTCACAGCATCTGCAAATACTCAGGACTTGCCAGTGGGGCTACATCTTGGGATCTGGAAGGCGCCCATGTATTGTGAGGGGAAAAAAATGTTTGCAGACTCACCTCATCTACATAGACTGTACCAGCCCTCGGGGAATTAGTTCGAGCCACAGGCACGGGGAGAGGCTGTCCAGATACCCAGAGGAGGGGTCCCGGCATTGAGGGTGAAGAACGAGTGAAGGGCAAGGGGTCCTCCCCACCCCACCCCCTCTTCCCTGGGCTTGTGCAGTGGTTCAGATTCCAGCCTAGAGCTCCCTCCTCAGATGGGCATCCCTGGGCCCCTGCTGTAGTCTCTGTAGCTCCCTAATTTTTCCCTTTGTATTTGCCTGTATTTAATAGCTGCTTCTTCAATGCTTTGTTAGCTCCGTGAGGCCTTGGACGCTGTCTGGTTGGTTGGTTGCCGTGTCTTTGGGGCCCAGCCGAGTGTCTGGGAGCTCAACCTAGCGCTTGGTGTTTCTCCTTGCAGAGCCAGCGCGGAGAAGCTTGGTCTCCTGCTTCTTTCGTTCCTTGTGCATGAGGGCGAGCTTTTTGAAGTTGCTTCTTCTCTTAGCTTCTCGGTGTTTCCATCTTAAAAACGGTGGTGAAGGAGAGAGAGGGGAGAGTGGGATTCCTGGATACTGGCCCCCTGTGTGGGAGGCGCTGTCTTAATTAATCCCGTGGACTCACCGAGGGCCCCAGTAGCACAGCAGGATGGTGCGGGGCCCAGGGGTCTCTCAGAAGCCGGAGGAGTGAAGGAGGCTCTGGAGGTGCCCCAGAGAACCTTCCAGGGTGAAGGTACTCCAATAGGTGCTCTAGATCAGCACCAGTTAGAGCACGGCTCCAGGTACAGAGGGAGAGCAGCATCGGGTCCCTCGGGCCTTATCTCCCGACCCCCCATCCCCCATTCCCCGCCCCTCCCCCATTCCCCGCCCCCCCTCACTTCCCCAGAACAGCAGGGGTGCTCCCAGCTCTGGGCCTCAGCTCCGGTGGCTCCCCTCCTGCATGTCCCCCACCCCATCTCTGCCTTTCTCAGAATAAACGCCGTCCTCCTGGGAAGCCCTCCCTGGTCGCCCCACAGGGACACAGCTTTCTCCTCTGAACTCCACAACTGTCTAAGATTCCCTTGACAACGAGCACGTTCCGTTTTGTGCCTTGTTTTCAGATGGACGTTCAGCTGCCTGAAAGGGGGCTGCCTCGGGCTTCTGTGCAGCCCTTGGGTGCTAGCGGGCTGCCTCGTACAAAGCGGATCTCAGAAAAGAGCAGGTGGTTGACTGATGGCAGCACCCTATTTGGTAGCCACGCCCTCCTTCTGCTGAAGCGGAGAAACCCCGCCCCCCCTGGACTGCGCCTTCACGCTTCCATCTTGGACTGTCAGATACACGTGCCACAAGGTGCAGCGGGGACTTAATTCATTTTCCCATCTCAAAAACCCACCGCCTGCTGCGGCTAGTAATTTATAAGCCACGTGATTGTTAGTGAGATGCGCGTAACCGTCCAGCCGCAAGCTTTAGATAGACATGTGAATTTCAGTGTCTCTTCTCATGGGATCTTCTGCCGTGTTGGGACTGAGCTGAGCTCTCACTGACATATAAGCTACAAACTGGCCTGTGAGGCCCTTAAATCCGGAAGGCGGGACTGGGGATAATGGAGTGGTTAGCGCCTCTGAGGAGTACATCGGTTTGGGGGCGATGGAGCAGGTTGTATTTTCTCGGCCAAACAGGTGACAGCGTCACCGCACGGAGCTGCAGAGACGGCCTCAAAGCTGCCCCTCTGTCCTGGCCGTTGTCGGGGGCCCCTGGCCGAGAACAGTGGGGACAGGCCCGTTGGGACAGCAACCTCCCCTTGTGACAAAGCCAAGATTCTCATTGTCAAACGCTCCTCTAGCAATCGTTCCTCATAGTGACTGTATTAGTCAGGATTTTCCAGAGAAACAGAAAACAGAGCAAATGGGAGACATGTGTAGCGAGAGAGAGCGAGAGAGGGAAAGAGGGAGATTTACTGTAGGAATTGGCTCGCGTAGCTGCAGAGGCTGAGAAGTCCCCTGGTCTGCGGTCTGCCAGCTGGAGGAGGAAAGCTCGTGGTGTAACTCAGTCGAGTCCGAAGGTCTGAGAGCTGAAGGTGTGACCCCCAGGCCCGGGTCAGAGGCCTGAGAACCAGGCAGCTGCTGGTGTAGGTCCCGACAGCGACCCAAGGCCCAGGAGCTCCAACGTCCACAGGCAGCAGAAGACGGATGTCCCAGCACAGAAGAGAGTGAAATCACCCCTCCTTTGCCTTTCTGGTCCATTTGGGGCCCCAGTGGACTTGATGGTGGCCCACCCACTCAGTCCACTGAATCCAACGCTCATCTCTTCCAGAAACACCCAGAAATACTGTTTCGCCCACTCTCTGGGCATCCCTTCCCCTAGTTGAGTGGATACATAGATTAACCGTCATAGTGACTGTCGCAACATCCCATTCTAACTGCATCAGGGCTCATTTTAAGCATCTTGGCCAAGTCAGAAACATGGCCGCCTGCGTCCAGCCTCAGCCTGTTCAGAGGTTGGAGTGGCCACAAGCTGAGAGATGGCAGAGGTCGTCTAGGCCAAGGCGGCCGTAATGAAGGGCTTGGGACACACCCTGAAACTGTGTCGTCGCACCGGCTCGCACCAGCCCACCAGCCACCGTGGCCCAGTTAGTGCCTGAAAAGGCAGCTCCCTCCTCCCCCAGGGTGCCAGCTTGAATCTGGGCTGGGGCTAAACGTCTTCCGCGTTTTAAGCTGTTATGTTCATTTTAAACGTATTATAAAGCGTTATGGACGGAGAATCCCACATTGGTATTGAAAGCTTTCTTGCTAAAGCAGGGTTAGTCACAAATTACTGATGATTCAAATAGTAGAATCCATTTAAATGACAGCTTCCCAGGGCAAATCGCCCAGGTTAAAAGTGAGGGAAATGACTCCCTTCTGATGAGGAAGAATAATCTTAACATGGAAATCACTGGATTTCCAGATAGCACATATCGGTATAGATGGTGGGGTTGTGTTTCCCTTTTTTTTTATCAGCACATAAAATAAGAAGTTTCAAGAACACTTGGTTGTCAGAGAGATGGCGGGGAATTCCACGAGGGCGACACGAAGCCCTGTATTTGGGATAAGTCAGGGGACCTTCCCAGCTAAACAAAGTCCCAAGACTGGCAGGAAACTGCAAAGGTTTTTGCCACAGAAAACCACAGTGGGGCCCATATGAAGAAAACTTTGAAGTAACTTAGACAGTTGCATCCTCTTCGTGTCAATAAGAGATAAATGAAGCTGTGATCGATAGTGGTTAGTGGCTTCCTTCCTTCCTTCCTCCCTCCCTCCCTCTCTCTCTCTCCCTTTCTTTCTCTCTGTGTCTCTCTCTCTCTTTCTTTCCTTCTTTCCCCCACCCCCAGCTCCTGGTAACCACCATTCTACTCTGGTTTTATGAGTTCAACTTTTTTCTTGATCCCACATTTAAATGAGATGATACAGCATTTGTCTTTCTGTGTCTGGGTTATTTCACTTAGCAAAATGTCCTCCAGGTTTATCCATGTTGTCACAAACGGCAGGATTTTCTTCTTTTTTTGGCTAAATAATATTCCATTTTGTGTGTGTGTGTGTGTGTGTACACACGTACATTTTCTTTATCCATTCATCCATTGATGGACAGTTGTTTCCATCATCTTGGATCCTGCGAACAACGCTGCCATAAACATGGGAACACAGACAGCTCTTCGAGATATTGATTGCATTTCCTTTGGATATATACCCAGAAGTGGAATTGCTGGATGGTTCTATTTTCAGTTTCTTGTGGACCCTGCATGCTGTCTTCCATAGTGACTACTAATTCACATCCCCAGCAACAGTGCACAAGGGTTCCTTTTTCTCTACATCCCTGTTCAGAAGAGGGACTAGTGCAGGGGAGCAGAAGAGCTTTCGGGCAAACAGAGTGAGAAAATGTCAGAGAATGTGTGTGGAGGCTGGGAGGTCAGGAGGGGGTCAAGGCTGATTCCGAGAACCAACAGCCAGAGCTCGCCACCATCCTCTGCCAGCGCCCCTCCCACGTTCCACTGCCTCCCGGCTCCTGGTCCCTCGCCTTGAGCTGCCCAAACCAGATCTGTTCTTACAAAGCTTCAGATGCTCGCAAGTCCCCGTAAACAGTGGGGCCTGTTTTGGTGTCTGGGGAGTGGTTGAAACTTTACTGATTTTATTTTTTTCATCTGGAATATCATTATGCAATCCTTACAGACAACAGTCTGATTTTCTTTTCATAGTTGAGACCATGTCTGTAACAATGTAGCTAAATATATCTCCTCAGCCCTTTATCTCTTAGGAGGCACTGTACCAGTGGCAGGATTTGAATCAACCCTGAAGGGAATGATTAAGGTTTACAGACAATTGTGCTATCAGTTGGAATACGTTATCACATATTAGTTGCATCTGTAAAGGCCACCCTAGGAATACTCGGGCTTCTCCCCCTTTGAATTAAAACTTGGAAAGAAGAGAACAATTAAACTCTAGTGAGGAGGGAAGTCTGCGAAGTCCCAGTGTCAGTACTTGGTTTTAAGTTCTGAAGAGAAATTACAAAGCGGAGCATTACATCGGAGGTTAGGAGGAGCAGAGAGGATGCTTGGGGGAAGGAAACCGGTGTATAAAATTAATTTTAACCATTCTTTTTGGAGGGGGATCACCATGGAATTCTTTGAGGAGCTGATGAAGACTTTGGACTCTTACCCAGACAGATTCACATAAGCACATCATACAAACTCCACACGCATCCTCGCAGGGCGCTCGTTCTCCCCGAAGCCCACTCACAGCTCGTGGGGTTGATCCAAGGAGGCCAGTGAATGCCCTCTGGGTCACGACAGGCTCAGAGAACACAAGAAACCCCAGCTCCACGGGAACTGGTGGCTGAGACAGGAGAGGGGAAGAGGCTGGACAGCTAAGCAGAGAGACCGGGTGGAGGTTTGTGGCGGGTGGGAGGCACACCGTAGACCAGGGATGCTGACCTTTCTGGGCTGAAGTGGTCTCATCTGCATGAGAACAAAGTGAGATGACATAAGAGAAGGTGTTTTGTAAACTTTTTCCAGGTTACGGAAGCTAAAATGGAGGTTTAGGAAGATTAACCAGGTTAGCGTATACTGGGTATATTCACTCACAGCCCTTGACTGTGGAGCAGGGAATATCTGATTTGCATTGAGACTCTTAGGGCAAGAGGAGGAGAGAATTCATGGACCCGTCACAGAGTAAACTAGGTGGAATGAACTTAATCACTTTTGAAATGAGGAGCAATACTCTTAATAGATGATTACCTCTTAGTGTGAATGGAACGGTCTGGAGTGAGATCAGGAGGAAGATGAGAAATGTTCAGCCTGAAAGCCCCTGCATTCTTCTATAGGTCTTTCTTCCAAAACCAGATGGTACATGAGTTAGATGCTCTGTGAGTTATAGAATATTAAATTTTATAACCAAATCAAATTGATGTCTTATGCCTGGAACCAATGCACTATTGAATCTACGGGGAACCGCTTAGATTATCTTAAGTATTGATTCATCAAAAAGGTTTTGGCAAATGGTCTCGGGCAAGGAATCAAGCCAGAAACAGCATTTGTCAGACCAGATGGGTCGACTCACCCTTCGGACTAAAACATTAGCCTCTTTTTGTGAAAACTGCCTAGTGGTCTATTAAATTGGTTCTATCATATATCAACGGACGCGTCTTGATTATCCAATGTATAGGAGCTTCTGGGACACTTCTGTGTGGTGCTAAATGTTATCTATGAAGATGGTCTTTTAGAGAAACTTAATAAAAACCCATTTGGGCACCCAAAGGTCAGCTGTTTGGAAGAAGAGGTGGGAAATTGGCCCATACCCACTGTGGGAGAAAAAAGACGTTATTAGAGGTTGAAAGTCTACTACATGCAAGAGACAAGTGAAGCATCTGCTCTACAGGATAGAAAATAAGAGACCGTCCCTTGTTTGGGGGCTGCAGCAGAACCTTGGTGTCTCGATGACAAAGGGTAACCCCCTAAATGGTTATTTGGATTCGAAGCTGTGTAGGTGGCTCCTCCCCCAACTTTTCCCTGGGTCTTATGCTCAAAGTTCAGCCCGATGTCACCTCCCTACCTGAGCAGCAATTCTACCCGCCCCCCAGTCCTGCCATCAGGACACTGTCGTATCACCCTGTTCCTCGGTCCCTCATCTCCAGATGACGTTAATTGTTTAGGGTCCACCTCCTTCCCCCCCGTGGGACAGGGCGTCCTATCTGTCTTGCTCCTGGCTGTGTCCTCAGCCCCCAGCACACGTCACCCAGATTTGTCAAACAGATGAATTTGTGGAGTCTTTGAAACATTGAAACAAACTCTGACTTGCTTACCGGTTTGTGGAGTCCCGGACCTTTTATGCTATTCGGACAAGACTTGCGGATTCTGTACCTGCAGGGTCTCTCCGTTCCTGGCGCTGCTGTCCTCACGTTTGGACCATTGCAACCACCTCTGAAAAGTTCTGCCTGCCTTTGGTGTCCGCCCGCTCCAGGTCTGTGAACTCCTGCCGGGTCCATTTCCTACTTCCTAGAAAACAGCCATCCGTCTGACTTTCAAGCTCCCTCACATCTGTCCCTGTTTCCCATCTTCTTCCTTACAGACCTTTGATTCAGTCGAGTCAAAATACTCCACCTGTTTCCCTACAGAGCCTGCTGTTTCCTGCCTCCAAGCCCCTGCCCACGTGGTTCCCTTTACCTGCCTGAAGATAAGCCAGCTTCTAAGACGCAACTCAAATACTTTCTCCTCCAAAAAGCTTTTCCTGATTTCATTCAACTGACCGTAACTCCTGCTCCTTTTAACTTTTCTAACACTTTTTTTTGTTCCTCTCTTAAAGTATGAGCCACTTTACATAAACGTCTGGCCTCTTGCACTGGACGGTGAAGGAGTCGAGGGTGGAGACTAACCCTTACTCATCCTTGCCTTCCGCAGAGCACGGGGCTCAGAGCCTGGCCCAGAGGACAGGCTTGATGAGAGCCAGAGAATGAAGGGCTGAGTCTGCATTCTTGTTTGGGTGCAGTTTTATTTTAAGGCCAGGAACATGCAAAGCATCCTGGAATATATTAGTCACTATTCTTGCCAGGGGAAAGAAATCTGTCTCCGATTTGAAGAACTGTCTGGTGATGGACGGTGGTTTGGGCAGTAAAAACAATCCCACAGAACGTTACAATTTGCAACGGGCTTTACTTCATCTGATCCCACGGGCTTGTAAGGTAAGAGGTGTCTCCAGTTTACGGTTGAGGAACCCGAGACTCAGAGAGGAGAAACCGCGTGGATGCGACAGCCAGTGTGTGGTGGGATGGGTCCTCGGGTCTCGTGACTCCAGGTGGTAGGTCTCTGTCTCTTCACAGTGCTGTCCTGCAGCCCTGGTCATGAGGTGGGTGGAGATGGTGATAGACTTTAAGGAGATGGCCCCAGAACTTCCATAATGCCCAGCTGAGTATGTATCCTGGGCAAGAAAGAGTGAAGATAAATGACCTATGCTTTTAATTCAAGAAGCTGGAGTAAAGAACGATGTAAAAAGTAGCAGAGTTTGACTTGACAGTGACTGAGACGTTTGATGAATTAAATGGAAAGAACTCTTGCCTGTGAACTATGGGCTGGTCTAGCAAAGGCGTCTGTGCCTGTTTCCTCACGTCTCCTGGAAAATAAAGGCAGCAAGAGGAAGAGGAAGATTCAGGAATTCGACCCAGAGGCTCCTGGGCTCACCCAGCCTTACCACTCCTGGCTGTCTGGCTTTGAAAAGATACTGTCTGTGTCTACATTTCCTTATCTCTAAGTAAGAAACAGTCATCGTAATTATCTCTCAGATGCTATGCATTCATGATCCCATTCAATCCTCCCCAATTCCGAAAAGTACGAATTAGTATTATTCATTTACTAACTTTTACTCCTTCCTCACTGTACAGACAAGGAAAGGGGTTCAGGGAGGTTAAAAGCCAGGAGGAAGAGGTTGCCAAGATGAACCCTGGTCCCCTCACTCACTACCCAGTGTACCAGTTTCCAGCTATGTAACGCGGGATAGGAGGACCCATCCCAGCAGAGTTCATGTGACAGTTAGATAAGAAAATGTGGTTGAAGTGTCGAGATGATGTTAATGAGATCCCTTCTCATTTCTTTTAATAAATGTTTGTGAATTAATAAGTGGATCCAGGAATCTGCATTTCTTTAAAGCATGTGTGAATTATAGACGCTTTGTTTAATGACGATGAGTAGTTAACCAAGTTCACGTTGCTGCTCAACCTGTTTAGTAAAGACCTTCCTGGGGAAAGTTACCATCAGGGGAGGAGGTGAACCAAGGACGCCCCCCCTCCCCACTGCACCCCTGGCAGCCGATCCCTGTGGGTGGCAGAGGCCCTAAGAGGCAGGGAAGAGCCTTTGAAGTCCTGCTCTTGCAAAAACAAACCTATAAATGACGGCATGGTTGCCAATCGCTGCCTTCAAATGGGTGTCTGCCCCCCTTGTAACGTTTAGTGGGGACTTACAGAAGTTAATCACGGAAGCACAAACCTGGAAGAAACACACAGTACAGGGATTATCTGTGGGTCTGGAAAGGCTCACAACTTATTTCACATAAATGTTTTCATCAGATTTTCTCACCCTTTCCGATGATCATTCCAGCATCAATGCCCTAGAAGGATGCTGGTAGCAGGAGACCAGAGAACATTCCCGAGGGGAGGCCTTGGAAGCCTTGGAGGGAGGAGGGCAGGACCAAAGCTGGACAGGACCAGACTCTGCCTGGCTTGAATGTCGGCTCTGCCTCTGATCAGTGCCTGACCTCCAACCAATGCCCGTTTGCTGTTGCACCTCTGGCAGAGATTCTAGGTCTTCCTCAAGTCATTTCCTTTCCCCTGGGCACAAAGGAGAAGGTAGCAGTGGCCCTGGGATGGGTTCCGGCCAATGGATGTACCTGGAAGGCACGCACACCATGTGCCATGCCACGTCCAAGCTGGCAACAGGCTCCCACTCCCTCGTTCCCTACCTGCCGGCAGGGAGAAAGCTCTGAGCACGTAGAAGAGGACAGGGCCACAGAGGGAGGGGCCTGGGTCCCAAAATGCTACGTGAAAGGCCACCACGCCAGAAGTGGTCTGTGGACGTGACTGCTCTGTGAGCAGGGAATCAACTTTTGTTGTGCTGAGCCCCTGAGAGTTATGGGTTTATCTGTTACTGCATCCAGTGTTTCCTTTACTAATACAGATTCATCTTCGTTGTCAGTACCAGGGGGTACCCGTATGATTTTGTCTCTTGCATTTTTTTTGCTTGCCAGTATCATAGGTGTTTCCCCATGTCACTAAAAATTATTTATTAGACATTACTTTTGGGAGTTCCATAATACTCCAGGGTAAGGATGTACCACGATTTTTCTAACCCATTCCTCATTGTTGGATAGTTAGTTGTTTCCAGATTTTCAGTGTTATAAAAAATGCTACAATGATCATACTTGTAAGCACTGGATTGCTTCCTTTGCAGTCTGAATTCTTAAAGGCCATTCAGGTTTCAGACCTGGGTAATATGCGGAAACCATCGAATGCACTGGACACAACCTGGTTTCTGGAAGGTAACGGTATGGGGTGGTCACCTGCGTGATGCAGGCTACGAGAGGTCCTGGGGAGGGTGGCTGAGATTCTTGAAGGAGAGTGGAGGGAAATTCTTTTCTGCACCAGCTCTGGGGAGAGGTGCTCTCTGCCTGCGTGTGAGGGGCAGTGAGGGTTCCTCCGTCCAGTTCTGTCTCTTTGAGGGTCCGGCCAGGCCAGCCCCTTTGCTTGGGAGAGTCTGGGCTCATGTCTCTTGAGCTGATGTCTGCACTGCCAGGCCATACTTCTTGAGCGTTTTTCTTATTTATTTATTTTTACCCACATCCAAGCATTTTTAAAAATTTGAGCTATATTTAACACACCATAAAATTCACTCTTTTAAAATGTACAATTCAATTGTTTTAATATGATCACAAAGTTGTACCACCATCACAACTACCTAACTCCAGAACATTTTCATCACCCCGAAAGAAACCCACACACGTTAGCAGACACTGTCCCATTGTCCCCTCCCCCTAGCCCCTGGCAACAACGAATTTACTTTTCTGTCTCTATAGATTTGCGTATTCCAGTCTTCATATAAGTGGAATTTAGATGTGTGTCCTTTTGTGTCCGGCTTCTTTTACTTAGCATCATGGTTTCCAAGTTCACCCATGTTGCAGCATGTAGCAGAACTTCATTTTTAAAACATATTTATTTATTTATTTGGGTTGCACCAGGTCTTAGTTGTGGCAGGCGGGCTCTTTAGTTCTGGCATGTGAGCTCTTAGTGGCGGCATGCATGTGGGATCTAGTTCCCTGACCAGGGATCGAACCTGGGCCCCCTGCATCGGGAGCGTGGAGTCTTATCCACTGCGCCACCAGGGAAGTCCCAGAACTTCATTTTTCAATGGCTAAGCAATATTCCATTGTTTGGCTAGACCATCTTTGTTTATCCATTCGTCAGTTGATGGACATTTGGGTTATTTCCACTTTTGGGGTTTTATGAATAATGCTGCTGTGAACGTTTGTGTACAAGTTATTGTATGTATATGTTTTCAATTCTCTTGCTGTTTAACTCCATGTTTAACTTATTGAAGAATGGCCAAATGGTATCCCAAAGGGGAAACACATCTTTCATTCCCGGTGGCAATGTATAAGGGTTCCAGTGTCCCCACATCCTCACTGATAGTTGTTATTTGTCCATCTTTGTTATTATAGCCACCCTAGTAGGTGTGAAGTGGTATCTCATGGTGATTTTGATATGCATTTTCCTAATGATTAGTAATGTGCAACATCTCTTCATGTGTTTATTGGCCATTTGTATATCCTCTTTAAAGAAATGTATATTCAAATCCTTTGCCCATTTAAAAATTTGATTGTCTTTTTAGTATTAATTTGTAAGAGTTCTTTATATATTCTGGATTCTAGACCCTTATCATATAGACTTGCATATAATTTTTCCCCACTCTGTGAGTTGTCTTCTCACTTTCTTGGTGGTATCCTTTGAAACATAAAAGTTTTTATTAAAAATTTTTTTATATAAATTTATTTTTATTTATTTTATTTATTTATTTTTGGCAGCATTGGGTCCTCGTTGCTGCGCACGGGCTTTCTCTAGCTGTGGTGAGAGGGGGCTGCTCTTCGTTGCAGTGTGAGGGCTTCTCACTGTGGTGGCTTCTCTTGTTGCGGATCACGGGCTCTAGGCGCGCAGGCTCAGTAGTTGTGGTGCACGGGCTTAGTTGCTCCGTGGCATGTGGGATCTTCCTGGACCAGGGCTCGAACCCGTGTTCCCTGCATTGGCAGGCGGATTTTTAACCACTGCACAACCAGAGAAGTCCCAACGTTTTTAATTTTAATGAAGTTTGATTGATCTATTTTTTCTTGTGTTGTTTGTGCTTTTGGTGTCATGTCTAACCCAAGGTCACAAAGGTTTATTCCTGGTTTTTTTTCTAAGACTTAACACTTAAGACATATGGTATGAAGTACAGGCCCTACTCCATTCTTCTGCATGTGGATAGCCAGTTACCCCAACACCATTTGTTGAAAAGACTATTCTTTCCCCATTAGACTGTCTTGGCATCCTTGCTGAAAATCAATTACCTATCTGAATTTATTCCTGGACTCTCAACATATGTCTGTCCTTACGCCAGTACACGCTGTCTTGATTAGTGTAGATTTGTCGTGAGTGAGTCTTGAAATTGGGAAGTCTGTCTTCCAACTTTGATCTTTTTCAAGATTGTTTTGGCTATTTTGGGTCCCTTGCGTTTCTGTGTGAATTTAGGATCGATTGTGTTGAATCTGTAGAGACCAGTTTGGGGAGTATTGCCATTCTTAACATTATTCTTTCACGGTGTTACTCTTAAAAAGCAAAACAAACCACAAACCTCAACAGTTAGCTCACATAGCCAACCATTATTAGGTTTTTCTGTAACAGCTCTTTATTTCCTCCAGCTACTTTTAAAAATGAAATGCTTTGCCCTTGTAAATGAATTATTTTCTTTTTACCAGTCAAGCTTAACTGTGTATATTTCCTTATTAGACCATGATGATTCTGTTTCAGTAAAGTTAGTAGGGTTAAATACCATAGAATGTCGTTAAAAGATGGAAGAGCCAAGGCAAAAAATCGCTCATGCAAACCACTGCTCAACTTGCCACAAAAGAGCAGGTGGATTTGTGATGAACGCGAAAGGTTCTTGGTTCTCACACTCCTGTGCTCTCTCAGTATTAGCAAGAGCCGATTTCAAATCCCAGCTGCTCTCCATTCCTCTGCTTTTCTGTGAATATTTTAAAAAGTATTTAATGTCTTTGAATCTGTGTTTTCTTCTTTATGATAGTGATATGATCCAGGTGCCCAGGGGACCTCCTGAGCCTGTGTCTGTGATATGTCACACTTACTTTTAATGACAGTTAGAGTTGCCTGAGCGCCCCCAGGCCTAGCCCCTTCACACTGTCCCCCACTTGCTTCTGTGAGTCCCTGGAGGGTGGCTCACGTGCCCAGAGCTCGTCTGTCAGCTAGTTACCTGCTCTGTCACATCTGCCCCTGCTGCCTCTTCTGCACCTGTCCCCCGCCCCGCCTTCTTTCTACTCGGTCTCCAGGAGACGCCCTCATCGGACTGCCAAAACCGCGTCGGGATTCATTTGTCTCCACGCCCCGGGAAGCACCAGAGCAATGCTGTTTCTATACAGATGAAGAGAATGGTCTTCTCCACCTTAAATGCAGCCCAGTTCCGGAGTCTCTCTGAGTCATTCTTGAAAAATCCAGTAAGCCTCTGGCCCTTTCACCTCTTACCGTACTCCAGCCAGCGGCCCTCCACTGCCACCATTCTCCTCTGCCTTCCATTCACCTCCACCTCATGCCAACCTCCTCCTCCCAGGTCACCAGACAGAAGCCTGAAGAAAAGTGTGTGTGTGTGTGCGTGCGTGCGTGCGTGCGCGCGTGCGCGCGTGTTGGGGGCATCTCATCAACAACGGCTGGGCACCTGCAAGCATGAGTTCCTGATAGTTGAAAACGGTGCCTACCCCCAGAAGCGTTATGAGGATTAACGGAAGTAATGCAAATAAAAGTACGTTAATGCAAACTAAACATAAAATAATGCCCCCCCCAAGTCCCTGGTACAAAGAAGACACTTCCCTCAGGGTTTTAAAATATCAAAGTGACAAGATCCCTTTTCTAGTTAAAAGCACATTTTCCAGATACTTCTTGCCGTCCCAGTGGGAAAGCCCCCAGGCCTGTGATTCCAGGAAAGACCCCCGGGCTACGCCCGTCCTTCCTGGGACTCCGCTTGGCTTGGGCCGAAAACAGAAGCTTGTTTCCTCCGCCCCTGAGCAAGGCCTTCCCCAAGGCTCCTCCTCCGCAGCGATCCCGGCCGCGGCTCCGAGCCCCGCCTCCCCCGGGCGCCTTCACCGAGCAGGCCCCGCCCCTCCACTCCGGCGCCGCTTCCCGGCGGGTCTCGGCGCCCGGACAAGGCGGCCCTCTTTCCAAGGCGGCAGACGCGGCAGTGCGTCCCTGCGCTCCGCCCGCGACCTGCGCCCCCGCGGCGGGTGCGCGCCTCGCAAACCTCCCGGCGGAGGAGTGGGAACCTGGGTTAGGAAGCGGGGCAGGCAGGTGGCGGGGACGAGGACGTTGCGAGCCGGGAGCCCGGCCACGTGGATTCTCAGATCTCCTTGTGGTTTCGTTTCAACACGCAGCCGTTGGGTGTCTGGGTGTTCGCGCAAGTGGCATACGTGATTCGAGAGGTCGGAATGCAGAAGTAGCAGGAGGGCTTTGTGGGCCAGGCCCTGAGGACATGGATACCACATGACAGCCCGACTCGGAGAGGTCACGAGAAGCGCCGAATGCACGACACTGTGACACGTGTTTTAGTGAGATGCGTGCAGGGTACAGAAGTGAAAGGGAGGGATTCTTTCTGGAGCGTCTTCAGGGGGGCCTAAGGCGAGTTTAAGTTTGCGGGGTGGATAAGCACGTAGCAGAGCAACCCGTTGAGAGGAAACAGGGTCTTTAAAGCTGCAGAGGGGACCTGGAGGGGGTGTGAGCCCAGGAGCCCGAGGGGGGCTTGGTGGCCCACCATCTCCTTCAGAGCCACCTTAAATAGCAATCTCAGCAGAAACGGCGAGCTTGCTCTGTGGGCTCCACTTCAAGGTATGTCTGTCCCCTCCTCTTTGGACTCTGTGTATTAACTTGAGCAGCCATGGGTGG
The DNA here is from genome assembly GCF_003676395.1 of Aethalodelphis obliquidens. Taxonomy (NCBI): domain Eukaryota; kingdom Metazoa; phylum Chordata; class Mammalia; order Artiodactyla; family Delphinidae; genus Aethalodelphis; species Aethalodelphis obliquidens. Next base: position 2,762,085 of record NW_020837978.1, read on the forward strand.
TGTGTGGCTTTGAGGACAAAGGGATTGACTGGGACAGAAACAAGAATGGACAAGACCATGAAAGGCATTGGATGCCAGGCTGACGAGGTTAAGCTTTATCCTGTGGGCTGGAGCTTACAAGCTGGTGGCCATGAGTTGATTTTTATTATTATTAGTTTTTAATCCTAGGAACTTGGTTTGTTTAATTCATAAAAAGTTTTAAAAGTCAGTACCTTTCTAGCATCTCTTGGAAGACTGGGAAGATGTCGTGATCCTGCAGGGGGCTGGTGCCAGGTGACTGCTGCCGGCTTTAAACCAGGCACAGGCTCTCTGTTTGCCTCAGTCCCCACCACTCCCTTATGCCTCCCAGGAAAGTGCAGGGGCTCTGCAGGCACTTCAGCACGCCCCCTAGAGGCAACTGGAAGCCAGTGGTTTTAGGTAGGAGAGTTGAATGGTAGGATTTGGAGTAATATGATTGGTAGGTGATTGGATTTGAGAGGAGGCCATTGGAAGCAGGGAGACATGTCAGTCAGTGTTAGAGCAGACAGATTTAAGCAGTATCGAAACACAGTAGGGGAGCAAAGTTTGCCACCCCCAAATGTGTCTCTTTGGCACGAGGATTAATTTAGGCTTATTATTTTTAAAGCCCAAAGATTCAGGAAGAAACTTTGACCTCTTTAACTGCCTAAGGTGTGCGGACAGAGGACCTGTTCCAGGAAGGAGCCGTCACCATAGATCAGTATAGTATGAACTAGATGTGCAAAGTCTGTCTGTTAAAACTCTTCTCTGTGTCCCATTGTCTCTGCTTGCCCAGCAGACATTTGCTTACCAGGCCTTTGCTTTTCCATCTCCGTGTCAACTGCCTTCCTAACCCTCTGAGGTCTCAAATCACTACCCCCAGCACCTTCTTTTGTCTTTAGCCGAAAATGGTATTTAAGGTGAGGGTTTCGGCCATTTGGGCGAGTTACTCAGTTTTCCTCGGTTTCTCCCATGTTACGTGTTATTAAATTTTTTTGATTTTTTCCTGTTAACCTGTCTCATGTCAGTTTAATTCTTAGACCAGCCAGAGGCGCTTAGAAGGGAAGAGGAAATATCTCCCCACCGCCACGCACATGCCCCCACACACGTGCGTGCACACACACACTTTAAATATGGTGAAACAGCTCCCTCTTCTTCAATACTTGGAATCCTTAGATTTCCTAAGATTTCTTTACCCCATCTACATTTGTTTAAATTTAATTTAAAGATTATTTCTTTTGGGGGGAGGGAAGTACAAGTGTCTTTTTTCCCAGGGCCCACTTCTCCCTTCTGTGTCCACCTCCCCTCTCAGAGATGGAGCTGGGTTTGGCCTGAGGAGAGCATCAAATCCTGGACTGCTAATTTTCTGACCCCAGAAGGCCGCTTGCAGGATTCAGCCTCATACTCTTCCAGCGGCTCTAGTGTTCATTCCCTGTAGAGCTGGGCTGCATCCTTCCCACGCCCGGCAAACACCTCTTAATGCTCTGGAAGGAAGAAAAATAGAGAATTGTCTGGGAAGCGTGGTGGGGAAATAAAAGCCTGACCCCGGAGCCATATGTGATCCAAGTTACGATAACAGCTTGTAGAGGAGAGAAAGGAGACCTGACTCCAACTTCTGCTTCCCCTCCACTGCTGGGCGACACACCCAGAGTGGTTCTGCATCTCTGTTTCTGCAGCAGGAGGGGAGGAAGATGGTGTGATGCCAGCCAAGGGCCAAGCAAATGGAAAGCCCGTGGTATGATCTGTCTGCCTATTGACCTAGCTAGCCCACGCCTCCACCGCTGAAGCCGATTTCATCTGCAGGGGCCGTGTTGTTTACTGACTTAACCATCTCTTTCGGTGCCGTTGTCTCAACACGGCACTTTTAGGTAAGATAATGTTCCTGTGTGTGTGTGTGTCTCGATTACAAATGTCAGTAGAGATAGAAGTGAAGGTCTGAAATTCCCTGCGGGGTATTTGCTCTCCCTGGCTCAGGACATGAGAGGCTGCTGGCAGTCAGTTTACCTGCACCGGTGGGGATGTGTGAGTAGGTGCCGGGGACTGGGGCAGAGACTCATTCATTCAACAAGCACTCTGTCCTAGTGTGGCTTCTTGGGGACGCAGATCCTGAGTCAAGGATTTGAGAGCATGTTTTTTTTTTTTTTTTTTTTGCGGTACCCGGGCCTCTCACTGTTGTGGCCTCTCCCGTTGCGGAGCACAGGCTCCGGACGCGCAGGCTCAGCGGCCACGGCTCACGGGCCCAGCCGCTCCGCGGCATGTGGGATCTTCCCGGACCGGGGCACGAACCCGTGTCCCCTGCATCGGCAGGCGGACTGTCAACCACTGCGCCACCAGGGAAGCCCCGAGAGCACGTTCTTTACCGAGGAGCTGAAGTGAGGAAGTAAGACAGAGAAAGAAGGCCGCCAACGAAGCGTGTGTTGGCAAGTCAGCTGCCACCGTGGGGCTTCGTCATGCTGGGGAACTTTGGGATTCAGTGCAGAGCACATGCCTCGGAGTTACCCCACCCAAGGTGGGAGGGAGCTGGGATATTTGTACACCAACTCCTGTCAATCATTGATTGCGAACCAATCGTGCCGAGGGAGCGTGAATTCCTGGGACGTCTGCCGGCTGCTGGAGTAGGCAGAGAGCAGGCTTTGGTGGCCAGAGGAAGTGCTCAGACAAAGGGGTGCAGGTACTGGCGGCCGAAAGTGGGACCAGCCTGGACTGAAGTGATCAGGACAAGAGGCTCTGGGTGGAGGCAGTGACAGCACCTGCTACATGTTCTTTCAGGACTTCCTGTGTGCCAGGCACGGTCATATAATGGTCACTGAGATGGATTTTGTCTCTGTTTTCACAGAACTTCCAGCTTAGTGGGGGAGATAAACAAGTAACCAGGCTGTGCCCCAAAGGTGGGATATTATGTGATGGTAGAAAAGAGAAGTGCATCAGGGAAGGCCTCCTGGAGGAGGTGACATGTAAGGTGGACCTGCATTAGGACTAGAAATAGTCCCAGTCGGGAGGAGCAGCACGTGCAGAGGTTCTGAGGAGGGTGAGTTTGTGCTAAACTCTGAGAAACTACGAGAAATTTGGCAATGCCTGGATTACAGAGCTCGAGGTGAGGATGCAGGAGACGGAGCCCTGTGATGGAGGACTTAGAAAACTGTTCGGACGGTTCCTAGAGCAGCTTCTTCCAAGACCAAACCTCCTTCCAGTTGGTATTTCAGGTCCTTATGTGATTGTCCCCTAGCATCTTCCTCTCTGTTTTAATCTTGCATGCAACCTGTTCTCTTTCACATATTTCTAACAAAACAGAACCTTTTAAACATTTTAAACAGAAAATCTAACAAAGGTTTATTTGATTTTGTTACAGATTAAACTAACATATAATTGGCAAATTATTCCCGTTCGTAGATTCAATGGCTGGTTCGAGCAGTATTTATAAAGAGTCCCTGCCCTTAAGAGCCTCAAAATATGTGATGGGCTCTGGCATACTGTGTTCTCCACAGACGGCTGCAAGGATGCCTCCCAGCCCACACTCCTTTTGCAGCATGGTTGGCACTCCTCCCAGTGAGAGGTAGGCCCTGTGTTTCTTATTCTTGAAACTGCACGGGCTTGCGACCACTGTGGTAGGGATACTAGGTGACTGTGGAGGCTGAGTCAGGAGAGGCAAGGCTCCCCTTGGTTTTCTAGGGATGCTTGTCTTGCGAACCCTGGGCCCTCCTGTAAGAAGCCTGAGGCTGCCATGCTATGAGGAAGCCCAGATCACGTGAAGGGTGGCTGTGGCCTCCTGCCCCAGCTGAGGTTCCAGCTGAACACTAGCATCAACCGCTAGACTTAGGAGTGACGACTTTGTCATGCGATTCCTGCCCCCAGCCGTTCAGTCACTCCCAGCCTTCGAATCCTCCTGGCTGAGGCCTCTGACCTCAAGAAACAGAGATAAACCCTCCCACTGTGCCCCTCCCGAATCATTGGCCCAGAAAACCCAGGAGCAGGGTAAGTGGATTGCAATAACCCACTGCGTTTTTGGGTAAATTGTCGTTCACAGAGCTGAGTCACGTAGAGGACAACCTCACACCATGTATAAAGGACCAGAGTTTGTGCTACAGACCACACGCACCCCGTGGAAGGTCCCAGAGGGGAGACCTCACACTTGTCCAGAGTTTTCTTAGAGTTCAGGCTTGAACCAGCCTTGAAAGATGGTGACCGCCCTGCTGTCACCTCCTCTTCCAAACAGAACAGAGTTCCTTTTTTTTTTTTTTTTTTTTGAACAAAGTTCCTTTGACAGACCTCTCCCCTCCCATTCTCGTCTGCCTGGCGTTGATGCTGCAGGCCAGTTGAGCTGGGATTGGATTCAACCACAGCTGGTTCAGAGCCAAGGAGGCCACACACGCATGCCTAGGACTTCATGGAAAGAAAAGCTTCCTGCCTTTTCCTTGGAGGACGCCAGCAGACGCTCAGTGTGGAATGAGGCTGCTTCTACGTCAAAGGGGGAGCCCGGGGCTGAGAGCACGGGTGTGGGCGCTGGGTGGAAGCCTCACCATGGAAGGCAGATCGGGGAGCCGGACAGAGCCAGGGGGACACCAGGCCACGGGCGGCAGCGTTTGATTTGCTGCACAATCCCTTGCTAGTCACAGGCCTTGAGTTTTTAGTGCCCTTTATTATACAGACTAGTTTTAACTGGAGTTTCTGTGACTTGCAACAGAAAGAGTCCTAACTGATCTCAGTGGGTGGGATCTGTTCCCTGTCAAAGAGGTGAAGCGTCTCAGGCAAGGGGAAAGGGGAACATCCTCCCAGTGTGTAGCCACTGCGGCGAGGCCTGTCGGATAACAAGGGGGAAAGTTCCCACGTCCAGAGTATTGTTTGGCGTAACGTTTCCCAAAGTTTTTTTTTTCCTTGGTGGGTCAGTAAATGTGTACGAGCCACTGGCGTCAGCGCTGTGCCGTGTTGGGGAGACGCCGAGCAAGCATGGTGGCCCCGCCTTAGCGGAACTTGCGTTCCAGCCGGAAGTACAGACATTATGCTGGTTATAGTGGGATGACTATATGTCCCTCCTGGCTGCAGGAGGGACAGAAGATGCTTGGAAGCTATGACGGGCGGCACACAGTTTGGGAGGAGGGGTGAAGGAAGGCTTCCTTGAGAAAGCGACCTTTAAGCAGGGCCTAAAAGGTGAGTAAAGATTTAATTAGTCAGTGGGGGAGGGGCTTGGGGGGATGTTCTAGGTAGAGAGAATAGCACGTATTTGGCTATAGGACTTCTAAGGGCTTTTAAAGTGTAAAGGTGCACTGTGAACCCCAAGAGGGGCTGAAGTGTGCAGTCCCCAAATGTATTGACATAGAGTTCCGATTTATTAGAGAAGCATCTTGTAAGACTTAGAAAAAACAGCATGTGTTCAGGAATGAAGTGTTCTGAGGCCAGAGGGAACATGGTCCTGATTCAGGTAAAGACCTATGTATGAGAATAGAGGGTGATGATAGATTGTAGATAGATAGATGACAGATAGGTAATAGATAGATGACACATAGGGAGATGGATAGATAGATGATAGATTGATAGTAGATAGAGGGATAGATAGGGAGATGAATAGATAATGGATAGATATATAGATGGATGATAAATAGATGACAGGTAATAGATGATAGATAGGGAGATGGATAGATGATAGATAGATGGATAGAGATGATAGATGATAGATAGATAGATAGATGGATAAATGAATGAGATGGAGGGAGGGAGGGAGGGAGGGAGGGAGGAATATTAGACGAGGCCCAGAAGGGCCAGGATGCGGAGGGAGTTGAACGTCAGGATAAACACTTTGTTGGTGTCTGAGTGTAGATTCATGGCTGCGGTTTATGTGAGAAGCTTGGGAGCAGAAAGGAGGTTACAGTGATCCCGGCATGAGATTCTAGGCTAAAGTGGGGACCAAGGTGGGAGAAAAAGAAATACGTTTCAGAGGCGCCCCAGAGGAGGGACAGGCAGTGATTAATGAGAGCCATCTAGAGTGACAAGAAAGGCAGGAAGAAGCGGAGTGTAGCCTCTGGGTTTCACGAGGAAGAGGAGCTCCAGGAAGAAACGGAAAACCTCTGTCTCGCTCGTCACCACTAGTTCACTGCACAACGGCAGGAAACGTCCAGGCCACCACGTTCCGAAGCATTTGCCAAATTCTCAGCAGGGCTAGGGAGCCCGGGGCAGCCGGGAGAGAAGCCGAAAATTAGGGTAAATAGAAGCTCAGAGATTTTCGGTGGGTTTTAATCTTCTGTGTCATCATGACTTCGGCCTCGAGAGCTGCCTCTGTTCTTGTTCACCGGTGACAGGAGTGACATGGCCTCCTTCAAACCCGTGCAGCCACATTTCATTAAGAGGAGAGAGAGAGAGAAATGTCCTTTCAGGTCAGGATGTCAAAGAGATGAAAAAGAGGAGATATTTAAGAGAAAAATAACCAGCAGTGCACCATTCATCTCTCTCTCTCTCTCCCTCTTTCATCTCATCTGACCTGATACCCTGAACATCCGTGATAAGAGACGTGGGCGCAAGTGGCACCGGGATTAATACAGCCGCACACAAGTGAGGTTTTCACCCCGTAACCACCATCCTTTCCTTTGGGGAATCAGGGCTCCAAGTGTCAGGCGCTGTGTGCGGTTCCCGGAGGGTCACGGCGGGACGCCTGGTGCAGCTGCTGCGGATTCAGAAGCATCTTTCAGAAGCCGTGACTGGAGTCCTTTGACTGTTCCTGGTACTTACCTGCGAGGCCGATGCCACCCTTGACCTGGGCGTTTCCTCCGGTCAGCCCTTGTCCTGATGCATCACCTGGACCGGACTCATGGCCCCCAGAGAAGTCCAGTAGGGCTTTGCTGGGACCAGAATGAGCATTCATACTTCATCCCATTCAGGAAGGTTCCCAGAGCATCTCCTCTGCACCAGACACGGTGCTCTGCATGGGGCCAGACAGACACAGAGCAGCCGCCACCGTCGTGCATAAGCCCGTGACCAGCCCTCCGGGGGCTCAGACGGGGCTGGGCACACAGGAAGGGGACCGGGACTGGGCTCTAGGGCGGCCGAGACAAAATTCCACAGACAGGGGGCTTAAGCGACAGAAATGTACCTACTCACAGCTCTGGAGGCTGGGAGTCTAAAACCAAGGCAGGTGTCAGGAGGAGGTGACACTTGACCTTAAAGAGTGAGGATGGGACTTCCCTGGTGGCGCAGTGGTTAAGGATCCGCCTGCCAATGCAGGGGACACGGGTTCGAGCCCTGGTCTGGAAAGATCCCACGTGCCGCGGAGCAACTAAGCCTGTGCGCCACAACTGCTGAAGCCCGCACACCTAGAGCCTGTGCTCCGCAACGAGAGAAGCCACCACAATGAGAAGCCCGTGCACCGCAACAAAGACCCAATGCAGCCAAAAATAAATAAATAAATTGATTAAAAAAAAAAAAGAGGGAGGAATCTGAAAGGTGCAGAAAGATATCCAGGTGGAGAGAGCCATGTGAGCCTATGACCTCGTTAGAGGGGTTAAAAAATAACAGGACAGGCCTGGCCGCTGACATCAGGGATTGTCAAGGTCATGCTCGCTTCTGTAGGAATGACGATATAATAATCACTGAATCCTAATGACTGTTTACTATGTGCCGGGCACCCTGGTATGAGCCGTATGTGAATTTTCTCTTTGAACTCCAGGCAGCCTAACAAGGCCGTGAAGGACGTGACTTTCCCTGCACAGACGAGGAAGCTTAGCCCTGGAGAATTCAGTGATGTGCCCGAGGTCACACAGCAGGCAGCCCTCAGCCCCGGTCTGTCCCCGCAGCCCAGGCCCTACCCCTCCCGCTCGCCGACGTGGGGTAGGGAGTGTGCAAGTGCTCGTGTGGTGGCTGAGCTCCTAAAACACACGCATTCTCAGACCCTGCTCCCAGAAATGCTGGCGAGAGGCCATCACTCTACTTTCAGAGACTTCCGGGGCGGTTCGGATGGGAAACAACAACAGAGTAGCTCTGAGCTTTGCAGGGTGGATTCTGTCCCGAGCCGCCTCCAGAGCTTTGCTGTCCTTGCAGTTCGCATCTCGGTAGGAAGAATGTCAGGCGGAACGTAAAAGGCAGGGCTTCTAAGTCTGGCCCTGCTGCCAGCCAACTGTCTGATTTTGGACGAGTCCTGCCTCTTTGGGTTTTAATTCTTTGTGCGTCAGAGCAGGGGGTGTGGGGCGGGACAGATGACTCCTGAGATGGCCTCAGGCTTTGTCACGCAACAGTTCTGCTGAGCAGTGGCATTAGGAGATGGCAAATTCAGTCATTGAAGCTTAGATGTCTGTATTCATTTTCTCAGGCTACAGAAACAAAGTACCCTAGACTGGGGGCTTCAACGACAGAACTTGACCGTCTCACAGCTCTGGAGGTTGGAGTCCAAAATCAAGGTGCTGGCAGGGTTGCTTCCGTCTGAGCTGGGAGGGGGAAGCTGCTCCGGGCCCCTCCCCCAGGCCCTGGGGGTTTGCTGCGCATCCTTGATGTCCCTTGTGTTGTAGGAGCATCACCTCAGTCCCCGCCTCCATCTCCACACGCTGTTCTTGTGTGTGTGTGTGTGTGTGTGTGTGTGTGCGTGCGCGCGCACATCTCTCCCTTTTATCAGGGTACTGGTCATATCAGAGGAGGTGGCACCCGCCCTAATCCAGTATGACTAATTATATCTGCAATGACCTTATTTCCAAATAAGGTCACATTCTGAGGTCTTGGGGGTTAAGGCTTCAACATATGAATTTTTAGAGGATTCAGGTCAACACATAACAAGGTCCAAGGGAAAAACGCCACTAAAATGAGCCAGTCACTTGAAATTGAGTTAGGTTTCTGATCAGTCAGGAATAATTGTTGCATACCAGAGAGTCCACTCAGGCCAGTTTAGGGTGGAAAGGGATTTATTAAAGGATGCTTGCTAACTGCAGAGGGGCCACCGCCTCAGGAAGGACACCCGCTTTGCGCGGTGGCGCGGCTCCCAGGACACGGCCGCTGCTGGTGTAGGATCTGGCCCCGCCCCCGGTGCAGCGCGCAGAGTCCCACACACAAGCGTCTCATGCTCTCTTAGTGGAATAATTTGGAAGGACTACGTTGAAATGGAAAATGTGCATTCCTTTCATTCAGCAGTTCCACTCATATGATTTTTCCCCCTAAGGAAATAATTCAGTGAACGCCCAGACATATCTTTGTAAATACGTCTGTTTATCAGAGTGCCGCTTATATGAACCAAGACACCTCACTATCCATCAGTGGTAGATGGGTTAAATAAACCATGATACAAGTGTGCCCAGCGTGAGGCTACGTTAAGTGTAATGATATAAATCGGTGGTTTTCAGCTCGGGTCAGATCCAAAGGCCACCCCTTCTATAATAAATGTCAGACTCAAATGTCCCCTTTCTATAACAAATGTTTATAATGCTCCCCTTACTATCCTGAAATGAAATTCATAGATAATATAACCTATATTATATTAAAATAGTTATTATATAAATATATTAAAATAAATATATTAAATATATATTATAAAAATATAATTTTTTAATCAATATAATGACACGATGACTCATACACACAAGTTTAAAAAATCAATATATTGCCTTAATTGTAACATAAAAGAGAAATAAAGGGAGAAGAATTGGTAATGAATTCTTTCAATATGTAAACACACAGGCATGGGTACACGTGGAGACACATGGAAGGTCAAGGTCGGCCCCTAAGGGAATCCCCACCAACGACCCGGCCAGGAGGCAGACCCTTCAGCTGTGGGTGCCAGGAGTTCAGATCTTCTAGCTGCATCGTTATGGATGGTGGGGTTTCCCAGAATGAGCAAAGCGAGGTACAATCCACCCTCAATATCCCTCCGTGTTCCTGGAATATGTGGTATATGTTAAAACCATGCAAAATTACTTGTGTCTAAATTAAAATGAAGTTTGGATCTTAGATTATTCTAAATAAGCTTTTCAACTACACGAACGACTGGGCTGATATTTCAAAATTATGAGGGCTACTTCTCCACATGGGGGGTTGCCTCGCACAATATAGGACACTCAGCATCCCTGAACCCCCAGCTGCTCAATGCCAGGAGCCCCCCAAGGAAAAAGTCCCCACAAATTTCCAACACACTCCTGCTGTGGAGCAGAATGACCTCCTTGAGAATCTGTCACCACTCATCTGCGTTTACTGACATGGAAAAAAGTCCACGATGTGTAGTTCAGCACAATGTACGGTTAAGTCAAAATCTTCAGGGTCAGCAGCTACAACATGATTCCATTCTTGAAAAAGGAATAAGCTAAAGAAGGAAGGACTCCGTGAAAGAACCGTGTGTGTGTGCACGTGTGTGTGTGTCCACAGAGGAATAAGTCTGGACGTATATACACAAACACATTAACCAGCATTGTCTCTGGGGATGAGAGTTCAGATAATTTGCATGTTCTAATGTCTATTTGTTGGAATGGACTGATTTTTTTTTAGAAATTATGATATACAATCAGAAAAAAGCAACTATTTTCATTTGGCAAACAAATAACAGAAGGCAGTTTTCTGCTGGGGAATTCTCTGCTGTCCTGTGTGCTGTGGAATGTCAGCAGCCTGGCCTTGTCCCCCCAGAGGCCGGGAGCACACACCCCGGGCACAGATGTGAACCAAGGGCATCTCCAGACACAGACAGAGGGGCGATGGCACTGTGGTCTGTGGTCTGGGAGGTTGGGAAGCCTTCCTGAGGAGGTGACAAAGCACTGAGATGTGAAGACGGTAGGAGCGAACTAAATGAAGAGAGGGTGGAAGGGTGTCCTGGGCAGAGGGAACAGCATGGACAAAGCCACGTGGCAGGGAGGAGCTGGTGGGAACGAGCTACCAAAGGAAACAAAGCTTTCACTGGGAAATAGCAAATAGTACCCCCCTTGGATAAAGGAAGAGGGCGACATCAGGACACATCTGCCTCACATGGGGCTTCAGGGATGCTCCAGAGGTGTACTGTGAACCATGCCTCCTGACACACAGTCTAATATGACACGTGTTATTGAATTTTGCAATAGGAAATGTAAAGCCCATGTGGTTTTATTAAGACATTTCTATCAATTTTCCTTTGACTTGCCCTTCCAAATAATAAACCGAATGTTGCTTCGCTTAATTTTCAGGTTGATGAAGCTTCCTTTCCTATTGCTAATTTAAGTCACTTAAAGTGATTTTTTATTAATCTGGGATAGAGAGGTTTGCCTTTCTTAATTGAAAATATTTTTGAACCAGTAGAATACGGCATGAAATTATTCAGGAAATCTCAGGCCCTAGAGTCAAGGAAATCTTTTTTCTTTTTAAAAATCCCAGCTTTCAAAGAATTTTCTCCAAACTCTTTTTTGTTTTTTTAACATCTTTATTGGAGTGTAATTGCTTTACAATGTTGTGTTAGTTTCTGCTTTATAACAAAGTGAATCAGTTATACATATGTTCCCATATCTCTTCCCTCTTGCATCTCCCTCCCTCCCACCCTCCCTATCCCACCCCTCTAGGTGGTCACAAAGCACTGAGCTGATCTCCCTGTGCTATGCGGCTGCTTCCCACTAGCTATCTATCTCACGTTTGGTAGTGTATATATGTCCATGCCACTCTTTTACTTTGTCCCAGCTTACCCTTCCCCCTCCCCGTGTCCTCAAGTCCGTTCTCTACGTGTGTCTTTATTCCTGTCCTGCTCCTAGCTTCGTCAGAACCTTTTTTTTTTTTTAGATTCCATATATATGTGTTAGCATACGGTATTTGTTTTACTCTTTCTGACTTACTTCACTCTGTATGACAGACTCTCAGTCCATCCACCTCACTACAAATAACTCAATTTCGTTTCTTTTCATGGCTGAGTAATATTCCACCAAACTCTTACAACAATCTTACTGAAAAGAGTTACTGAACGCTCAGCTGGCTACCAATGACTTATCTCCACTAACTAAACATAAAAACATATCTGGCTTCTTTGCGCCAACGTGTGTAATTCCAATAATCATCATACTCTATATTTATACAGATTTCTGTCTTATTTATACTTCCCAACAGCCTACAACTGGTGGGTCGGCGGGGAGGGATGATCTCTGGGAATGATAAAATAAGATTGCCCTCTTGTGGGACTTCCCAGGTGGCACAGTGGTTAAGAATCCGCCTGCCAATGCAGGGGACACGGGCTTGAGCCCTGGTCTGGGAAAATCCCACATGCCAGGGAGCAGCTAAGCCTGTGCGCCACAACTACTGATCCTGCGAGCCGCAACTACTGAAGCCTGCGAGCCACAACTACTGAAGCCCGCGCACCTAGAGCCTGAGCTCCACAACAAGAGAAGCCACCACAATGAGAAGCCCGCGCACCGCAATGAAGAGTAGCCCCCGCTCGCTGCAACTGGAGAAAGCCCGTGTGCAGCAACGAAGACACAACGCAGCCAAAAATAAATAAATAAATTTTTAAAATGATTGCCCCTTCGTTTTAAACTATAAAATAGGGAGGGAGGAATTCAGGTTGTGTTACTCACGAGCTGGATCACCTAGAGTAAGTTAATTAACTTCTCTGTGCCTCGATTTGCCTGTGTGCAAAATTGCATAAGTAATAATAGTACCTACTTCATGGGCTGTGCAAAGCTCCCAGAACAGTGCCTTGGCCTACGTTGGCCATCAGGACTGCTGACTGTCCGTCTTAAGAAGTGGGATGAGGGTGCTCAAACCGCAGCAGCCTCGCCTGGCTGGTAGAGGAGCAGGCAGGACACTGCAAACAGCGGGCGCCAGGTTTCAGAGGCAAGGAGGCCACAGGCTTCCAGCAAACTTGCAGAGGCTCAGGGGAGGGATGGCATATTAGTCTTTAATCACGCATGACACTGTGTGGCCTTTTTTTCTCATCCCCACGTCACACATACGGAAGTCCAGTGTCAGAGGCGTTGGGGCAGAAACATGGCCAAAATCCACTGCAAAGCTGGTGCCCTTGGAAACCAGTGTCTCCAAGTTCCTGACTGACAGTCACCTCCGGGATTTTGGAAATCCAGAAATCATGTCGAGCTTCAGATAATTCCAACACCCTTCATACTCGTTACTCATTATAAAATTTTGTTTTTTTAAAAAAAATTGAGTTTAGTTGTATCTACAAATATCTGTGACCTATAGACCAACTCTGTCCAATACAAATACTGTGAGACACACGTATTTTACGTGTTCTTGTAGCCATGTTTAAAAAGTAAAAGGAGACAGGTGAAATTAAGTTTAATTATATTTTATTTAAACCAGTATAACCAAATGGTTATTATATCAATATTTAACCAATATAAAACTATTAATGAGATATTTTTCTTCTTTTTATTCATACTCATTCTCCACCGTCTAGCACATCTCAGTTTGGACAAGTCCCATTTCTAGTGTTTAATAGACACATGCAGGCAGTGGATAGTATATTAGGGCAGCTGTAGAGAATAGTCACACATGGGCAAACACCAGCAAATGCTGGGTGTAGTGTTTGAATACTGTAACACGTGGCTCTCCTAGCAAGGTTAATAACACTACACAGAATCACTTTTGAAGTTGCCAGTTAAAGAATTAATTTTGCTTCTAAAACTTGTTATTTCTTGGAACACCTCTCATAGGATTTGTAAAGTATACAATGCGTACAAACATCAATATTTATTTTATTTGCAAGAGTGACTCGCCAGTAGCAGCAGACAAACCATAAGCACACAGACAGCCACAGTACAGCAGCTGATGACATCATGACCACCCTGAGTTCCTTTCCCGGTTCCCGGAAAGGTCAGCCTTCACCTTCTCCTCCCCCCACTCGGCTCTTGCCTGACGTCAGTGGGTTGCTTGGAACAAGCAACATCTCTACGTAGATTGTTAAGCTTTAATCCTTTCAGAAGAATTATAATACTTTTTCCAGTTTTCCCAATTTCTTGATTGATTTTTCTTGGGACTCATTAAAACGTATACATTTCCCGAGAAATGCTAGGAAGACATTTCTGCACGGAAACACCACCCTTTCTGGGCTTTGCTATTGTGACGACCACAACAAAGATGATCTGGTACCCTTGCATGGCTGTGTGCAGTGGACAAGGCTTTGAACAAGACTAAAAGTGATTTCATCCTCTCCATCGTTGATGTGTTTAAAGATTTTCTTTCCTTTTAGTTCAGCCTACGGTTTCTATAAAAAAAATACACTACACTTGTGTTAATGATTTAAATGTGTGAACACTAGGTAATTTCATGGGAAGAGGGTGAAGAGAGCTGTCCTACTAACAAAGGTTACTTAATGGGAACTTACATCAATAAATCATCTCATTGCCATTGTCTTGACCTGTCGCACGGCAGCAAGGGCACTAAACTGGAACAAGCGTCGTGTTTCCTCCACCCACATGTATCTCCCATGACCACATACTCAAACAACACTATGTCTTACCCACAGAATCCGTTTGTATCGAGGGAATATGATGCACACCTAAAATCCAAATTTCCTTGTCTTAAGATGAAGGGTCAGATGTAACAAAATACAGTTAGGAAAATTTATTCCAAAATAAAGTATTTCATATGCACAGGCTATGAGTTAGAAACTTTAAAAAAAAGTAAGTAAATGCTATGAAAGGTCTCTTATAAAATTCTTATTCAATGAGGTCATAACCTGAGTTAGGTGGTTAAGAAAAATATGTAGGGAATCATAACAAATGATAGTAGTCCAACTGGATGTAAAATATGTGAACATTCATTCAGGGAATATGTAGGGAATATATGTAGGGAATATACAAATATGTAGGGAATCATAACAAATGTAGGGAATGTAGGGAATATGTAGGGAATATAACAAATGATAGTAGTCCAACTGGATGTAAAATATGTGAACATTCATTCAGTAATCTTTTGGTGTAAGGCCAAGGTCTTTTCTTTCTGTATGGTCTGATTGGAGTGCTTTGTTATCTTTTTTTTTTTTTTTTTGGCTGCGTTGGGTCTTCGTTGCTGTGCACAGGCTTTCTCTAGTTGCAGTGAGCGGGGGCTACTCTTCATTATGGATGCAGTATATGGGCTTCTCATTTGGTGGCTTTTGTTGCAGAACACGGGCCCTAGAGAGTGCGAGCTTCAGTAGTTGCGTCTCATGGGCTCAGTAGTTGTGGCTCGCGGGCTCTAGAGTGCAGGCTCAGTAGTTGTGGCGCACAGGCTTAGTTGCTTCGTGGCATGTGGGGTCTTCCCGGACCAGGGACCGAACCCGTGTCCCCTGCATTGGCAGGCAGATTCTCAACCACTGCGCCACCAGGGAAGCCCGATATGGACCATTTTTAAAGTCTTTATTGAATTTGTTACGATACTGCTTCTGTTCTTTTTTTGTTTTGGTTTTTTGGTCACAAGGTATGTGGGATCCTAGCTCCCTGACCAGGGATCGAACCCACACCCCTGCACTGGAAGGCAAAATCTTAACCCCTGGACCACGAGGGAAGTCTCCATCTCAGTGTTTTCTTGCATGGCTCTGGTGTGGTGTCATGTCTTCTGGTGTCTTGTCTCTTTGCCCCAAGTCACAAAGATTTTCTTCTAGAAGTTTTATAGTTTTACACTGTACATGTAGATCCGTTTTGAGTGAAATTTTGTCTGAGAGGTGGGGCATAGGTCGAAATTTATATTTTTGCTTATAGACATCCAATTGTTCCAGCAGATTTGTTGAAAAACTATCCTTTCTCCATTGAATTGCTCTTTACCTTTGTCAGAGATCAGTTGGCCATGCGTGGGTGGGTCTATTTCTGAACTATTTTGTTCCATTGATTTGTCCCTTCATCAATATCCCACTGTCTTGATTACACTATGTAGTGTGAGTCACCAACTTTATTCTTTTTGAAAATTGTTTTAGCTATCAATCCTTTGCCTTTCCATTTAAATTTAGAATCAGCTTGTCTATATACAATACAGCTGGGATTTTGACTGGAATTGCACTAACTCTATAGATCTATCTGGGGAAAATTGGTATCTTTACTATGTGAGTCTTCCAATAAATGAGCACGGTATGTCTCTCCTTTTATTTACATCTTCTTGATACTTTTTCTTCATTGTTTTGTAGTTTTCAGCATACAGATCCTGTACATGTTTTGTTAGACTTATACATAAATATTTCATTTTTTCTGAGCTATTATAAATACTATTTTTTAAAATGTGGCCTCAAATTATAGATCGCTAGTACATAGAGATGGTTTATTTTTCCCACACTTATTTTTAAACAAAAAATATTTTACGTAATTTGCCTTCATAGAGTATTTCCAAAGCATTATATTTTATATTCATGGAAATAACAACTCCTTTCACATTATGATATTATTGGTTTGTAAAGCACACAATTAAATTGTGTAATTATTATAATACGTACAATTGGTACGAACAGGTTCGGGAACAAACTCAGCCAACTCTTGGTAAGCATACACCTCAACTGGTGAGGGCAGAGGTGTGTCTGTGTATCACAGTGGTCTCCTAGTCTGTGTGTGACAGTGTGGTCCCTTAGTCCATGTAGCACAGTGGTCTAGTAGTCCGTGAACTATGGTAGTCTACTAGATGCAAGGATTCACCATGCCCATGGAAAAACAGAGTAAATGAAGGGTAGACTAATCTAGAGAGTTAGTTAAGTGAAGGTCACTTAAGAGAACTTGCATAAAAGAGACAAGGAAGAGACAAGAAAGCCCAGCTTCCGTGATTACATTTAAATATACAATTAATGATATATCTTGAGCACATAAGCAATATATTTTATACTCACCACAATATTTCTACTGAAGGAGAATTTAAAGAGCTACTACCATCATGTTTTTGAAGACTATTTAATGATAGTGGAAAAGACCTTAAATATAATAGTAAGCAAAAGAACTTATGATACAAAATGTTACATGCAACGTGATCCCAAATATGTTTAAAAAAACATGTATTTAATTATAGGGAAAGATGAAAAATGCACCAAAATGTCTGTAATAATTATCTATGGCTGTTGGGATTACGGTCAACTCTCATTTTCTTTTCTACAGTTTTATATTTGTACAATGACCATGTGTTATTTTTTACAATCAGAGGAAATACTATTTTGTAAAAGAAGAGCAATCCTTTACTTGCTTTATCTGCCTCATTTAAATGTCAGACAACAGTACTTCCAGTGTTTTCTTGAGTTGTAATAAAAATGATTACATGGTTTGGGCATTTCCTACCAACTTCCTGTGTCTTTTCAGGAATCAAGCAACAGCTCTAGTTTCTGCCGTTTGGTAAATTACATGAATGGTTACGACCGCCATAATTATAAAGCCTTTTACACAACTTTATAATTTATTTATTTATTTAATAGCTGTCTAATCCAATAATAATAGCTATTTAGAGATATTAATACTTATTTAATATTTATTTCATCACTGTGAAAATTTTAAGGAATTATAAGGAGAGCTCAGGGCCGGTTTCACGTCTGTCCCCTTCACAACCATGCGACTCTTCGTTTTGGCTGAAGGCATAAGCCCCACTGTGGAGAAACCACAGTTTCTGTCCAACCAGAAACCATTAAAGACAGTTATTTCACTCTTTGTCTTCATTTCCTTGCACGGGCTAGCGTTTGTTGACAGTTGTCAGAGTTACACGTAAAATTCCCGTGTTCATAGCAGGGGCTTTGCAAGATAAGCTTCAGAGCATCACGCAGTTTCTAAGGCAGCTCTCTCTCCTGGTCACTGGTTCTTTCTTTGTCAGCTCCCTTGGATCAGCGGTTCTTAACCTTTGCTAGGTCATGATAGCCTCAGCCATCCGGCACAGACATTAAAATCTCGCTAAATTCTCCCATCACCAAGTCTGCCTCTCACATCTGTCACCCAGTCGTTGATTCTCTTCCAGACAAGTCTCACATCCATCTTCACCTCTCCATCCCAGTCTCAGCTCAGACCCCATCTTCCCTCACATTTAGCCTCACCAATAGCCTCCAAACTGGCCTCCCTGACTCCGTTCTCCTCGTTATCATCCATCATCTGCGCCAACACAGTGGAGTCATTTTCCTGAAAACAAACCTGCCCCTGTGCCCCCTGCCTGCAGATGGTGCTTTCTGTCGTCGCTCTCTTTACCCTCCACAGCTGGGGAAGGTGGTCGTGGTCCATCAGCCTGCACAGCCCAGCCAGGCCGAGAGGGGCAGAGGCTGAGAGCACACGGCACACACTGATGAGCGAGGATGCTTTTGATTCCCCCTAAGAGCAGCGAGAGGTTGCTTGGCCATGTCATCATGTGTCTCTCCAAGGACCACTTTCCCTGCTACAGATCTACCCATGCCCTCGGAAGCAGGGCTCAGGCTCAGGAAAGTGGACCGAGGTGGTGTGTGGCCACATCTGCGGACGTGCCTGGGAGCCCCACGGTCACAAGGATGATGAATTTGGAGGAGGGTGAGCTCGGGAAGCCTGGCAGGTGACAAGAGAAGGACGAAGGGAAGCTCACGCTTTCACAACGTTTCTCAAACCTCAGAATCCCCCGGGGAAGCCTTGAGAAATCCCCAGGCCCACCCACCCTATTAAATCAAAATCTCCTGCGGTAGGACCAGGGATCTGCACTCTTTTAACCTCCCCCAGGTGATGCCCTGTGCAGCAGACGTGAGAGCCAGGGTTTCACAGATGTGGGGTTTCCAGGAAGGTTTCTGGGTGGAGCCTGGGGCCACAGTGACCTCTCAACCTCACGGGTGGGATTGGCAGGCCGGCCGTCCACACGTTTGTCCTCGAGCCTTTGGAGATGCGTTTTAAAGCCTCTCACTGTTCTCCTCCCCATTCAGCAGAAGAATTTTCAATCCATTTTCTTTTTGACACCCATTACATTTAAAACCCATCTGGTCCGGCATGGAGCAACCTGAAACAAGTGCAGGTTGTCGACCGGACAAGGAAGGGGGACAAGCTGCCAGGCCAGGCTCTTCCTCGAGGGAAACAGAAGGGTCAGGATAGACCATCTTCATCATCACTGGCCCTGAAACTCTATCCCAGGTTCCCGAGGCCGTTCTGAGTCCCCCGATCGCTGGCTGGTCCCCGGGCACGGCTGCTTGCTCAGAGCCCCCATTTCCTGCTGGGCATCTGCTGGGGCTCTGGGTGGGAGGGAGGGGAGAAACCTCAGGATGACCAGCAGCTCCAAACCCCCCAAGGATGGCATTTGTTCATGAAAAAACAGCCCTGTGTCTGTCCACACAGCAGCCCAGGAGCAGGGCCAGGGTGAGCAGTGGCGGTGGTTGCCACTGGCTTCCTCTGGTTTCAGCCCTGCCACCCTGCTGGAGCCCCGGAACGCCTGAGTCAGCCAGCATCTGCCGTTGTTATTCAAGGGCTCAGAGCGGCAGGAACATCACCGAAAGGGCGCGGTAACCCCCCAGCTGGGAGTGCTGTCTCACGTCAACACAGCATATGTCCAGGCAGCCCTGCTGCCCGTGAGAACCAGGGGGCTCCTATTCTAAGCCCAGTCCCTGCAGCTCCCCACGCTGGGAGGAAACGCACACGGACTCACGCTCACAGCGTGCTAGTAAGACCAGGCGAGTTGAGTCCATTGCGGCTACACTGACCTCCAGGGCCTGCGTGGTGAGATCTCGGGGCAGCGTGGGCGCTGAGGGAACTGTGCTGACCACACAGGGACGTGATTCCACCCCGAGCATATTCTGGGCTGGGGCTACTTTTCATGGTCTTCCTCTTTTTCTTTTTATCGAAGTAGGATTACTTACAAGGTTGTGTTAATTTCTGCTGTACAGCAAAGTGACTCAGGTATACATATACATATGTATATATATTCTTTTGAATATTCCTTTCCATTATGCTTTATCCCAGGATATTGAATATAGTTCCCTGTGCTATACAGTAGAAACTTGTTGTTTAATCATTCTTTCTTTTTTCTTTTTTAAGAAAACACAGCAGTTACACACGTCTTTAAAAAGCACGTTTTGGGGGGGCTTCCCTGGTGGCGCAGTGGTTGAGAGTCCGCCTGCCGATGCAGGGGACGCGGGTTCATGCCCCGGTCCGGGAAGATCCCACATGCCGCGGAGCGGCTGGGCCCGTGAGCCATGGCCAGTGAGCCTGCGCGTCCGGAGCCTGTGCTCCGCAACGGGAGAGGCCACAGCAGTGAGAGGCCCGCGTACCGCGTACCGCAAAAAAAAAAATAAAAAATCACCTTTGGACTCACATTTAATGCATTCTCTTTCTCAAAAAGAATAAAATGACACAAACGTCAGCACTGTCCGCGGGAATTCCGGAACATACAGCGCCTCTGAGCTGCTGAAAACCCTGCAGGGTTGTCTCCTTGAAACAATACACTTCTTTGGGGGTGAACCAAAGCAGAGGCGGGTGTCTTCTGGAAGACAGGAGGCCCTCTTTTAGATGAGGGAGTTGGGAAAACTTCGTTTGGGGGCAGGTGAATGGGCTCGCGACTTCCGAGTTTCTGACGGTGCAGGCATGGTGCCTTGGGGCGCTGAATGAGCCCCGAGGAAAAGCCAGTTGAAAGCTTTCAGCCACGTTTTAATGATGTGTAACTGTTTCCTGAGGATCAAGAGGGCGTTCTACCCACGGGAGATGCTAAAAATATTCTGTGGGAAGAAAGGAGAAAGGGAGGAAAGAAAGAAGGGATGAAAGGAAGGAGAGAAAAGGCATCATGCAAAGCACTAGAAATAAACACTCTGCTCAGCTCAGAAAAGAAGCGAAGTAGAACACCTACTGTCGATGGGGCTTTGCAGCAAACACGCCCGGCTCTTCCCTCCTAATTCTGTCGCCCTGAGTACTTTATTTAACCTTTCTAAGCCTCAGTTTCCTCATCTGTAAACTGAGCCTTTCTTCACAGGAATTTGGTGAGGGTCAACGAACAAAAAAGAGCTTCTGCATTTGTAACGATGCTAATGGCAGACGCCAGGCAGCCCTTTCTAAGAAGCTTTACGTCTGCGATTTGTCCAGTTTTCACAAGTCCTACGAAGTTCCCGCCCCACCCAGAGAGGACAAGACCGAGAGGCACTAGACGTGCTCAGCTAAGCCAGTGAGTGGCAGGACTTGGATGTGACCCCATGGGAGTCTGGCTCCCTGGTCTGTGCGGATCCCCCTCCTTTCCTCACAGCCCTGTTTTGCAACAGCTTCTCACTTGACTATTTCACGGGTGAGATGAAAATTCTTACCATTTGAAAGGTTTCAAACCTCATTGAAAAGAAATGTGAAAAAGAAAAAAAAAAAGGATGGGTCTTCTTTGCAATGCATGTAAATATAATTTTGAGCTGTTGTATTTTTAGATGGCATGGATTAAAGTTTATTGAGACACAAAAGAAAAAAAAAAGAAAAGAAATGTGGTTGGCTAAACCTGGGCCCTGTACGATCTGGGGCTTCTCAGTGGATTTGACTCATTCAGGCTCAGTTCGTTGTTAATGGACATAATTGAGCCATGCCGGTACCTTGTAATCCGAGCCCCGAGAGGATGAAAATTAAATCCACCAATATTTTCGAGGTTCAAAGTTTGCATTAGTAAAACAGGGAAACAGAAGTTTCACAGCACAACGGCAGCTTTCCAAGAACAAATACCTTTATTAGTGGGGAAAACTGGCCTTTTGGGTCTCTTAACATTGGCTCTTCAAGAAAGAGCAACTGTATAAAATTGACCTTATGTTGGTCTTCATGGTGAGCAGCTGGGCCACAGCACATTTTACACCAGTGTTTAAAAATAACCCCGCACAGTGGGAACCGATGCAGTCCTAAAGGGAGAGGAACCTTGGGAGGGTCTGGTTTCCTCTGGGCTTGGAACAGACAGGCACATCTCATAGGCTCTGGTCCCATCTGTAGCACTTGGACATTACCTCTCTCCCAGGAGGGAAAGTGGTTCGCTAGAAACAGCTTGGCGATCACAGATGTGCCCAGGTGCCAGCCTGAGAATCATTTTCCTACACTGAAGATTTTCTTCCCACTAGGCAGAGATGAGAGAAGCCCGGACTTGTCTGGGAATATGATCCCATTCATGCTCAGATATTTTTAGAGTAACTCCCTAACCCCAGCCTTTCAGTAGCCTTCCAGGGACATGCTGATTTAATTCTTGTAAGTTTTAGGATGTTAAAACAGGAAGTACTCGCAACACAGATCTGGAATTTACCCTTTGTGTCTGGTGTCTGCTAACTCGGGTTAACATGGACTCTCCGATGAGCATAATTAAAAGTGCTGTCAGTGAACCGTTCTCAGCAGGATGTTTAGATCCGCTGCTCCGTGTGTCTGATCACCACCTCGCCAAGTCCAGACTGTCCCGGTCTTTTGACATTTTCTTGCTGTCGCCTTTCAGCCCTAATAAAGCAGTTTATTAGGGAGAATTCCTCTGGAATCAGTGTCGAGCTGGGAAGCGACTTGAGCATGAATCATGATAATGTGTCTCACTGTTTACGCAGCGATAAAGATTACCGAGATGAATGCAGAGGAGCCCCCCACCCTCTGCCATCTCAGAGCCGTGTAGCCGCGCCATTCCTCATGCTGACAGACTTATCGGTAATTATTGCAGCAGATAAGCAGTCTTGAAGGAAGCAGAATTTTTCAAGAATTGAGGTGCTTCCGAACCACAGGGAACTAGGATGTGCCGTGAACTCTGATACTGAATTAGATGGAAGGAATGCAAAAACCTCACACGCATTTAGAAAAGTCGTAATCTGTGCCGATTATCTTAACTGGAGTGTCCATTTTCTTTCCACCATACACTTCCAGGGTGACTGACGCTATATTTTCATGTTTCGTATTGGAGAAAACGTGCGTTGTGTGTGGTGGGGCCATGTATGAGCATATCGTAACAAAGGGTTTGGGGGGTTTCTTTTTTTTTTTTAACCTAATAAACCTAGTGCATGTGCACCCAGGCACACACCTTTCATACTTGCTGCCTCCAAGATAAATTTCATTTTGATTTCTCCAGTGAGTCCAAAGGTTTGAAACAGTCAACGTTAGACCTTTGATAGCAGATCCATGAGTAGATAATGGAGGTGCATTTGTTCACGACGCTGAGAAGCTGACTGTCCACCGTGGTCATTCCGAAGATGTCTGGCTCGGAATCAAGACGTGGACCGTTCCATCTCCAGGCTCATTTCTGCAGCAGACCCGCAGAGACCCAGTCGGCATTCTTGGGCTGTTCCAGGAGCATCCAGTTAATCGAAGTCTACTAATGGTCTCTTATTTGACGTGAATGGCCAAGCTGGGAATTTGGCGCCTAATTTCCGCAGGCCACAAGGAGTGGTTTGTGACAAAAAGTTGTTGTCTTGGAAGAGAAAGGGCAGAATGAAATGTTTCAGAACAATTAATAGGATAAGATACTTGGCTCCCAGCTTGAGAATGAAAAACAATCTCATAAGCTCTCTCTCCGTCTTTGTGACCTAAAATCTTAATGGCCAGAGACTAGAGACACAGAGCAAGAGGACTTCTCGAAAGTTTTCCACCAGAGCAATTAACCGATGGCCAAACTGGTGGAAAGTGTGTTCTTTGCACATCAACCCAACCTGACAGTGAGAAACGGAGACCAGAGGTCGAGCCAGTGTTTGTATATTTCAGGGCCAAAGTGCTTACTTACCTGGCTGGACGCTTGCTCACCTGCTTTTGAGGCAGGAAGCAGCCTGCTTGGGGACGTGACCAAGTTGACTGACCACTCTTGAAGCCTGTGCAAGAATTTACTGGTGAGGCAGCGGGTGAACCCACTTGATCGGAGAAGCCCCTTTTACCCAGTTGGCTTCAAAGACCCAACTGCGATGTCAGTTTCCCATGGTCTGATCATTTCATATTCCTTCCTCCGCGGATAGACGTTTTCAGAAAAATTTGGTACTTCTCGTCTGCACACCATTAGAAGGCATTGCTGTCATCAGTGCTGGTCTGAGTGTCTGGAGAACAGAATTCTGGGGTCACGTCTGCCACTAACTCACCGTGACACGGGTCAGCCCCTGACTGTCCTCGGTCTTGTCTCCTCAGCTGTAAAAGGAGGAGCTGAACCCCATCAGCTGTAGGTTCTCTGCTATTGCTCTGAGCAGCCAGCGTTCTACCTGTCATTAAGGTCCCCGAACTGACCCCACCCCGCCTTCCCAACTTTATCACCGTCCCTTGCTCTGCCAAACTTTCCTGCTGCCCCAGGCGCATGGCAGCCCTCTCTGTCCCGCGCCCTTCATCCCACTCCCCTCTGGGCCCGGGTGCCTCCTTCTCCTTTCTCGAGTTTTCTGAGCTCTGCCCCTGGGGCTGCACTCGGAGACCCAACCCCACCTCGACTTCCCGCAGAGACACCGGTGACTGTTTCGTACAGGTGTAAAATCCAAATCCAGGTTTTATCCAAACAAGAAGATTCAAGGCCAAAAATTAGCCTGAAATTTGCTGACTGCAGTGATCACGGACGAGCCCAGGTGGCTGGCTCTCCCCCTGGAACTCTACCCCAGAAGCCAGAAGATAGCTGATGGTTCCCAGAATTGAGAGCGAGAATTGTGAGCCACCTCTGGGAAGACAGAACCGGGGCCCTGGGACCCAGAGCGCGGGAGCCGGGGGCGCAGGCGCGTGTGGAAAGCTTCCGCGTTCTGCCCCGCCCCCTTCTTTTCTCCAGCATCACTCCCACTTTTATTGGGGGGGCGGGGGGAGATGGGGAGTAAGAACGGCAGCAGCAGCTTAGAGACAAAGGTGAGAAGATAGAATGCGGACATCCCAGAGCCTGGCAGGGGTGAGAAGCGAAGGAGGGCGGACAGTGGAAGAAGCCGCAGGAGCTCGCCCACCTCCGAACACCCCTTGTCCCCGCTTCTGTCCGCCTCCCTTCCGCGGGGCAGATCTTGGTACTTCCGGAAGTGCTCCCCAACCCCCCGCAGGTCGACCTGCGGCAAACAGCGGGCAGGCGCTGTTGAACCCTGGAAGATCCTTCCAGACCCTCCCCCTACCACTCATTCCTAAGTTTAGAAAGCAGTACAAAAGCTAGGGCCCTAGCTTTTTAAAAAAAATCAGCTTTATTTAATTTACTTAAAATGAAATTTACTGAAGTTTTGACAAATCGGTATACAGTCAAGATATGGAATCATTTCATCACTTCACAAGGTTCATCAGTGATCCTTTACAGAATTCCCCTGAGCCCCCCCGCCCTGCTCCCCAGCCCCCAAAGCTAGTTCTGCTCTCTACCTTTATAGTTTGGCCTTTTCTGGAATTCTACGGTTTCATGTAAATAGGATCACATGATACGGCTTCTGTGGGGTCTGGCTTCTTTCACTGAGCGCGATGCTTCTGAGGTTCCTCCGTGTCACTGAGCGGATTGGTAGCTTGTTTCTTTTTGTTGCTGAGGGGTCTTGCGGTGTACAGATGCGCCAAAATTTGACTCGCCGTTCAGCTGACAGACTTCGGAGCTGTTTACACATTTTGGCTGTAAGAAAGCTGCTATAAGCACTTGTGTACAACGTTTCCCTTTTGGGGGGTTAATACCTAGGAGCCAGAATGCGGGATCATATGGAACATAGAGGTTTAACTTTATTTTAAAACTGCCAAAGGACTTCCGACAGCGACGGTACAATTTTGCAGTGTCAGCAGCAACACTTGCTATGATCAGGGATTTTTTCTTTTTTAACTTCAGATATTCTAATAGTGTATATTAGTATCTTTGTGGGGTTTTCTAAAAATTTTTATTTATTTTTTGGCTGCGTTGGGTCTTCATTGCACGTGGGCTTTCTCTAGTTGCGGCAAGCGGGGGCTACTCTTCTTTGCAGTGCGCGGTCTTCTTATTGCACTGACTTCTCTTGTTGTGAAGCATGGACTCTAGGCGCGTGGGCTTCAGTAGTTGTGACACGCAGGCTCAGTAGTTGGGGCGCATGGCTTAGTTGCTCCGAGGCATGTGGGATCTTCCCAGACCAAGGATCGAACCTGTGTCTCCTGCACTGGCAGGTGGATTCTTAACCACTGTGCCCCCAGGGAAGTCCTCTCTGTGGTCTGAATGTGCATTTCTCTTATGACTAGTGATCTAATGTTGAGCATCTTTGTGTGTTTTTGACATTGTGTATCTTGTTTGGTGAAGGCACTGTTCAAATATTTTCCCCATGTTTTTAACTGTGTTGTCTTATTATTGAGTTGCAAGAATTCTTTACATATTCTGAATACTAGTACTTTATTAGGTATATGTTCTCTCAGTCTTTTTATTTTCTTAACAGTGTCTTTCAAAGATTCAAAGTTGTTAAGTTTAATGAAGTCCAATTTATCATTTTTTTCTTTTACATTTGTTCTTTTTTTGGGTCATGTCTAAGAATTCTCTGCCTAATTCAAGATGGCAGAGATTTTCGTCATGAAATTCTGTAGTTCTACCTTTCACAGTTGGGTATATGATCCATTTGGGGTTAACTTTTTATATGGTGTCAGTGTCGAGGCCCATGTGTTTCCATATGGATGTCCAGTTATTCCAGCACCATTTGTTGGAAAAACTATCCTCTCTCCATTGAAATACCTCGGCAGCCTTGCCAAAAAGCAGTTGACTATGGGTGTGGTCTATTTTTAGATTCTCTATTCTGTTCCACTGATATATATATGTTTATCCTCACACAATTACCACAATGTCTTGATTATTGTAGCTTTGTACTAAGTCTTTTTTTAAAAATATAAATCTTTACTTATTTATTTTTGGCTGCACTGGGTCTTCATTGCTGCACACGGGCTTTCTCTAGTTGCGGCGAGTGGGGGCTACTCTTCGTTGCGGTGCACGGGCTTCTCAATGCAGTGGCTTCTCTTGTTGCAGAGCACGGGCTCTAGGCACAGGGGCTTCAGTAGTTGTGGCTCGCGAGCTCTAGAGCGCAGGCTCAGTAGTTGTGGCCCATGGGCTTATGGCTCCTTGGCGTGTGGGATCTTCCTGGGCCAGGGCTTGAACCCGTGTCCCCTGCATTGGCAGGTGGATTCTCAACCACTGCACCACCAGGGAAGCCCTGTAGTAAATCTTAAAATTAGGCAGTATAAATCTCCCAACTTTGTTCTTTCTCAAAATTGTTTTGTCTATTGTAGATTTTTTAGTTTTCATATATATTTTAGAAACAGATTGCTAATTTCTACTAAAAAATTTTCTGGACCTTTGATTGAAATGATATCAAATCCATATATCGATCTGGGGAGAACTGATAGCATAATAATATTGAAGCCTCTTATGGGTGATCATGGTGTACATCTCCATTGAAATTATATCTTTAATTTCTCTCAGCAATGTTTTATAGTTTTCATTGTCCAAATTTTCAACATCTTTTGTCAGAGTTATCCCTAAATATCTCACGTTTTTGGATGCTACTAGAAAGGTTTTAAATGTTTTTCTTTAATTTCTAATTTATTGTTGCTAGAAGATAGCAATGCAGGCAAATAACTGTAAAGGTGCTACTTTCAACGTTTGAAGTGACTGAAGGAATAAACCACATACGGTCTCAGTGGAGATGATACTGACCCCAAGGGGGCAGAAAAATTTTACTCTATTAAATAAATACACTCACACACACACTGGTACGTACAAAGGGGTCAGTGTGACAGTGGTATTACAATTTCATGGCGATGGAACAATTATAAAAAAGCTTTTGAAAGGGCTCCTTAGGGGGCTGATAATGAAAAAAATGATTGCGAAACAGTGCTCTAGAATGTGTTCGTAGTTTCTGGGACGTACGCCACTAAAATATACAAGCACTGTGCTCAGTATTCTGGCACCCAACCTCTCTAAATTTCCTATGTATTGATCAGATTCTAGCAGAGAGAATTAGTCTCATTGACTTTTTTTTTTTTTTTTTTTGCGGTACGCGGGCCTCTCACTGTTGTGGCCTCTCCCGTTGCGGAGCACAGGCTCCGGACGCACAGGCTCAGCGGCCATGGTTCACGGGTACAGCCGCTCTGTGGCATGTGGGATCTTCCCGGACCGGGGCACGAACCCATGTCCCCTGCATCAGCAGGTGGACTCCCAACCACTGCACCACCAGGGAAGCCCTAGTTATCTATTTTATACGTATTAGTGTATACGTGTCAATCCCAATCTCCCAATTCATCCCACCCCCACCCCTGCTGCCCCCCTTGGTGTCCATATGTTTGTTCTCTACATCTGTGTCTCTATTTCTGCCCTGCAAACCAGTTCATCTGTACCATTTTTCTAGATTCCACATATATGCGTTAATATATGATGTTTGTTTTTCTCTTTCTGACTTACTTCACTCTGTACGACAGACTCCAGGTCCATCCACATCTCTACAAAGGACCCAATTTCGTTCCTTTTTATGGCTGAGTAATATTCCATTGTATATATGTACCACATCTTCTTTATCCATTCATCTGTCGATGGACACTTAGGTTGCTTCCATGTCCTGGCTATTGTAAATAGTGCTGCAGTGAACATTGTGGTGCATGTGTCTTTTTGAATTATGGTTTTCTCTGGGTATAAATGCCCAGTAGTGGGATTGCTGGGTCATATGGTAGTTCTATTTTTAGTTTTTTAAGGAACCGCCATACTGTTCTCCAGAGTGGCTGTATCAATTTACATTCCCAACAGTGCGAGAGGGTTCCCTTTTCTCCACACCCTCTCCAGCATTTGTTGTTGTAGATTTTCTAATGATGCCCGTTTGTTTTCCAATTTTCTAATTATTTATGGGAGGAGGGGCAATTCTTAGCTTTGACAGAACCAAGGAAGTATGAGCTCAGAGGAACAAATAATGAGATATTTAAAGAATGCAGATACCATAAAGTCACATCATGAACTGAACAAATTACACCAGACAAATAAGAATTAACAGGCCAAACAGAGCAAAACATTTAAATAAGCTTATACACATCTTCAAGTATCTGAGCAATGATACTCAAACTATGAAGGTGAAATAATGAGAACCAAATGAAGTTACTGGGTTTTGAAAAGAGAATATTTGAGTGCTTCCAGGAGTACTGCAGACTAGACGTCCTGGAAAACTTCCCGTGGAAAACATCTTGAGGCTCAATAAATTTTTTAATGTTTTAAAGCACCATGTCAAATCCCTAAGCAAGTAAGTCTAGCCTGTACGTCTGCCCTCAACAAATGAAGCGTTGAATCAAGTGACCTCAGTGGGAATGAAGGTTGCCCACATTGGGATGTAAGCTCCACGGGGTGGGGACTTCTGACTGCTCGGTTTCTGACGGAGCCCAAGCCCTGCAACGTTATTTTAATATATCCTGAGTATATGCATAGATTAAAATAATGAGGAGGCAAGCTTCCTGAAGTGAGAGTCAGAGGGAATAACCCAAGATAGATTTATGTTATTATCATTATTCTTTTCTTTTGGCCACGCCGCACCACTTGTGGGATCTAGTTCCCCAACCAGGGATTGAACCTGGACCCTCGGCAGTGAAAGTGTGGAGTCCTAACCACTGGACCACAAAGGAATTTCCCCAAAATAGATTTATACCCCAAAGCCTTCAGACACTGGGATTATCTGAAACAAAGTATAAAACGACTATAAATAATCTATTTAAAAATAAAAGATTATCCTAGAAGAAAACCTAAGAGTTTGACATAACTCAGAGCAATATTTTGGGGGATCTGTCTCCTCAGGCAAAGGAAGCGAAAGCGAAAATAAGCAAATGGGACCTAATGAAACTTAAAAGCTTCTGCACAGCAAAGGAAACCATCAACAGAATGAAAAGACAACCTACTGAATGGGAGAAAATATTTGCCAATGATGTGACAAATAAGGGGTTAATATCCAAAACATATAAACAGCTCATACAACTCAATATAAAAAACCTCTTTCTGTTCATCTTGCTTTATTTTTCCTTATGGCTCTTACTGACTATATTTATTTATTTACTTTGGTCAATATCCTCGTTATATTATAAACTTCATGAGAATAGAGACATTTTCTGTTCTCTCCACCATTTATTGAATGATTAAATGAATGAATCGATGATAACAAAATGACTGACTATAGCAATGCGGGTGGATCTTATAAACATTGTGTTAAGAAAAATTAAGAAACAATGGAAATTGTAGTACAATGCTATTAATGTAAATTATAAACACAAGCTTCGAGGAAATTCAGTGGGGAAAGAAAAGTCTTTCCAACAAATGGTGCTGGAAAAACTGTATGGAAAGAAAAATGAACCTCAACCCTTACCTCACACTACACATAAAAACTAACTAAAGAGGGGTCATAAATTTAAACACAAAATATTAAAATATAAATCTTCTAGAAGAAAATAGAGGAGAATACCTTCTTGAACTTTGGTGAATATAGGCAACATTTTCTTAGGTCATACAAGGAAAAACACCAACCATAAAGCAAAACAAAACAAAATCCTGATACAATAGACTTCATTAAAATAAGAACTGTCTGCGTGTCAAGACACCATTAGGAAAATGAAAAGGTAAGTTACGGAGTAGGAGAAAATATTTATAGTACAGAAATCTAAAATATGCATAGAACTTCTAAAAATATTCAATAAAAATATAAACAACCCAATTTTTATAATGGGCAAAGGGTCTAGACTCTTTGTAGAAGAAGACATGCAAATGGCCTATGAACACATTCAAGATAAGCAACATCATGAGCCATCAGGGGGACGTCAGGTAAAACTGTAACGAGATGTTCCCACCCACCCACTAAAGTGGAAATACATCAGCATTGCTGGCGGTGTCCAGCGGCACCCGATTTGGAAGCAGCTTATATAGTTGACCATGCATTTCCCCAGTGACCCAGCGATCCCACTGCTGGGTATTTATCCAAAAGAACGGAGAACATATGCCCGTGTAAAGACGTGCACAAACGTTCATAGCAGCTGCATTCGTAATAGTCAAACGTGGAGTGAACCCAAACGTGTGCCAGCTGATGGACGGATAAAGTCCACGCACTCACATGATGGGACACAGCTCAGCAGAGCGAGGGAGAAAACCGCAGGGGTGACTCTAAAAACATTGTGTTGCATGAAGGCAGCCAGATGTAATGGACCAGACACTGTGTGATTCCACTTCCAGAGGAGGAAACTAATGTGAGGAGTAGGAATCACAGCACTGGTGCCTCTGAAGAGTGGGGATGACTAGAAAGGGACATGACGGAACTTTCTGGGGAGATGAGGATGTTCCACGGCTACATCTTTACTGGGGTGATTACGCTAATGCATGCATTCATCAAGAACGCGTCAAACCGTACAGATCTGTGTGTTTAATGAAAGAAAATTATTGTACCTAGAAATATGCATATATAGAGAATAATCCCATGTATTCAGGGATCATTACTTACTTGAGGACATATATTAAGCCCTTTAGAATAGGTCCTTTCTGAGGGGAGGGGAGGATGGCATATAAATATATTATAAAAATAATAAAATAGAATGAAAACTCAGGGACTGGTGGAGAGAGTGAGCTATGAAATGAGGAGAATGACTAGACATAAAGTTCTTTCCTGAGATGAGAAAGGAAGGCGGAGAAGCAGACAGGAAGGAAGGAGGGAGGAGGGAAGGAAGGAGGGAAGGAAGGAAGGAAGGAGGGAAGGAGGGAAGGAAGGAGGGAAGGAAGGAGGGAAGGAAGGAGGGAAGGAAGGAAGGAAAAAATGAAGGAAGGAAGGAAGGAGGGAAGGGAGGAAGGAAAAAAGGAAGGAAGGAGGGAAGGAAGGAGGGAAGGAAGGAGGGAAGGGAGGAAGGAAGGAAGGAAGGAGGGAGGGAAGTTAGGCAGAGGTGGGGAAAGTGGAAAAGGAGGAGCATAGAGAGGAATGGTGACAGACAGGCAGAGCGGGAGAGAGTGGCCTGAGTGCTACCCTGTGCGCCGGCCCTTTCCTTCCGCCTGTGCTCTCCTTGCATCCGGTCCTCAGCTCAGGAGGGAGGCACCCCAGCTGCCGGGCACCTGTCAGTGGGCGTCTTGATTGGCTGGTTCACAGGCTGCCAGAGATGGCGTGCTGAACACCAGGCGTGCGTTTTGCGGCACAGACAACTCCTTTATTGGGACTCAAGGGAGGAAAGGCCTGGGAGCATCTTACTGGAAATGTGTTTCAGGCAGAGGCCCCCGTGATTCCACGAAGGGGGTCTCCCCCAGGGCCCAGTGACCCTGTCGTGAGCGGGAGGGCCCCCGGGAAGCCTCCGCCTGAGGCTTTAACACCTGCCCGGGCCTGGCGCTTCCACAAGGCCCGTCACTCAGAGCCACCACCCAGCGCCGCCGTCCCCGGCCATCAGGCAGGCCGGGGCAGCCCCAGTGGTCCCTCCATCCCCAGCTCTGCCTTCCGTCCTGGAGCCGTGAGTTAACCCCTCCGATCAGCTCAGCAGTCACCCGTGAGTCCCATCCTCGTGCCAGCCCTGGGCTGAGTGCTGGGCAGGGACACCAGGACAACTGGGCCATGGCCCTGCCCTCAAAGAGATCGGGGAAGATGGAAACAGAGAGAATTTACAAACCTAATGCTGCAGAGCCACGGGGGCTGCGGTCAGACACCGGCCCAGCCTGCGGTTCCTGAAGACTCCGCAGAGCTGATCCCCGAGCCGCCACGGACGGCCCTCCTCCTGTAACGCAGTCCTCAGACGGCTGCTCTTCCCCCCCAGACCCCCAGGCCAGTGGGGCGGCCCTGCTGCTGGCTGCCAGCACTGTACACGCACCACTGCACACTTCAGAGATGGGGGGCACTGCCATGGAGCAGGCCTCACGTGGCGACCGCGAGCCCAGGACCGAGGCCGGGGTTCACCCTCCTGCAGTGGGTGAACCTGGCGTTTTCAGACTGTGCTTCGCAGAAACCTTTCGTAGCGGTGGCAGCTGGTTCACTCGCTGGCAATCCTAGGTGTTTACAAGAGGAAGTAGGCACCCACATCTTTGGGAGAGTGGAAAAGTCATTTTTAAAGCACCTGTGGAGATGTTATTTATGAATTCTATTTCTTTTTATTCTACCTGTAAATTACATTCTTACCATCATCCTGCAGAGGCGACTTTATTCCCAAACATAATCACAGATTATCAGAAAGTAGAAGTACTGTCACCTCTGGATAGGGAATTGATTACCTTTGTTTTACAATGACCCAGATACATGGAGAGAGAGACAGAGACGGTGGGGGGGGGGCGGGGGGAGGGGGGGGAGGAGGGGGAAGAGGAGGAGGGGAGGGGAGGAGGGGGAGGGGCGGGGGAGGGGGAGGAGGGGGAGAGACAGAGAGAGAGGTGATTTGTCTCCGAGACTTGTAACTCAGCTACGAACTACCTTAATATTACTCATTCGTAGGAAGCCCCACCTTAGCACATTTCAGAGGAAAGGCTTTCTAAAACCCTGGTTCTAGGATTGCAAAGTCTAAGCACACTAGGTATCTATCCCAGCTCTAGGCTACTCACAGAAAATCAACGCACTGAAAGTCAATTCATCTAAGGATCATTGCCATAATGACCAGTTGGTCATATGTCCCAACTTACAAAATACCTGTTCCTTCTACCTGCTTATGAAGCTTACGGGGATCTGTTCCAGAAGCTTTGGCGCCCGAGAGCCCCCGGGGGCGGGGGCGGGCTCCTGGGATCTGGGCCTCAGCCTCCTGCCCCTGCTGTCGGCCTCCTCCTCCGTCTGCATAACCAATTACCCCCAAATGTCACAGCCTAGAGGAACGTGACCATGGATTATCTCACTGGGTTCCTCTGGGTCAGGAATTCAGGGTGGCTCCGGCTTGGGGTGTCTTAGATAACTTGTCATCTGAGGACCCAGGGAGAGCAGCTACTTCCCAGAAGGCTCCCTGCAGCGCGAGCGCCTGACAATTAGCTTTTCTGATGGTGATGTAAGTGGCGTCTCCACTTCAAAGACACTCATCTGGAATAAACACCTTCCCAGCATCACTGCTAGCTAAAGAGACCCCCACCCCACCCATTAAGCGCCCCTATTAGAAAGCCAGGGGGACCCAGATTAAAAAGAGATAGAAGATAAAATTAAGCCTGCTTTCCCCTTCCTGTGCTTTAATTCCTGCTCTTATGTTTTAAACTCACCCATAAAGAGACAACCAGCAAAACCCTAGGCACCCCACCCTGGACCCTAATAAAGGCAGAACCCCAGATTCTCTCTCCCTCCCCCCGCCCCACAGACCTCGATGTGTGGCCCGGGCGTGCCCCTCTCGTCCAGGAGCCGAGAGTCATAACCCCTCTTCAGAGTGCCCAGCTGCCTGAGGCTGGGGGCCCCTGCAGTCAGCCTCACCGGGGGCTCCATGGGGGAATGTCTGCGGGGCCTCCCAGAAGTAGGGGGGCCCAGGTGAGCGCCCCAGGCGTTCCAGCTGGAAACATCACGATGGATCCACAGCCTGAGGCTGACGCAGACCCTCCCTCCGTGGCCGCTGGCAGAAGGCCTTGGGTCCTCTCCGCTCGCACCTCTCCCCAGGACTGCTCGGGTGTCTCACGCACGGCGTCGGGCTGGGCCAGGGGGAGCAAGGTGGAAACAGAGCAAGGCGGAGAAGCTGCACCGTCAGTTCTGCAACTTCCTCTGGGGCACAGGAGTCATCCCAACCCAGCGTGGGAGGGACTGACTGCCCTGGGGGGTGGGGGAAAACTGGCTCCACGGTCCCCCTCCCTCAGACGCGCAGCCCTCCCTCCTTCCGGCCTCAGACACTCGCCTTGCGCTGAGGCCTCTCCTTTCTTTGCGACCAGCACCTGGGGGGACCTGAAGACATTCCAAACCTATTGCTGGAAACTTGTAAAAAGCTCGAACTTTTTTCTTTCTTTCTTTTTTTTTTTGGTAAATCAGTAGACAGTAAAATTGGGGAAAGGGTCCTTAAGATGCTAAAATATTGGCAAGACAGAAAATGGCTTTACAAAGGATTAGAAAGAAATGAGTAAACCCTGAAAGTTTTCCATGCAAAGCACTGAAATCTTGGTCAAAGGCAGAAGAGGAAGGTGTTAAAATTCAGTGATTATCATCAGAAAGGCTGTTCTTTAAACCAAGCTTGTAAGGAGGTTAAGTTGGGCAAAG
This sequence comes from Aethalodelphis obliquidens, assembly GCF_003676395.1. Taxonomy (NCBI): domain Eukaryota; kingdom Metazoa; phylum Chordata; class Mammalia; order Artiodactyla; family Delphinidae; genus Aethalodelphis; species Aethalodelphis obliquidens. The sequence goes on from NW_020837978.1 coordinate 2,796,874, forward strand.
GGCACTCCAAGAATCTGTCCTTTCGTGCATCCGCTTGTGAAGGTGTGGCCTCTGCGGTCCTCCCTCCGTGTCTGTGGGATCCGTCAGCTTCCAGGTGTCTTTCTGGTTTGGCGCCTGGATGCACCGCCTCTCCAGCTGGCAGCTTCAGCCCCTGACCCCCAGCCAAGCCCCCAGCCCTCCGGTGTGCCTCCCCCCCACCCCCACCCCCACCCCCCGCCACCACAGACCGAGCTCTCTGCTTTCTTGAGTAACTTCCAGCCACCAGATAAAACGTCCTCGCACAAATGGTTCTCTGATCATATCAGCACAACCCGGTGGGACAGGCATTGCCATTCTCCACACAGATGTCACGAGAGGCTGGGGGACTTGTCACATGAGGTTACTCAAGAAGTGGACGTGTGAATGGTCAAGACTGGGTCTAGCTAATGCAAGACCCAATCTGGCCACATCTGGACATTTCCCTCCACTTCTGCCTGTGAGCAGGGAACTGATTCCTCTTCAAGGCCTTCATTCATCACCGTCCCGTGCACCAGCTGTGAGCTCTGGACCTGGGACCTCAGGGAGGGGCCGCGTGAGTCGTGATGGGGACTCCAGGCCTGGGTCTACCTTTGCGGGGAGCCCTCTTCCCTAACGCCTTCCTAATCGTGTGTGCTGTGACTGCAGGTCACCTGCTGAGCAGAAGTGGTCACCGAGTGGACACTGGGCCTGGCGGTGCCCCCCGAGGGGCCCTGCAGGGTCAGCTGAGTGCAGGACTCACTGTCTCCTGACATTTCGAGGCACGTGGCTGCTGCTCCCTGGAGAGGGAGGAGAGTGAATCATTTGAAAGGCACTTTCAAGCCGTCAGAGAGAAAACAAGGAAAAGCCTGCCCGCGTGGCCCACGCCTGCCCACACTCTCTTATTCTGCTTCTCGGCTCACCTGCTTTCTCCCGGCCTCCCTCTGTCTCTGTCCTTCCCTCTCTGTGCCTCTGTCTCTGTTTCCCTCTCATCTAGGTTTTCGTTTGGGGTCAGGGTCTAGCCTGACTCTGCCACGGGGTCCCCGAGGCATTGCTGGCAGCAGGGGCCACCAGCAGGAAAGGGGACCTCACGGGGTGACAGCCAGCACACAGTGTGGCTGGGGCCACCCCGACCTCCCCACCCATAGACTTGGGCGACCTCCTTGGATTCCTGTGCCACTGCTGCGCTGGCCCCTGGGGAGGGAAGCAGGTGAGGACAGGGGTCGTAGGAGCAGAGGGTGTGTGGGTGTGAGGCCAAGAGGCTGGGGGACCCGCCTGCTGGGGTTCCTGCTTTGCCTTGCCTCTCCAGCAGGCTCAGCTCAGCTGCTCAGCGGGTGACTGGGCAGCACGGATCGCCAGGGTGGCCAGGGTGGTTTGCAGGTGGCAGCCCAGAAGCTGCCCTCTGTTCAGTGTACTGGGAAATGGGCAGGGGAGGCCCAGGCTGTCCCAGGGCTGTATCCCAGGCAGCCCGGACCCCCGTCTAGGCTCTGCCACCGTGTGTGCCGGAGGGCTCGCCCTCAGCACCTTTGTATGTGGTCCAGGGGTGGTGCCAGGGTAGCCGTGGGCAGCGAAGGGGCACCCCTGTGAGTAAGATGTATCGAGTGCATCACAGGAACAGATAAGGGCAGTTAGATCAATGACGAATAAGGGACACCTAATTTTTATTGAAAATATCCCGTTTAAAAATATTTTTCCTATTCATGAAACTTTATTTTTTCCCTCAAAGTACAACTGTCTGCTCTATAACCCCCTGACAGTGGGTGTTCAGTCCCAGTAAATATTGTGAAGAAGGCGGTCGTCAATTTTCCGCTTCAGAGGTTACTTCTAGAACTGTCTCGTGCCTCCGTGAAGGTAGCTCATTTCTTCCCGAAGTGGCTCTAGCTCTTTTTCATTCCTCTCTTTCTCTTCTTTGCTCCTTTTAAAGGGAGAACAACTCACTAGCTCATTCTGTCCATTTCTGCCCGATTAGGAGGGGTCCGCTGCGTTTCCATTTTAGCGGATGGCCCAGAGCAGAGGAGTCCGAGTCCTGCGAGAAGCGTCAGCAGGACAGCAGGGAAAATGGGGGTAAAAGGACATTCCGTCCAGACCCAATGACCTGCGGCTCATCTCGGGGCAAGGCTGGCCCAGGGCAACACCGTGAAGCAGCAAACGCCGTCTTCCGACTCGTTTTCCCTTCCTCTGTAGCCTCAAAATTCGGCGTTCCTTGAGTTATCTCTTCCTGAAGGGATATTAACTACCTGCTGTTTACATGTTGCTAGGGTTTTTTCAAGTTATTTTAAAAGTTACGTAGCTGGTCTCTGTGTCGTGCTAAGTTGTAAAGGCCGCCCCCCAAGGTCTGTTCTTCCTGAACCCCGGACGGCTCGCTGCGCGCACCCCACGTGACTCAGATGACAGGTCAGTGCACAGAGGCGAGGACGCTGCCCCTGGAGGGACGAGCACAGGGGACGCGTCCTGTGTCCTTGGCTGGGCTCGCCCGGTCATCGGCCCAGCACTGGCACTGAACTGGGCGTCCCCTCCGGTGAGGCCATTATGCAAGGACGCTAACTTGACTTGACTAGACAGACTCCACATCGACGCCCTTCGTGGGGTGACAGAAGCTGCCGTGCTGAGAGCAGCCCGGCGAGGACGGAGAGGACCGGCCCGGCCCCCGGGGGCCGTCTAGACGAGGGGGTAGAGTTTGCACACGGCAAAGCTCTGGGTGAATGTAGCAGGTGCCACAAGGTAGGCTCACAGGGCGTGGCCTCGAGGAGAGACGGGACAAAGGGAAGGTTCTGAGGTGGAGGCGGCTTTGGCCTTGAAGCCATGTAGCATCTCAGTGGACATGGGACCAGGCCACGGGAGCGCTTCATTGGCAGACGGAGGCATTGTCTCTGTGTAAGAGGTTGGGAGAAGGGATGCTCTTGGGCTGTGGCTCACCCCACCCCCCCGCTGAGCTGTGGCTGCTCACGGTGTCCACGGCTGGCCACACGTCCTCCAGGTGCTCCTGGACAACGGCGAGGCACAGCAGGGCCACTCGCGCCCGGCAGCTTCGGGCCAGGGGCTCCCGGTCAGTCTGGCCGGGACCATCTGAGGCTCTTCCCCTCCCCTCCCCAGGGCTCAACCGGCATGGTGGTCAGAGGTCCCACCTGCCTACCCTGCTCCCACCTGCTTACCCTTCAAGGTACTGACTATTTCTCCCCCTTTGGTCTCCTAGACCTTTGATCCCATCTTGACGTCTGCTTCTAGGAGGACAGGATGCCTGACCGCTTGAGTTGCACTGAAGTTGAAACTTTTTTTGCCATTTCTGGTTTTGAAAATGGGAATCCCTGGACCACCTGGGGACAGGGCTGTGCCGTGGTTGTCGCTGTGCGGCAGCGGTACCTGCAGGAGACGGTCCACCAGAGGCTGTGGGGGACCAGCTGGGGCTGTGGCAGGGACTCAGGCGGTACCAGAGGCTGTGGGGGACCAGCCGGGGCTGTGGCAGGGACTCAGGCGGTACCAGAGGCTGTGGGGCACCAGCCGGGGCTGCGGCAGGGACTCAGGCGGTACCAGAGGCTGTGGGGCACCAGCCGGGGCTGCGGCAGGGACTCAGGCGGTAGAGGCCTGGACAGGGCGGTGGGAGTCGAGGCGGCACCAGCGACGCTGCGACCTTTACCTGAACTGACTGCCCTCGTCACCTGCATCTCTCCTGCCAGCAGGGAGAGGAACCATGAAGAGTGAGGGTTGAGGAAAGAGCACGGACGCGGGATTCAGGGACCCTGGGCTCAGGCCCTGCACTGACCACCCAGGCACCCGGGAAAGGACCGCCATGCTCCGACCTCAGCCTCTGCCCCCTGTGAACGGACACGTCGGGGACAACCCGGTCTTGAAACCCGTCTCGCGTGCTCCCCAACCTTTTAAAATTGGCGGTAAAAATACATATAACACAAACTTTACCATCTTAACCTTTCAAAAAGTACAGTTCAGTGCTAAGACCTTTCACATTGTGTTGGACCATCACCTCCATCCTCTCTAGAACCCTTTTCTTCTTGCCATCTGAAACTCTGTCCCCAGTAAATGGTAATCACCCAACACCCCTCCTCCCTAGGGACATCAAAAGAACAGAATATTTGTCCTTTTGTGTCTTCTTTCACTTAGAATGATGTCGTCAAGGTCCACCCATGCTGTAGCCTGTGTCAGAATTCCCTTCCTTTTCAAGGCTGAATAGTATTCCACTGTATGCATGGACCACATTTTGTTTACCCATCAGCCAGCCATAGACACTTGGGCTGTTTCCACCTTTCAGCTATTGTGAATGATGCTTCTACGAATACAAGTATATAAATATCTGTTTGAGTCCCTGCTTCTGATTCTTTGGGGTATATACTGTGATACTGTGATTTATAATAAGAGATATATATTTGTCCCAATTCTTGGCACAGAATTCCTAAAACTCTTGAAATTTCCTAAGTGTTGAGAGTGATAAAAGTGTCTTTTGTTCTGTCAGTGAGGTGACTTCTAGAAAGGCCCTAGGTAACCCTAGGATGAGGGCTGGCTGCCGAGAAGACCAGCCTCGTGATTAGAGGATTGGAACTTTCACCCCTGGGGTGGGGAGAGGGGCTGAAGGTTGAGTTCAACCGCCAGTGGCCATGATTTAATCGATAGTTCCTATGTGATGAGGCCTCCATAAAACCCCCAAAGGACAAGGTTCAGAGAGCTTCCGGGTTGGTGACAACTTGGAGATTTGGGGAGACTGGTTGCTCAGGGGGAGCGTGGAAGCTCTGAGCCCCTCCCTGCACCTTGCCCTGTGCACCTCTTCCATCTGCCTGTTCCTGAGTCATATCCTTTCCCAATAAACCAGGAATTTAGTAAGTAAAACGTTTCTCCGAGTTCTGTGAGCCACTCTAGTTAATCGGACCTGAGGACGGGGTCATGGGAACCTCTGACCTGTGCCAGGAGGTCAGAAGCACAGGTGACCCCCCGGGCTTGTGACAGGTGTCTGAAGTGGGGGGGCAGAGGGTGGTCTGTGGGACTGAGCCCTTCGCCTGTGGGACCTGATGCTCTCTCCAGGTGGACAGCGTCAGAACTGAGCCAACTGCTTGGTGGTGTGAGGAAAAAAACCCACATCATTGTTTGTAACCAAATCCTAACACCCAGAAAAGGCATTGCTGGGGCAAAGCGCCCTCCACAGCCCTCAGGAGCAGTTGTCCAAAGGGGCCAACACATCACAATGTCTTTAAAGGTTCACACAAAGTTGGCATTCTGCACCACATTGCATCCTGGTTTTGCTTTCCTATAAAAATGATGTTTTAAATGACACTCCAGCTTAAGGGAGATTTCCCTGTGCAGAGTCGAGGAAAGTCCCTGTTGCAAGGCGTTTGTCCAGTGCCTCCGCGGGGGCTGCAGTGGCCAGTGTGATGAGCACACAGAACTGGGTTCTCTTCAAGATCCCCCCAGCTCTTACATTCCGTGTCTCCAAGTAGCCCCCTTCCAGGGGAATCTCCAAGTTCAACCAAGAGGCCGTGAGAGAAGGACTCTCCTTATCATCAAAAGCGGTGAGTTGCTGGTGGTGGGGACTTCGGGCGGTCCCGTCTGTGACGGAGGCTGGAAAGGAGAGGGGAGCTCTTCTAGAGCCGAAACGTCACAGAGCACGGCCCCGGTGGGTCCGGCACAGGAGGAGAGGCCGAGTTCTCCGTGGCTTATTTGCAGCACTTCTGGGGGTGCTACCAGATTACCCCAGCTCTGACTCATCATCTGTGACCATAGCAGAGACGTGCGTAACCCTGCTACCCGGATTGCACAGAAAATCAGGGAAGGGTCTCGGTTTGGGCTCTAGGCTGGGTTTCACACCGTCTGAGTGTGTGATTCTCCTCCGCATGGGCGGAGCGGGGCCGTCCCGGGGCACCAGAGCCTTTTTCTGCTTCTGCAGCAGCAATGCTGGGAAAACGCCCCGCACAGATACTGTAACCACGCGACTCGAGGTTTATCCAGGGAAACAGGAGCGAGAGGCTGTTGGGAACCCTTCCAAACCGATTTAGCCAACGCTGCAGCTGCTGCCAGCTGACGGTTGACAGGCGGTTTGCATCCACTGCTTTGATCCCCTGACAGCCTGTGGTCCAGGGGAGAACAGGTAAGGGAGAGAAGCAAGAGGCCGGCGGGTGGGACACCTCCCCTCAGAGTGAACGGTGCTCGGATGGGTGAGAGGTCACGTGCACACGCCCTCCCTTGACGGGGAGGGATGGGTCTGCAGGTCCGAACCACACTGGTGTTAATTCCGCGTTCGTTACCTTCACACCCTCACAGCACTGTGAGGGAGTGTGTAGCGGTCCACGCTGCCACAGTATTTGCACCCAAGTACTCTCTTGCCAGGGAGATCCCTCCCGGACCCTCTTTCAGGAAGGAAGGATCTATTCCCCCAGCTGCTGGAAGTGTCACCAGCAGACGTGCAGCTGTAGGCTCTCTCCCGGAAATGCCACAGCTGAAGAGAGCTGCTTCGCCCCAGGTCACGGCCCTTCCTGAGGCCACTGCATAAGCATCGTAATGCAGAAGCTACTTGCAGGAGGTGGAGAGAGGGAGACAGGTCAGCTATGTTCACAACCGAAGCTCCAGCAGTGGCTTTGAGGGGGGCTGTCTGAGCCCCACCCCTCGGGCAGCACCAGGGGCAGCAGGAAAGCTGCCAAGACACAGGCTGATGACCCCAGGCCGGCTGGCCTGAGACGACCTCCAGCGAAGCCAGGTGCCATCCTCCCCCGGTGTCACGACGACAGGTGGGATACGGGGCGTGTGTGGGACCCTGGGGACGGGCAGGGGTAGGAATGCTCTGAATTCACGAAGGTGGCCCCACATTGGCAGAGGAAGCTGGAGCTGACGCAGAAGCTACTTAACTACCTAAGTAAATCACGGGATTTACTTTTGCACACCTGTGACCATGAACTTCCTGCCTGCTATATGGTGTTCGCAGTTCGAGTGCCCCCTTACCGCTTTTCGTTGCTACGGTTCAGGTGGGCCTCTTGCTAAGCCAGGGGGCTGAGGCTTGCTCGGGGGCCTGCCTCCTCCTGGGAGGGAAGTCAGGTCATGTTCACTGCTGGGGATCTGACACGGCTCATAGGCCTTCCAGCAAAGCCCTAGCTTCAGGGGAAGGGCAGTCCTCCAGAAGGACCTCTGCGGGGAGCACGGCTAACTGATGGCCTCCAGGTGCCTCACCCCTGGGTCCACCGGGGCCCGCACGCCTGACCCACTGCTCTGGGTGCCCAGGGCGTCCTAGAGCCAGACCGCCCTCTAAGGGAGGCCTCATGGGGCAGCTCCAGCTCAGCAACTCCCTGCTGGCCCAGCCGGGACCCTCAGGACTCAGGTCTGAGGCTCTTCCTGCCCCCGTTCCCCCGCCCGGGTGTCACACCTATGTTGCAGGTGAAGGCCCTCCCTGCCCACCCCTGCGCCCCCCTCCCCTTTGTCACAAATGTTCATGCAGTGAATCTCTCGCATGTTTCCTCTGGTCTCGGCATCTGTGTCTCAAAGGGCCTGAACTGACACAAGAGAGAATGAGGGGATTCTCTGGGAAGAACTCTGTAAGGAAATAAGAAATGACGCGACAGTCTTGGCCCAGGAACGACCTTGCTGGAGAGAAGTAGGGACTCTGAGTGCAGCAAGTCATCTTTTCCTTGAAGCCATCCCAGCCAATCTCCCCGGATTCCTGTCTAGGTTCTGAGGTCAGAGAATAAGACCAAAACTTTCATTACACTTTGTGACACTTTTGGGGGGGCCCTTTACCTGAGTGTAACCCAGTGGGGGAAGCCATTCCCCCAACTTTGACATTGAGCCCAGCTTGGGCCCCCTAAGACCTCCATGTGCTCCCAGTGGGGACCACCCCCCAGGCCTGCAGTGGCCGTGCTACAGGAGATGGAACCATGCTGGAGCAGGTCCCCGACATCAAAACCATCTGGACACTTGTTAGTTTGTTGTTTTATTTTGTCTAACTACACCTGCTCAACCTCAAAATCCCATGGTTCTAAATCCCATGTCTTGCCACCCTGATCAGACCACAAAGTCCTTGATATCAGGGATTACATGTGAATTTTATTCTAGACACAGATTCTGTTTAACTCTTCTGTCCCCACACCCATAGGCACTAGGTAAATCCTGTTTTAATGATGATTATATTTCTAATTGTTCTTCTTTTTTATATGTAAATTTATTTATTTATTGGCTGTGTTGGGTCTTCTTTGCTGTGCGCGGGCTTTCTCTAGTTGCGGCGAGCGGGGGCTACTCTTCATTGCGGTGCACAGGCGTCTCATTGCGGTGGCTTCTCTTGTTGCGGAGCACAGGCTCTAGGCACGCGGGCTTCAGTAGTTGTGGCTCGTGGGCTTAGTTGCTCCATGGCATGTGGGATCTTCCTGGACCAGGGCTCAAACCCGTGTCCCCTGCATTGGCAGGCAGATTCTTAACCACTGCACCAGCAGGGAAGTCCCTGCCATTCTTCTTAATAACGAAGATTATCTCTGTGACACTATTAATGATGACCAAGAAGTTCAGAGATATAAAAAGAAACTTTCTTCAAAAGACTAATTTATCAAGTCACTACGACACGTCGACACAGTGATGGAGATGGTGATCGGCCGGGTCGGGGGATGATGATACAGGTGAGCAGGACCTGACCCCGGCCGTGAGTGTGCCGTGTGGTGGGCAGGACAGACAGGAACCAGAGGGTCTGACGCAGTCAAATAAGAGCTGCAGAAGTGCTGGGACCAGAGGGCTCTGAGGGCGCAGGAAGGAGACTGGTTCCCTGGATCTCAGGCGGAGGAGGGCTATGGGGAGGAGCAGTGATTGAACTGAGTCTTACAGGCTGAGCAGCTATCTGCTAGCTGCACGCGTCCATTGTGGCTGCTATAATACAATACCACCGGGCGGTTAAGCAACAGACCCTTATTTCTGGAAGCTGGGAAGCCCCAGAGCAGGGAGCCAGCTGATTCCGTTCTTGGTGAGGGCTCCCTTCCTGGCTTGCGGACAGCCACCTCCTGGCTGGGTGGGTGCATGTGTGCAGGTGAAGGGGTAGCAAGGCCTGTCTTCTTCTTCCAAGGCCACTAATACCATCATGAGGGACCCACCCTCATGGCCTCATCTAACCCTAATTACCCCCCAAAGGCCCCACCTCCTCATACCATCACAAGGGGGGTTAGGGCTTAAGCATACAAATTTAGGGGGGACAAAGCACTCAGCCCGTTAAAGAGAGAAGCATCCTCCAAGGGCAGGGAGGCAAGAAATCAGGGCCTTTTCCAGAATATGCTGGAGCAGAGGTTGGGTGGACAGGGCCAGTCATGGGTGAGGAAGCAGCTCATGGTTTTCAGGCCCTGGGACCCTGTCCTGAGGAATCTAGACTATCCCGGAGGTACTGGGAAACCCCTGCGGTTTTGTCATATTTTGTATTTTGATTATAAAAATATTACTTCTTTATTAAATACAGAAGTATCAATTTTTGGCTTTTTGCACCCCTCACTCATTTTCACTCAAAGATGCCAATTTATAGAAATGACCCACCACCCTCTGGACCTTTGACTTAAAGATGAAATCACTAGTCTGTTCCCTTTAAGAAACAAACTGCCTGGATTGGTAGATTTGATTTTTCCTAAGAATAAAGGAGGTATTTTTCCTTTTTCAAGTTTATGAAGAGCCTCTTACTTAAACTGTGTGTTTTCTGAGTCTCCCAGGCCTCACATCTAGGAATAAAAAGTTTCAATAGGAACTATTTCCTTTGCTCTGATTCTACCCACGTAGGGTGAGGGTGGGAACCCAGGACCCTCAGATTCCCCCCAAACAGCCGGTGAGTCCCCAGAGGGGTGTCCCCGTCCCCGTCGTCCTGTCCTCGCCTGCCCTGGTGCTTGGCTCCTGCCCCAGGTCACTGTGGGAGATGCCCTGCTTCGGAGCTCAGCTCTGCACCGAGCCAGGCTGCCCGCTGGGCCCCGGGCGCCCGCAGAGGCCTGTGCGCCGGCCACCACCTGGACCTTCGGGTGCCTCTGCGTGCAGTGGATTTGGAATCGGGCCTCGAGGACTAGAAAGGGGTCTGGCCAGGGACAGGAAAAGTCTTGCTGGCAGTGGCGGAGATCTGTGACCAGACACAGTAAACCGTCAGCGACGCCGTGGTTTTCTTCCAACTGGACTGTGTATGCAAATGCAGGGGCGCAAACAGACTGACCCAGGGGTTGGGGGGGGGGGGGGGGGGTGAGCCCCGCTGGAACGGGGAGGGGAGGGAGTCCCAGTGTTGGGTTTAGAGGCACTCATCAGAGCACCCAGGAATGAGAGAAGGCAGGGGAGGCAGGCGGGAAAGCACCTGAGTGGGTGTGAGCCGCAGCTGAAGGGCTGGTTTGGGGGCGGGGACAGGTGTGGGGAGTTGGGGGAGCCTCTGGGGTCAGCAGAGTCATTCGTCACGGTTTGGACGCCCCAGGTCAGAGAGCAGAATTTCATAGATGAAATAGTGAGGTTTTCACATGAAAAGTCAGCACGTCAATAAAGACTTTTTTTTTACCCCCTGGGAAGTGTTTGCTCTTTGAGGTCTGTTCTCAAAACGTGTACCCAGCCTCCCTCTCTGGCTTTAGCTGAGCAATGGCTCATCTGAGCCCATCTCGAGTCTCGTCTGGCATCCATATGGCCGAACCAGTATCTCCGCGATGCTGGTACAGGAAAGCCAGTCCTTACCTGACCTCCATCCAGGGCTCCCTCCCTGGTCCCAGCCCTGGGGAGCCTCTTCCCGGGACAGGACGGCCCGCCCTCTGGGACTTGCCTGGTGATCCCAGGTCGGAGCCCAAAGCCTGTGCGAGGGAAGTCGGGTCATTTGGCCTCGTAATTCGTGTCACTCTGCACACGCTGAGTCACCCTGGATGCAGGGAGATGGACAGAAAGACACTGCTGCAGCCACTGGGAGCGAAACGGGACGAGAGGCCTGAGGTGCGTCCTGCACAGGCCTGAGCCGTAGTCACGAGGGCCACCTGTCACACCAGGGCCACGTGCAAAGGGCCAGAAGGGCTGGGGGTGGGGCAGGATGGGGAAGAACGAGCTTGTGTCTCAGATATCCTCCTCAGCAAAGGAACCTCGGCTTTCCCGTGCCCTTCCTACGTATTCTTACTAAGTAGCGCAGGCTCCCCTTACGATGATTTTGCAGTTGATCAGACTTGAATCTAAACGGGCTCCTGCTGCTACAGGATAAATGTTCAGCCTCGGCCGGGCATCTAAGGGCCTGCACTGTAGGGCTGACCACAGAAGCATCATGTTAGGGGACAGCTCTGGCCTGGGACGGGAGGCCCCTCGAGGCTGTAGCAATCTGGCTCGTTCCCAGGACAGCTCCCTCCTGCTCTCCTGGAGAGCCGTCTTCCCCTGCTGGCACAGTCTCCCCTCCTCTCCTTCCCTCCACTTCCCAGACACCAGCCCCCAGGTGGTCTCTTCTCAGTCCAAAAACCTTCAATGCACTTAGCAAATAGAGGGGGAAGATAGGGACGTGGAGACCTACAATGGAACTTAAATCCCAGCGTCTTCCTCCTTCTTACTTTGCCATCCTCTGTGACTGGCTGTGTGGACCTCGTACAAGACACAAACCTCTTTGACCTTCTGTTTCTTCTTCTGTGACAATGGGCTCAGGTTCACTGGAGCAAGAAAAGGATGTGCTGGGGGCAGGGCAGGGGCTCACCCATGCTGGCCCCGCTCCCTAGGCTCACACCTCCTCTTACTCTATCCCTCCTTCAGCATCCATTAGAGTTATAAACTTATAATATATATACAATTGCTTTATTAGGCTTGTGTCGTGACTCCGCAGCTGAATTGATTATAGATTTTTCATTCGTTCCTTGAAAGAACTTTGGGTGGAGGGACTCTTATGTCCCTCAGATTGTGCTGGGCACCAGGGATTCAAAGAGGAAAAGATACTGTTCCCAACAGGAAGCCTTGTCTTCTGCTTCTACTTCTTTGTAAAGTTACCACAAATATTTTTTAGAGACAGGCAGAGTAAAAATAAACAAAATACTTCTCCACCTAGTGGTATGCTAATCGGGGCCAAATAAATATTTGGTGAGTTCTTGGCTTTGGAGTTGTAGATGAAGGTGTGAAACGCTTTTGTGATATTCTTATTATTTTATTTCTCAGTGCTGGGAAATGATTGCTCACGGCCTGGAAGGATTTGCCCCCGGCTTCCTTTAAAAGCCGCCAGCCTCGCGGGTGTGTGTGTGTGTGTGTGTGTGTGTGTGTGTGTGTGCGCGCGCACGCGTGTGTGTGTTCTCCGGTGGACCCCGAATGAAGCGTGGATGCAGAGAATGCTCTAACAACCCCCTTCAAAGTGAAAAATCCATCAGAAGCGAATTGACCGTGGCCCGTCGATTCTGATGTAAGTCAGTCGGGAAAGTTTACAAAAATTGAATTACATGCAAAATTTCAGGCACAAATTCCTCACTGAGAGTCAGGCTTTCCTCCGAACTCCGCAGCTTGCTGTCCAGGTGGAAGCTTCCGCTGCCTGAGGGTCAAGCCGGTTCTGTGCCAAAGGGTAAAAGCTCTTTGACTCACTATTTCTGAAGAAGTACCAGGGAACAAACATTTCAAATCCTTTCAAATGGCCAACTTCTGTCTACAGAAGAGCCTTCTGTCGCTCCCCAGGCCCCACGTCCGTTTCCGCTCCCGTATGGAGCCCCACCCTTTTCTATCTTTTCTGTGTCGATTTGTGGGCAACATCACTGACGTGGAAACAGTGCTGTTAATAAGCCCCGAGGCCTGGCCAGCCTTGTGCATAACCCGCTGTCCCCGGGGCGGAACCTGCGGGCCTGGCTGTCTGGCGCTCTTCCAGGGTCTCCTAGTGGCTCCCTGCTGTCACGTTCTTGGTTCATCACCGCCACTCGCAGGCTAGGCTCTCTCTCGGTGAGAACGTGAGCTTCCTGCCCTTGCTTCTGTGCCCCGCGGTCGCCCCCAGAACCCTTCCCGCCACCCTGCGTGCTGCTGTTTCACCAGATGCCCTGTATCACCTGCAGCTGTCACTGTAACAATAACACCGGTAACGAAGCTTGACATTTCTGCAGGGTTTACAACCTGCCAAGGGCCTCCCATCCATCACGTCGCTTAGCCGCACCTCTGACCCTGTTACTTCCTGTCTACAACCCTTGAGCAGCTCCTGCTGTTTTCAGGAGAAGGCCAGGCTCCTCGGCACGGCGTTCAAGGCTTTCACGGTCGCGGCCTCCAGCTCTGTGGCTGGCCAGCTGCGCTGCCTCCCCGCCTCGCCCGCCACTTCCCGCCCCAGCAACAGCCAACGGCTTGTCGTTCACAGCACACACGTCACCCTTCCTCGCCCCGTTCGCATTTTGGCTTTTGCTGCCCTTTGGCCTGCACGTCCTTCTCCACTTCATCTAGCTCTTCCTTCCCACTCCAGCCATGCATGTCCCACCCGAGCTGTGCCAGCCTCCCTGTCAGAGCTCAGAATAGCCCGCGCATTGCCTCCGACGACAGGTACCGCTGTGTGTGTGGTTTCTCTATTGCGGTAAAACACACGTGACGTAACATCTGCCATTTTCACCATTTTAAGTGTGCAGTCCAGTGGTATTAAGTAGTTTACATTGTTGTACAACCAGCACCACCAGCCTTTGCCAGAACGTTTCCATCTTCTCAAACTGAAACTCTACCCATCTGCATTAGTCTTCTACGGTAAGAAAATACCACAGACCTGGCAGCTGAAACAACAGACATCTACGTTCTCGCAGTTCTGGAGGCTGGAAGTCCAAGATCAAAGCACTGTCAGGGTTGGGGTCTGGTGAGGACTCTTTTCTGGCTTGCAGACGGCTGCCTTCTCACTGTGTCCTCACGTGGCCTGTTCTGTGTTCATGTGTTGGGGGAGGGACAAGCTCTGGTGTCTCTTCCTCTTCTTAAAAGGATGCCAGTCCTATGTGATTAGGGCCTCACCCTCATGACCTCATTTCACCTTAGTCACCTCCTTAAAGGCCTCATCTCCAATTACAGTCCCGCTGGGGGCTGGGGCTTCCACATAAGAATTTGGAGGGGACACAACTCAGTCCATACCACTGTTAGAAACTGACTCCCCTCTCCCCCTCCTCCCAGCCCCCGGCAACCCCCATTCTACCTTCTGTCTCTATGAATTTGATGGCTCTAGGGACCTCATTAAGTGGAGCCAGGCAGTATCTCTCCTTTTGTGACCAGATTATTTCAACAAACATGAGGTCCTCAAAGTCCATCCACGTTGTAGCCTGTGTCAGAATTTCCTTCCGTTTTAAGGCTGAATCATATCCCATTGCATGGATGGACCACATTTTGTGTCTCATTCACCCATCAGTGAAACCAGTGTGTTTTACAGGTGTCTGTGCTTGCCTCTCCCTGAGTTTGGACACCTTGTCTGATACGTCTCTGCGTCCACGTGCCAAACACAGGTGTTGTCTCCATAAATGTTGAATGAATGGATGGATGGATGGATGAGTCAATCAATTAACATACTGATCATCACCATGGCCCTCAAAGTTACTGCTTTCATTTTACAGATGAATAGCCCAGACATGCAAAGGCCAGTTTTACCTACAAGTAATGTGGATTCCCGATCTGACTCACTAAATAACTAACTCTCTGTTTGCAGTTCGGTAGCTATGGAAATACCTGGTTTATCTCTCAACATCTTTTGTGTTCATACAAAGATTTCAGCTTTCCCGTGATATATACAATGGCTGGTCTTTACCGCACTGATATTATGACCTGTATTGGGTCTCAATCATTTCATAAGACCAAGTGAATTCTAAATGGCATCTATATGTGTCCACAAAACAGAAGAATTAGCTGAATGTGTCCCGCCAAAACATGATCTAGTCTTAATTACGAATCACTCCAATTGTCAGTCACAATGCCATGTAAATGTGGTTTATTAAAATTGGTCAGAGAATCATCAAACTTTACTCCATTCCTCATTTTCCCTTGGTGACCTAACAGTTCAGCTTGGAAGCATAAACAGCAGAGTGCTATGGGACTCCAATTGGGAAATTGGGGCTCTAAGGTCGTGCATCAGCTGTGATGGGGTGTGTGGCCTGGTGACCTCACGGAGGCGCCGTTTGCTCTGTGGTTATTGTCTTGGGTCAGAGTTCCTGGAAGCAGAGCCTGAGACAAGGATTTGGTGCAGTGCTCTTGATGGGGGGAGTGCTGTCCAGGACGCGCTATAGGGGGTGAGGGAAGCAGGCCAGGGAGGGGGGTTGGGCAGGGATGTGACTCCCATCACGGGGGGGGGGCCGGGGCGCACTCTGGAGCACAAGCCTCACCCCCTGACGACAGTCAGTCATGGGCGTAGGCTGACCACTCCCTGCAGGTGGAGGGGTGACCTCCCCAGGGAGCGTCCCCCCACGAGACAAGAGCAGCTACCAGCCGAGCTCACAGCACCTGGGGGGGGGTGGGAGCTGGGAGTGGGGGCAGCGAGTGCTGAGCCAAGGGGATCTACGTGGGGGCACCAAGCACGTCTCCAAAAGTCTCTAAGACCAAGCTTTTCTACAGAACAATGGGTCATAAAAGATTAAGGTAAGAAGCAAGGATTAAGGAAGACACACAGGCAAGCACACTTAGTTACCTGACGCACTAGATTTTCACTGTTATAATTCCTGTTTGTATCTCGCTCCTATTCACATGTCTTCATAAGAATATACGGGGTTGGCCAAAACGGTCGTTTGGTTAGTGAACACGCTGTTCAATAAAATTCTTGGTGAAAATGAAAAATGCGTCTTGTATTTTTACTTAAAACCGAACGAACTTTTTGGCCAACCCAATACCTCTGTAGCTCATCTCAGTGTGAAACCCCAGTTCACGTATAAGACCCAGGGCTTCGAGGGTCTGGAGGCCTCACCACCATTTTGACAACTGACAATCTGAACTTCCTTCACCGGAGAAACTAGACTGGCCTGGTCTGACCCTTCCACCAGCGTGTTTGGAATCTTTGCCTCTCAACCTGGGCTCTCCTTTCTCAGCGCGAAGAAGTCACTGCCAGGGTAGGGGATGGTACCCCCTCCTTAGCCCCCTGCCCCAGTGTTTCTGATAAACGCGGTAAAAGCAGGAGCTGAGCGCCATCGGACTTCCCTCCCCAGCAGTCAGATGCCTCTGGCTGTCTTCATCGGTCGGAGGAGGGGTCCCCCACAACCCACCATCATCTTGACATCTTCTTTTCTAATTTACTGGAGAAAATCATCCCTCCTGGTCTTTTGTCTCCGACCAAACCAGGAAGGTCCTGGTAAGAACCAAACTTCATCTTTGACGGTCTCCATAGCAACTGCGCCTAGTGCTTTCCATTAATTTCTGTTATAAAAATCTCGGTTTGTACCAGAACATTACTTTTTAAAACACATTTAAATGGAATTTGACAAGGATTTTACAGAGCTATAAAGCAGTTTCACCACCATGATTCATAAATATCTAGACACGTTTTACATTTATGATTATGGTCCTTAATTTACCCCATAATCATTCTCATCATCCTAACGATATGATGAATGACACCGAGGTCTGTGTGAATATTTATATATTTAAGATATAAAAACATTCAGAGAAAATGACACCACGCGAAGAAACTTCACGGATAAAGATCTGAAGGGTGAACTGGCGTGTCAATGCCTGAATGGTAAGTTTGTAATGGGCTCGTCTATTTCCCACTTGTGAAAAAACTGCTGCAATATTTGTATCTACAGATACAAGCGACGGAGCTACAAGCGACGGAGCCCTTTCTGTCAAGTAACAAGCCTCCATCGATTCGTCTTCTGCTGTAGGGCCACCTGCAGATCCCACCTGGACACCATCACCTGTTACACCATAGGTTAAAGTTGTACCAACCAGGGACAGCTCGTGGCCGAACTATTGGCAGGAGCTGCCCAGCAGAGAGAAAATCCCATGCTCTCCGACACTATTCCTTTGGATGCCGGGTAGTCATCACCGAGGCCGAGTTTGCCCCTGGAAGACGCCATGAGATGAAGAATGGCCAAGGGGTTGATTTCATGTTTTGTGAGGAAGTCTGAGCTCATTTGCATCCACTGCAATTGGGGATGTCCTCCTAACCCTGGCATCCTTTCCACATACGTGTGGGACCATCAGTGAAATTCACAGGACGGACGATGAATGTAGTTTAGGGAAAAGCAGGAGGCATTGTATAAGGTCTGGAGCCTGCAGCCAAGGACACTGGCTTCCCTCCTTTTGGGACTCTGTAACCGGTTTCTATCCAGTCAACATTCACACTTGCCTGGTACCTGAGTCTAACCCAACAGAAGGGTAATTCTGCTGGCGTTCATGAAAGCATGCGGGATTCACCCAAATGCCCCGTCTGCTAGCCAAGGGTAGGAGAGCCTCCCTCTGGTTGGACTGGTCTTCGGGGACACTGGGTGACGGCACGGAGAGGCCCCTCCCTCCGTGCTTGAGAGATAAGCACATGGATGAAATCCAGCATCCTGGGCTGGGAAATCTCCCTGCTCTAGCCCTTCTTGGTCCAAAACTTCCAAACCAGACCATTTAGCAGAACTCTTTTATCCCAAAGAGATAGGCTTGCCTTTCTCCCTCCTCACATCCTACTATCTAACCACACCGACCCCAAACTCACGGGCGTGCGTCCAGGCAACCACACACACGCACATACCACAGGCCTTAAAGGAGAGCTCCTTGCAAGCTTCTCTGTCCCAGGGCAAACATCTTTATCCCAAGGGTTCTCATCTGATGAGGATGGAGAATTAGCAGCGTCATTATTTGTGAGCACAGTAACCATTTCAAAGGCAAAACAGGAAAGCAATTTCTCTCTCAAATGACGGCCCCGGATCTGCTGGCGACTCCATCTCTGTGTTTGCCCCCCTGCCTAGTTCCATGGGCAGTGAACCCTGGAAGCCAGCCTGTGCCCTGACAACCAAATGACCCCTGCTGAACTGGTGGGAGGTGCTGGTGGCAGGGCTGGTCTTGAACTGCCTGGTGAGAACTTAAGGCCAGGGGTGTCCATTGAGTGGGAGAGTCCAGTCAGCCAAAGGGTCTAACCCGGGCCGAAGCAGGGAGCAGAGGCAGCTGGCAATGCTAGAAGTCACCACAGATAAAGAGAGGAGCATCTTGGACTTAGCATGAGTCAGAATCATCAGGGAGATTTGTTAAAACATCCACTGCTGGACCCCATTCCCAGACTTTCAGCATCAGCGGATCCGGGATGAGCCTGGAGGATCTGGGTTTCTAGCAAGTTCCCAAGTGATGCTGGGATCCAGAGAGCGCTCTTTGGGAGCCAGTGGTCTGGATCTCCCAGGGATCTGCTTTGCACTTTCTGCCTGGAGCAGTGCTGGGAGGGCTGAGGGAGGGGGTGGGAGAACGTGAACTTGGACGCTCACACCAACCACTGTTCACTAGCCACGTGGGACTCCCAGCAATCCCGTGAGACACATACGACATCCCCTCTCCCAGACGAGGATGGTGGCCTAGAGGGGCTATTTCTCAGGCTTGCAGATTCCGCTCTCACTGGCCTGGGGGCCCATGCATCAGACTACCTATAGCTCCCGGGGGGTTGGAACGTGCAGCGAAGGTTGAGAGTCACTGGTCTGGGACTTTCACTCCGAACCCGCTGCCACCCAGCGGGTGGCACCCACTGGTCACCATGCCAGCATAAAGAGGAAACACCAGACAAGGTCCCGTTTCTGGGAGACTGCCGTGTGCCCTACCCCCACCACGGAAGCAGGATCCAGAGTGTCCCCCCAGCCCCTTCCTGCATCCCCAGCACATGCTCTGGTCTGTGCAAGCCTCTTGAACTATAGCGTCCAGCTGGTCGTGAAGCCGCTGTCCCCTGTGGACCACTGTCCACGGGGGAAAATGCCCTTAGCCTTTTGACACAAGTCACTGTGGAGGGAGTTATCTCCCTCTTTCCCTCCCTGAGGATGAAACCCCCAGAGGGAGGTGTCCCCAGGTCACAGTACGATTGCACCTATGCACAGACACTCTCTGACTCTCAATAAAGCCAGAATCATGAGCTCCCTTGGCTGAATCAGTGGGAAACCATTTCCATGAACACTAGATAGAATAGTTAACAGGGGCTTTCACAAACATCTAGAAAACATTTTCATTTTGTACATCCAGTTCTCTTGGCTTCTAAGAAAATTCAGAGGGCGCCTTCACCAAGGGCTGTTACAACTGCACAATGTCATTGCTGTAATGAACACCTCATACTCCATACAGATCCCAGCCGTGAAAACCCATTTTTAAAGTCTCCTCAATCCAATTAAATGCCTTCCTGGTTGTCTGTCTGGTGTGTCGCAACACTCCATTCTATTATCCTAAAATAAGCCATTTATAAGCATGTGTGTCCGGGTTTCCGACGTGCCAGGGGTCAGGCTCCTGGCTGCTGAGCCCAGGACCCAGAGGCGGTTGGGTGTCACGGGAAATGCTTGAGGGAAGTGGTGAGGTTTCCGCGGCGGGCGGGGGAGTGTGAATACAAGGCACACGTGTCCCCCGGTGGAGCATGGCCATGCGTGGTGTGGGAAGGCCCTCTGGGAAGTGACGCCTGCCCCCCCCGACCCCGCTCCTCTGAGAGTCCACCTTACAGCAAGGCCCCTGAACACCCAGCTGGCTGGGGTCCCAGCAGGAGGCTCTCACCTGTTTATTTTGGAGTCGCGTCGGCTTCCACTTCCCCCACCACTGAAGAGCCTGAGATCAGGGAACATCTGTGAAGGGTATTCACCTGACAACTGGTCTCTGGGAGCCTCCTGGGCTGGGTGGCGACCGGCCTGGCATTTGGAGAACGCTCGCTGAGAAGTGGAAACATACGTGTGGGCCCTTTGAGAAGGTACACCCCGTCCTACCCGCTGCTCGGGAGTTTTTAATGATGCAGTGGAGGGTCCAGAGAGGGGGGCACAGTGACGAGAGGTGTGACAGCTGGAAGCGAGCTGGGGGAGCGACCCGCACATTCTGACTCAGACGATCTTTTATGTCTTTAAGCCCTTTCACGGGTGTTGTTCCATGTAGCTCCAGCAGCGATAAGGCCATTACACAGATGTGGAAACAGAGGCTCAGAGACACCATGCAACTCGCACACACCGAGACCGCTGAGAAGTAAATCCAGGTTTTCTGACTCCAAATTCAGTTTTTAACAAAGCTGGACAAATCTTCAGAGAGCAAAGGAAAAACTAGCACTCACTGAAGACATACTGTGTGTCCAGCTCAGCGTTTTTCCTGTTAATGCCTCTCCCAGATCAGCCCGGTGAGTACGAACTGGCCCATTGTACTGAAGGGAAGCACACACAGCGTTTGATAATGTGACTGGCAGAAAGTGGTAGGAGCTGGGGTTAAAACCCGGTTCTTCCCACCTTTAAAGCCACTTTTCTCTCATCTCTACTACTCTAGTCCTTTTAAATTACGTATGAGAGAGCAGAGACCCAAGGGGTTAAGTGACCCCCTGGCTGGCACAGCGGGTCAGAGGGAGAGCTGAGCCTGGACTCTGACCCATGACCCCGCCCGGCTCTGGGGCCGCGTTATTATCTCATTGTCCCTGCCCTGAAATCAAATTATACCATAATGAGGGACCCAGTTAGTTCTTTACAAGAAGCTCTAACATTGAGCCGAACTGAGTGAGGAAAGAGGTCTGGGACTTCAAAATGCCCCGAAGAATGGTATCAAAGCTTGCGGCCAGGGGTGGATCCGGGGCAGTCCTATATATAGATGTAATTGTGTGCCAGTATCTCCAATAGCTCGTCTGAGCTACCTCGTAAACTCTTTCAAGTCCCGTTTCTCCGCGGGCACCGTACACTGTGTCAGGAAATCTGTGGACCCCGAACAGCTAACGCTATTGATTATCTCATTGTCTGAAGTAGCCGACGGGACTCTATTCAGACAAAGAAAGGAACAATAACCCAACGGCAGCCAACTGAATTGTGGGCACACAGTCCAAGTGGTGGCCGGAGCCCCGGAGAGCCTCTGAGAAGGACAGGGACACAGAGGCTATTCCTAGATCCCCCGGCAGCCCTCACAGCAGTGACAAAAGGAGACACAGATGGAGGAGGGCGTTTTGACAGATGGTCTCTATCCAGGGAGTAGCAGCAGAGATGCTGACGTCAAGAAGAACTGGGAGCTGTGACCCTAGTGATGACTCTATTTCCTGTTCCAGGCTACTTGGCAGGGATTCTGGTACGAGGAACACTTACTCACTGTCAAGACTTACTGGTGTCTACGCGTCACAATTCTTTGAGAATCTGAAGAGACGCGAGCGTCTTACAAGCGGAAGAGGAATTTTTCAGGGACAGTGGGTGGGTCTCAGACGCTCTGAGTGAAGTTCTGCCAGCATCTCTTTGTTGTTGCAAATTTTTATAAAGACTAATTAGTATGCGGGAGGGGGCAGTGGATCTCTGACCCTCTCGAGGGTCAAGGATTGGAAAGAAGGTCTGATCCATATTACAGTGAGGACGGCGGGGCCCAAGAGACAGCACTAAGGGCCGCTGTGAACGGCTGTGCAGGTTGTACACTGAACAACTCTAGGGGGCGCCATTTACTTCCTAATATCTTTTCACATTTGTGCAGTGTATCATGTGCGAATTGTATGTGATGCCCTGGGTGTCTAGAACCTTATCAGTTCCTAAACAGAAAGATCAGAGAACTGATTCCAGGGAGAACAGGTTGCTGATGCTGGAATCTGCCTTGATCCAGCTATCCTGATGCCCTGGTGTATCTGGAGGAAGATGGCTTCAGGTTTGTTTGAACTTGCAGAACTGGGGCACCAAGCACTGTTACAATTTAGGCCTCAGGCAGTTTTTTGGATGAAACAGCATTCTCTCCCAGTTCTCCAGAGCCAGGGTAAATTAAGAAAGGTTTACCCTGAGGCCAGCAGGAACAGATGGCCAAACAGGAAGCCCTGCCCTCGGGGACAGTAGGAGCTTGGCCCTCTAGCCCCGGCACAGCCGAGCGCACCACACTGTGGCCAGCGGTTTCCCCTAGTTCTGTGAGCTCTGGCCGCCACAAGGTGGGAGGCAGGGCTGGAGCCTGGCAGCAGCAGAGCCCAGTGAACCCCAGCGATTCCATGGGCGTCACACCCACAAGGACAGTCAGGGAGCCAGGAGCTGTGGCTGTTTAAGTTCCAGGGGCCCATCTGTGAGTGAATCCACAGGACGCTGGGAGCCTCGGACACACTTGCGGAGGGGGGATCTGTGAAGACAGATATGGGCTCTGCAGAGCCGGGCTACAGGGATCCGTGGACGTGGCCTCAGTTGTATCCAGAGGCTGCCAAAGCCCAGGCAGGCTGGCTACGCGGGGAGATTCATTTCACTGCAGAAACGGGGAGCACCGATGCTTCATCCTGTATTCCTAGGACTACCGAGGGGAGTGCAGAGGAGGGGCTACACCTCCACAGAAAGACTAAAGCAGCCTGCACTTCCCAGGGGTCAGAGTAAAGCCAGTGATGGAACACGAGAACAGGGTCACGGGCCAGCAGGAATGAAGTCATGGGGCGTCGGTGGAGGCATGGCAGGTGATACTCGAGGTCTTACTCCCCAGACTGTCCTGACCTGGGGCTGGGCTCACGGCTGTCTAGGAGAGGACTTGAGGGCCTTGTGGAATCTTCCCTGAGCTCCTTCCTCAATGTCTGGCTGGAGCCAAAATCAGGAAGAGAATAAAACCCACCCATTAGGATACGTTGGCCTCGGAAGTCCCCACTCAGCTGACACAATGGTTATCGCGCTGAGTGTGTTGACGTTGTCCAGGCCTCACCAGAACGTCCTGGCAGAGGTGTCTAAATTAATCAAGATTATGGACAACCTTCTATAAGAGGGAACAAAACTGTGGCCTCTTCTGTCCAGAATGATAAGGCCGAGGAGGAAAATCATAGAATTTCATCAGATTCATCCAAAGAAAAGACAGGGTAGTACTGTTTCCGTGCAGCAAGAAGAAAACATACGGATTTACTCCAAGAAGTGGTGCCCTGAATGTCAGGGCGCGTGGGGATGCCCTTCTGCACGTTAGCCGTTAAGGACAGCCGTGTCTTCTCAGAGCCTTGCATGGTGACCTGCTGTCGACAGACAGGCTTTGAACGGGTGGTTGAAAGGGGCGTGCATCTCACCCACTTCAGCGTTTTGTTTTGCTTTCATGGGATTTGGGGGGTTAAGAGCATTTGGAAGAATGCTGGGGAAAAATAAGCTGGGAGGTTTTCTGTGGACTCGAAACTAATCAAACTCTGAAAGTCACATGTGCGATTTAAAAAAATAGCAAACGGTACCCAGAAAGCATCAACCTTATGAAATCTGTGCTTCCCCGGAGCCCCGGGCAGTGAGTCTGAACCAAGAAAGAAAAGCAAGATAGACCAAACTGTGGCTGGTCATAGTTGAGGGTAATACAAACCTCTGGCGCCATTTGCTATGGAGAGAAAGTCTTACATAGTCTAGGAAATATCAGGCTCCCAGCATTATCCACGTACTGCCTAGAAGATTTAATTGGCAATTGATCAGGCTCCGCTCTGATCCGTTACGTCTTTTCTTTTGTTGTCTCAAATAATTGGTTCCCAACCCGTGAGACAAAAATCACTGGCAGGGCATCTAACACAGCACACATCATCTGTGGATTTAGTAAATATTTATCACATATCATATGGACCGCCATTTTTCACATCGGTATTAATGGGATTAATAAAACACAAATCTAATAGAAAACGTTACGAAAAGTTATTGACCCTTTTTGTCATGTACTTCTTCAGTCAATGGGACTAAGTAAGTATAAATACTATTGTAAGTTTATGTCTTTCAAACTGTGGTCTAAAAACAGCATTTATTATTATGTTCTTTAACTATAAAAAATAATGAATTCTTATCTACCATTTATTGACCAATTTTTATGTGCCTGGCTATGTGTGAACCCCTTCCCATGACGTATCTCGTTTAATCCTCATGACAACAAGGTAGGTGTTAGCATAACCCCTATTTTATAGATGGAGAAACTGAGGCTTGAAGAGTTTCTGGAACTTACTTGTGGTCCCACAGGGAACAAGAGGCAGAGACCAGGCCAACCTACACTTTAAGTATAAGGAAACATATCTCTCGTAACCCTTCTGTTCAGACATAGGGGCGAAACGTTTTAGGTTTTGTCCCTCTGGTCATTTTTTCCATGCTTTGTTTTTCTTCACTGAAGTGGTTTTATGCAGAGTATTTTGTCTTGTACTGTCACAGTGCCTCTTTATATATCAAATGTTTTTCTGTAATGTCGTGCATGGCTCACCGTATGGTTGAAATTTTAGAAATTTCACCAGTTCCCTATTTTTGGACATTTAGATGATTTCTAAAGTTCATTATTAAATAATGTTGTGTGGGAGACTGTAAAACCTGTCCAGCTAATATTTGCCTCTCATCAAGGAGAATATCAAGGTAAGGAGTCTACTTCTCCAATCTCAGATCTGTGCTGGCCACGAGGCTTGATTTGCCGAGAGGACGTTAGTAAGTGCACACAAGCGGAGACCAGAGGTGTGCCTGCACGCCAGGGTGGCTCCCTGGCTGTTCTTGGGAACCCTAAATGGCCACCACATGGGGTGGTCTGTTGCTCATCAAGGCTACCTAATACATGTTGCAAAGAATAATCTTGCACATACAAGTTTAAGAGCAGAAGTTCCCACACAGGGTGAGAGATGGAGTAAGGCTTAGGAATGGGATCAGGTTTAGAGATGAAGCAAGGAGAAGGGGCTCAGGGATGGGACAGAGTCACAGATGGGATGAGAGTTTAGGATGGAGGTGGGAGGCTCAAGAATATGTGAGGATGTCTGTGTGCACTTGCTTGGTAATTTTCAAAATCGGAATGTTTCCTGGCTTATAATACTGCACCAAAATGTCATCTACCCGAGAGTGCATATTTCACCACATACTGACCAGCAACACGTATTTTTCTTTTCCCTCTTTGCCAGTATGGTAAATGAGACTGATTTCTGCTGGCTTTGATTTCGCACTCTGTGGTTACTGGTGGAGTTGAGTTTGTTTTCACAGAGCTTCTCCGTTTTTTTCTTTTCCCTGTTCATATCCCTGGTCCATTTTACACTGAATGTTTCTCTTATTCTTATTCCTCTTCACACCTTTTGTTACAGATGTTGCAAATATATTCCTAGTTTATAGGCTGCCTTTGAATTATTTTTACAAGGCTTTTAAAAGGTCAACTTGACTGAGATGCAATTTGTTAATAAAATGAAGTCATTTAAAGTGAAAAGTTTGATGAGTTTTGACAAATGTATGTACCTGTGTAACTTCCACTACAGGCAAAATTGAGAACATTTTCATCACCCTTAAAAATTCTTTCATGTTCCTTTCCAGTCAATTTCCATTTCCACTCTGACCCCAGGCAACCACTGATCTACTTTCTCTATCATTATAGATTAAAATTGTCTAGGATTTTTGATATGCAAAATGTATTTTAAGCTTTTTATTAGTCAAATCTAACCCTCTTTTCCTTTAAATGTGTTGGTTTAAAAGACCTTTCCTACACCTAAGATCACATGAGTGTTTACCTTTATTTGCTTGTACTCATTTTTACATTTAAACTTTAGCTCATCTGGGATTTATTTTAATGTATATGATGAAGCATCTATCATGATTTCCAAAGAGTTTATCAATTATCTAAGATTATCTTTCTTCCTTTTTTAAAATGCCAATTTTATCATGTATTGAATACTGGCGCACACACACACACACACACACACACATACTTGGATCTGTTTCTATTACCTTATTTGATCCTAAATTATTGCAGACTTTTATAATTGCTATGGTTTCATAGTCCTTTTGGGTAACTAAGTATAAGCACTTCCTCCCCCCAATCACTGCTTATAATTCATCTCAACTTTTTCTTGGCAGTTCTTGCCCATCCTTTAGAATCACTTTATCAGATTCTAAAAAAAAATGCCTGGGAATCATGGTCCTTAATCATTATTTACATTTTTATTGTGATTTACATTTTCACTTCCTTAAGTCTCATTTGTCCAGGTAGGTTGCAGACTTCCTAAGGACAATAGCCATGTCTTACTTTACCTCCTGACACCTCCACTGTGCCTGATATACAGAAAATGCCCAATACGTGTGTGCTGATAGGGCAACCACTCCCCAGAAACCTCCAACGCCAGAGCTTTTTAGAAATGTGTTTTTAGACTACTTATCAAAAGGGGAAAATAATAGTGGATACGGTACAGCTGATTTTGAGATGTATTTTCAAAAAAACTCAAGTGAAATAGTTTAAAATGGAAATATCAACATTTAAATGGTTCTATACAAAATAAATTAATAGATGAAATTTGAAATTAATGCCAAAAAACTATCCAAAGCCTTTTTTGTACTTCACTTTTACTGTCATGTTGAACATTAAAGTCTAAGTAAGCCATTACTCGGACTTTGCATTGTTTTGCTGTGAGTGTGTGTGTGTGTGTGTGTGTGTGTGTGTGTGTGTGTGTATGTGATGAAACCTAGTAAGATTGACTTCTCTTATAAGAATGTCTCCATATACAAATTTTAAAAATATAAAACCTTAAGAAAGGTGAACTAAATCTATATGACTGATTCACAGTCCTGACTTTCCAACCTTGGCGGTGTCCGTTTGCAGAGAAATCTACAATATTATGGCTGAAAGTGTCCTCGAGAGCCAATTCCTCCATTTAACTGACAAGGAAACTGAGACCACTGAAGAGTAAATGGCAGAACTGGGACTGGAATCAACTCCGCTCACTCCCACCTGAGTGATATTTCCATTACATTAGCCTGTGACATTGCAAATGTCTTGACCTTTTCTTAAAACCAAATGAAAGTTACTTTGTTAGAAGCATGCCTTGTAAAATTTCAGCCCTTGTTTTGGGGGAGAGGGTTCATGAAATCAAACAAACTACTAGCAAAGGCCCGAAAACTCTAAGATGAATTTTTGCTAAAAGATGCTCTTTAAAATGACCAACATCTCTTTCAAAACAAAATGGCAGCCCAATAAAGCTACTGAAGATTATATACAACAGGTATAAAAGTGAACAGAGGGAGAAGGAGAGAAAATGTGGCACTGATACCAAAGGAGAGTCACTTTCACCAACAAACAGTGTAATGGCAAAATCCATCAGGCTACCGAGGAGCTGCACAGAATGAAAGCGAGGCAGCCAGAGGCACTCAGAGCGGGACTGATGGAGAAAAGGGAGAATGAAACATACTTTGAGCAACTCTGTATCTCAGAGGATTTCACACTCGATTTCAACTACGGGGACAAAGCGCCGTGGGACGAGGAGTTTCCTAGATTCTGCAGCAGACAGCTTTACAACCTAGCGAGTAAATAAATAACCTAACCTGGGGAGAAACACGCCCCAGTCGGAGGCTGTGCAGCCTGACCGTCATCTAACCAGAGACCATGCCTTGTCCTGAGCCAGGTAACAGAGGCTACAGAAGACGGATGACAGGCAGGGGACCCACAGCTCCTTCCCTTTAGTGCGATAAGGCAGGAGTTCACAGATCCACGCACTGCACCTCAAGCAAAAGGGAAATATTTATGTTCACTTTTAGAAAAATAAACACCAAGAAGAGCACAGAATAGAGAGATGGGCCCTCTTTGTAAGGATGAAATTCTAGGACGTTCCAGAACCACGGGTACACTGTTTCCTAACACTCACACAGCTGTCAATAAAGTGAAGCTTAGCTCAGCTTGATATCTTCTTTTTACAGATGGGGGTAAAAGAGTTTTTTCTCCAACTAGGGACAAAATAACAAATAGGGCGGTTGTTCTCTGGAAGCCAGGTTTCTCTGGAATGCCTGAATCATTTAGCTTGAAACAACACAATGAATGGTTTTTGAAAGAAGCAAGGCTGAGTTTAAAGAAAAAAAAAAAAAAGAATGATTCTACCTCACACCATATGCAAAATCAGTTCCAGCGTGGATTGTAGATGCAAATGTGAAAGGGTAAGAAAGACACTAACGCTCTAGAAAATAACATAGGAAAATACCTTCATGACTTTTGAGATAGACACGTATTTCTCAGACAGAACACACGGAAAGCGCTGACCTTAAAGGAAAAACTGACAGTCTTGACTGTGTTACAATTAAGAACTTCTGATCAACAAATTCACTACTAG
Source organism: Aethalodelphis obliquidens (assembly GCF_003676395.1). Lineage (NCBI taxonomy): Eukaryota > Metazoa > Chordata > Mammalia > Artiodactyla > Delphinidae > Aethalodelphis > Aethalodelphis obliquidens. The sequence continues at coordinate 2,824,868 of NW_020837978.1, forward strand.
GGGAGAGAGTGAGAAAGCAAGCCACAGAGTGGGAGAAGATATTTGTAATACATATACTCAATGAAAGGCTTGTGCCCAGAATATATAAAGAATTCCTACAAATCAATAAGAAAAAAAAATAAGCCAACTTTTAAACAGGAGGTCAAAGTCTTGAATAGGTGTCACACCAAAGAAGATAACCAAATGGTCAATAAGCATATGAAAAGGTGTTCGGCCTTACTGTTCATCAGGGAAATGCAAATTAAAACTCCAGTGAGATTCCACTATACACCCACCAGAATGGATAACATTAAAAAGACAAACTATATCAACAGTTGGCGAAGATGTAAAGTAATTAGACCTCTAATACAATGCTGTTGAGAACGTAAACTGGTACAACCACTTTGGAAAACTCTATGATAACACCTACTAAATTTGAACACACGAAAACCCCACCAGTCAGCAATTCTACTCTTGGGTTTCCATCACAAATGTGCACCAAAAGGCGTAACCAAAAATCCTCCTAGAGGCATTCATTGAGCTAATAAGGAATATCATTCATTATAGTTCCAAACTGAAAACCAACCAGGTATCCATCCACAACAGAATGGATGAAAAGTGCTATATTCATACTATGGAATACTACGCAGCGATGAAAAGGAACAAACGACTATTAGCACAGCATGGAGGAGTCTCTCAAACATGACTCTGAACAAAAGAAACCAGACACAAAGGAGTACATACTATATAATTCCGTTTATACAAAGTTCCAAAACAGGCACACTTACTTCTAGGGTGACAGAAGGCAGTTGGTGGTTGGTTACCTTTTGGACGTGGGTGGGTGGTGACTGGGAGAGACGTTTGGAGGCCTTCTTGGGCACTGATAACATTCTGTTTCCTGATCTGGGTTGGATTACATGGGAACGTCCACTCTGAAAATTCATGGAGCTGTGCACTTAGGCTTTGTGCACTTTCCTGCAGTAATAGTTGTACCTCAATCAAAAGTTTATCTAAAATTATCTGCACAACATGAATGTGTGTGTGTATACACACATTCCTGAACTATACACTTAAAAATGGTCAATTATGTGTTACGTGTATTTTACTACAATTAAAAATTTTTTAAATGAATTTTTACTAAAAGAAAGACCCAACCCTGCTGACACCTTATCATTGGACTTCTGGCCTCCAGAACTGTGAAAGAATAAATTCCTATAATTTAAAGCCAAATAGAATGAAAGAAAATAAAATGTAGCCAGCCTCCTTTCCTCTACACATGGAATAATGTTCCATATTTAGCTCCACTGAGTTTCCATATCAGTATTTTTTTAAAGCTCAACTTAGTTTCTTATATTGGGAATAGCTGTTCGCCCAAATAAATGTTTTCGAATACAAAATTTATCTCAATTTAAATAAGTGAGTCTCACTCCACGCGCTACGGCTAGTAGAAACAGTATGCACAGCCCTGGGCCTCGCCAGCCTCTGGGATGAGGTCGAGCACACAGGCCTCGAAATTGAAGGGTGCTCCCCACGTGGCAGCCCGAGGCCCGGAGGACAGAGTGTGGAGGCAGAGGCGCCCACAGAGGCCCAGCCCCCACCCCCCCACGCCAGCGGTTGTTTTCCTCATTCGTCTCCGCAGCGTGGGGCTGAACCGGTGCCAGTGCTGATCTCAGCTGCAGTCCCCATGGACCACGTCCAGATTGCACAGAGGGCCTGGACCAGATCACAGCTCGGCCAGGACATGGTCCCGGCTCTGCCGCTGACCTCACAGCACATTCTTCAGAGCACTGCTCACTGTTTGCAGGAAGCCTAACAGGAAACACACGTAGCTGTGCTGGTCAGACACCCATCCACTCACTTATTCATCCAACAAAGGTTGTCCGAGCATCTGTACGTTTGAGGCACTTTGCTTAGTTTTCTACAGCAGAAAGAAGCCTAGGCTCCACGGAGACGATCTTGTTAGACGTGTCAAAGGCTTACCTCGTGGGAAAACCTAGGGCCTGGATGCCCCCAGGAAGGACTGGAGGGACACAGACAAGAAGCAGGTTTCTGCACCTTTCCTTCTGACGTCCCACACCCCTCCCAATCCCTGCCTACAGTCTGCTTCCAGAGCCCTCGTTCCGGCACGGGGAGCAGGTAAGGGTGCAGAGCCCAGCAGGCTCCACTTCAGCCTTCCCGTGGACCAATGGTGGGCGCGGTAAACCTGTCCTCTGACGTAGGGTCATAGACACCCTTGGGATTAGCTCCATGTTAAGTCATTTTCCAAACCAGCTCTCTTCTGGGAAAGAAGCTGTAGCCGTCACGGTTCAGGTGTTTGTCAAACATGTTTCTTCCACTCACCGGTCCTCCTTCGGAGCAGAATCCTGCTTTTGTTGAGATTTCTATCCTCCTCGATACATGGTTCAGGGGAGACTCCAGCCACAGCTTGGACCCTGACCCGAGGAGAGATCCTGAGAGGTAAGAGCCCACTGTGGCTTTCCCTCTCCCTTTGCCAATGGCTGCTTCAGGCTGGGTTTGTTGGGCTGGTTAGTCTGAGACCCAGGGCGTCTGAGGGGCTTCTGGGACGATTTGCTCTCTCGTGCAGAGATTGTTTGTGGACTGATGATGCCCGGCCTGCTCTGGCCTGGGCAGAAGGAACCTGGCCCATTCTGACATCGTAGCCACTCAATTCACCGCCTCTGGAGACCCACTCTGAGCCCCCTACGATGGAGGGAATACATTTCCTTATTATTGAAGCCTATTTGAGACAGGGTTTTTCCATTCCTTAGTCACAGACTAAGGAATCCTGATTGATAAAGAAACTCTGAGCAGAGTCAGAAATCCCCTTGCAATTGTTTAGTGAAACGTCGTCAGGACAGAAGGGAGACCCAGGGTCCACAAAATCTGCTCTGGGCCCTCGGTCCCCTAGGTTTCCTGCTGGTACGTACATCTGTTCAGAAAGGACCACACACACACACACACACACACAGTGGACCTGGATTTGACTGCTCATTGTTGGAATTACTTCCTGTTTGTGAATTCTTTTCTGCTCAAGAAGCAGCCTTCTCAACCTGCTGCCTCTCCCTTAAAGCCTCTTTGAAAGAAAGTTGAAACAATCTCAGCAGCTGTCGGAGGTCGAACGCGAGCCCCATCCCGCCTCCTGCTTTGGGGTCTTGCCCTGTCCTGCTCCTCCCAGGGGGCCTGCCCTCTGGGTGCTCAGACTTAGGCTGCAAACACCGCCTCTCAGCCACAGCCCCCTGGTGTTTTGCGGGCAGTGGGGACGTGCCCCAAGGAAGTGCTGCCACAAGTGGTTGAAGATGGGCCCCTCTGAAGATCCCAGACGCCTTAGCCTTTAAAATGCCCGTTAGCACCGACCCGAGGCCGAGCCCATCCCACGCACCCCCCGACCCTGCACCACGTGTGCTGCGTCCTGGTCCCCGGGCAGCCTGAGGGCAGCCGCGGGGCTGCACACCCCGCCGTCTGCTCGTTGCACGGGGGTCGGGGCAGGTGGGAGAAAGGAGACTCCCCGGGCAGCCCCAGACCTTCACTTCGCTCTAGTCTCCACGAGGGGGAGGAACGTCATTTCTGCCCCGTGAGAAGCGTCTCCTTGGAAGAGACGGCTGACGTTGACCGTCACCTTCTCCCCCCAGCCGCCTCCCTCCTCCGCCTTCCCCGACCAGTGCGGCCGCCCTCGGATCCCTTTTGTGCCTTCTCGTCCCGGCTCAGTATCTTCAGAGTCTTCGCTCGTGTTCAAAACCGGACACTGTACGTCACTAAGAGTCTGACTAACGCCCGGGGTAACAGCATTACTTCCGAGCTATGGCGTGATATGTTTCTTTTGGTATTTTTCAGGATTCAGCTGGCCCGTGGACAATGGGGCCCGATTAAGACCCTCTGCAGCTGCGGGAACACAGTCAGGAAGGGGCTGGTCCTGGGCCCCGGGGCTCTGAAGAAGCTCCTCGAGACGCGGAGCTTCCGGAACAGCCTGCCGAGAAAGGCGTGGTCCACACAGCCCCTACTCCGGGAGGAGCCCTGAAGGGCCGTGCGGTGTCCCTTCAGGGTAACGCTGGGGTCACCCAAGGGCCCCCCAGGCCTGCCCGCTGCCCCCTTCAGGCACCACCACAGCCCCGGGGCGGGCCCATCCTCGGAGCAGGCTGTGTGCGACCAGGAACTTCTGGGCCTGGCCTGTGCCGTCCCGTTGGCCCGCCATGCCGCCTCCCCCCGCCTCGCCCCTCGAAGCACCGTTCAAAGGCTCCTTTCCCGAAGTGTCCGTGTCCTCTCTGGTTGCAATTCCAGGGCACGCGGCTGCAGGCTGCTGCTCAGATACCCAGCCCCGGCTGGGATCCAGCAGGTGTCTCCAGGACCATCCTTCCCCCCCAACGACTGTGCCACTTGCCTCAGTGGAGGGCAGGGGGGACTTCCATCTACAGAGTGCCTCTCACTTGCTGGGCATCACGTAGGTTGTTTTATAAAAGAAGAGCATGTTGTTCCCGGGTCTACTTCACGAGGCTGGCATTGTCACCCCATTTCACAGACGAGATTTGCCAAATAAAGCCAGAGAGCTAGAATCAGGGATTAAACTCAAGTCCCGCTCTTGCGGTGACTGTGTTATTGTCTGTTAACCTTTGGCATTACCACCGGGTACAGGGCCTTGCACATAAATAACTCCCAATAAACGCGTGATCCTGGAGTGTTGAGAGAAAGCCAACTGGGCGTCTGAAGTACTGTAGTCACTGGCACAACTTTCTGGAGGGGTATTTACACTTTAAACTGCGGAGGATTAAGAGAAACAGGTGAAGGACTCTCTGGACTTGGTAGAAAGCGGAGCAGCTTCCCGCCGCGGCTCCTGCCCTCTTTCCTACCAGCTGGTCAGAAGGGACACGGTGAGTGTTTCCCCTTTACCCTCGCAGGAGCCGGGGGGTGGGGGGAGCCCCCGTGGGTCCCCCTGGGACACCTCGCTCTGCTCGTCGTCACCGGTGTATTCTGGGCTCTCGTCACGCAGGACATGAACCTCTGCAGCTCGCACGGCTGTCCATCCAGCCCTCCGGCCTCAGCACCAGAGGCCACCGCCTATACAGCTGCTGCGACGCCAGCAAGGACACCTGCCGACTGTCCCCTCCTGTCTACACCCTGCTTCTCTGTGTCGTCTGGTGGCCGGAAGCCAAGAGCCCTCTCCCCACATCGGTCAGCTCTGGGGTTCCTCCTCCGTCACACCGGGAACGGGCACAGCCCCCGGGTTTGGCCCAAGCACGCCGGCCCCTGCTGAGCCAGGAAACGCCGCCGGGCTCCCCTGAGGGCTCCAGCACCCACCGGTGAGCATCCCCACCGCGGACGGTCCTCACCGCACGTAAATGTCCTCGGAGCTGCTCTGCGGAGAGCAGGGCCCGCCTCTCCAACATCCCGCGTTCACGCCCTCATCAGCCACGGCGTCTCTGCGTTCGCCACCAATTCCACGAGTAGCAATTCTGGTCTCGTCCACAGACATTTAGTTAAGGCTCCACATTCCAGAACTTCTGCTGAGTCACAGCTGGGAGCCTGCCATAGGGGTGTCCGTTCAGTTCTCTCAATCTGCTTCCCTGAGTTTGGCTTCCCCTGCCCTGGCCATCTGACCTTGACCTGACTGATCTCAGAGGCGACGGTGGGAGCCCCACAGGAGGCGAGGCTTCCGGGGAGGGCAGCAGCTGGGCTTCAGAAGAGCTGCTCGGCCTGCGGGGACAGGTTTCCCTGAATGCGAGTCTCTGTCCCTCCTGGCACCACCGTGGCGGCCCGGAGGGCATGCCTGGCCCCAAGGCCCCGCACAGCAGGAGGCAGGACAGGTTGCCGTGAGCATCCTGGAAGCCCAGTGGCTGGCATGTGGCCCTGGAGCTCGGCTCCCAGCCCTGCCACTCTCTCACTGGGGACTCCCTTCCGGGTTTGGAGATCTGTGAGCAAAATGAGAAAACACATAATTCTGTTCTTCTGTCCCTCTTTATGTAAGCATTCTTTTTCTTGGGTTCTTTTCTTGGGGGGCAGCAGGGAGCAAACCAAAGTTAAACGGAAAGAGAGCCAAAAGCAGCAACACCCAGGGCTGAATTGTAGGCCTGAAAAATACAAAGTTAAAAGTATGTGCAGCCATCTCTGTGATGCTGTGTGATTTTGAGTAACTTATTCAACTTCTCTGGACCTAAGACTGCTCATAAGATCCAACAGTGCTGTCGTCAGGAATATCTCGTGTGTGTGTGTGTGTGTGTGTGTGTGTGTGTGTGTGCGCGCGCGTATGTTCCTTGATGTATATGGTTTTCTGAGCCCACTTACACTTACGATGCGAAGAGCCCTCAAGGCACTAGGTGATGCTGTTATACGTGCTGTGGGCAGTACTGTGGTATTGCACTCAAGGAGCCAAGGTTGCTATTATTTTCTGTTTTTCCAGAAAGCTAAGGGGAAACACAGAGTTCTATTGTTGGGGGAACCTCCTCCTTTTCTGGCGGGGCAAATTCTCCAGGCACACACGCAGACGAACGGCAGCAAGTCCCTGGCTTTGCCTGTTGAGATACCAGCGCCCTTTGGAAAAACTCCCAAAGTTGTTTTTCTCACTCTGTTCTCCCTCATGAGGGGAGAAGAGGTGGCTGGATTTCGTTACTCAACAATTAACAGAAATGAGGCAAATGAGAGAGCCTTCAAAAAAGAATACTCCTGGGCTTCCCTGGTGGCGCAGCGGTTGAGAGTCCGCCTGCCGATGCAGGAGACACGGGTTCGTGCCCCGGTCCGGGAGGATCCCACATGCTGCGGAGCAGCTGGGCCCGTGAGCCATGGCCGCTGAGCCTGCGCGTCCGGAGCCTGTGCTCTGCAACGGGAGAGGCCACAGCAGTGAGAGGCCCGCGTACCGCAAAAAAAAAAAAAAAAAAAAGGATACTCCTGCTTTCCAGGGAGAAACATTATTTGGGACATCACACTGCATTCGCCATTTGACTATCTACTTTCCATTTTAATTCACGTCCCACAGGTGGGAAGGAGCCCAGGCAGGTGTCTAGCTGGAGGAGGAAGCGGAAAGGTTAGAATGCAGATCACAGATCCGACGCCGAGTAGCGCTACTACCACGCGCCAGCAGGCAGGGCGGCGACATGGTGAACACACGTCTTGCCAAGAAGTGCCACGTGCGGTGCGGTGATTATCTTGTCCTTGTCTGGCCGGCATGTTTTCAGCTGAGGAGGCGGGTGAGGAGGGAGCCCGGGAATTTCTCCTCACTCCCCTTTCACGGAGATTCCCACGCCCTCCCGTTTGAGAAGAGTTGTGCTTTTGGAGGATATTCTCCTAAAGACAGCCCAGGGCATGTTCATGCTATTAATGGATCAGAGATAGAAAATGAAATTCTGCCGTTTCCCGCCCAATCAAGTTGTTCCCCGGGCCGGAACCCCAGCCCAGGTGATGCGATCTTAGCACCCATTCGCAAGGCTCACCAGTCTTCATGATTTTTTACATTTAATGAAAAGATATCCTTTAAGCTGACAGGCAACGTTAAGTCACTGGTAGCCAGCGGACGCCGCAGGTCACGGATAATTGATATCCAGCGATAATCCCCAAACCTCATTTGCATCAGTAATTCCAAAGCCCCCCCTACTCTTACTGGAGCTGCTAATCATGCAGCCCCCTTGCCTGGTTTGCACCCCGCTTCTCCTGCCTCAGCTCACCTCCCCGCGGAAGCGCTAAGTACTCAGCCCCGCTGGCACACCGCCAACCGAGGGAGGAGCTGCTATTTCCCACAGCAGAAAATAACTGAGCCGCTACGTGCACGTGCCCCATTTCACATACAGCTAACACCCCACAATCCAAGCCTTAAAACCTGCAAATTAGTGCATGAGGAGTACTACGAACAGAGGTGTGTTACAGTGTTTTGCTTCATAAACAGACTCACTATGAGACTCTTTAGGCCAATGGGTATTAATTTCTACAGGTTCTCAGACTCTTTCGAGAAATTAAAGAACACTATGGATCCCTAACCCCCAAAATTGTATTCACACATATACACATAAAATTTCACTTACAATATTGTGGGTTTCACAGAACTGAGCAGCTTGTAAGTACAACACACTACATGAGGGCTAATGTGAGGAATAAACAGACGTGTGGAAGCAACCTAAGTGTCCATCGACAGATGGATAAATAAAGAAGAGGTGGGACATATACACAGTGGAATATTACTCAGCCATAAAAAAGAATGAAATAATGCCATTTGCTGCAACACGGATGGACTTGGAGGGCATTATGCTCAGTGAAATGTCAGAGAAAGACAAATACTGTGTGATCTCATATATAAGTGGAATCTAAAAAATACAACAAACTAGTGAATATAACAAAAAAGCAGCAGACCCACAGATATAGAGAACAAACTGGTGGTCACCAGTGGGGAGGGGGGAAGGAGCAATATAGGGGTGGGTGTTTAAGAGGTACAAACTATTGGGTGTAAGACAGACTCAAGGATGTATTGTACAACACGGGGAATGGAGCCAATATTTTGTAATAACTGTAAATGGAAAGTAAGATTTAAAAATTGTATTAAAAATTTAAAAAGAAGAGCAAATAGATGTGATTTTTTTCTTCTATTAGCTTACAGTCTATAAGAAAGAAGAATGTACCACATAAGACTGGCTGTGTTAAGGGCTGTAATGAAAGTGCACCAATAAAACATATACACAATTTAATTATGTGTGTTTTATCAGGTAGAATGGACAGGTATTAGTCAAATCTGTTTGGGTTACTTTAAAGACTACACTCTGACATCCTTATAAAAATTACTGCAAAATAAATATCTATTGTTAATAGCTGAAATCTATTGGGAACCTCTGCATAGGTACACGAGAGAGCAGAGTAGGGATCAATTATTTCTGACCAGAGCAGGGCTGTCAAGAATGACATCACAGAGAAGGCGACATTCAAACGGAGCCCTGAGTGTAATATGAAAAGAACTTCAGTAGGTGGAAGGACATAACATTAACGTGTTAGGAATCGCGGCCAATGGAAAGTGAACCAGCAACAGATATTCTACCTCTCTGGAATTGAAAGTCATTGGCATTTAGCAAAATTTAGAAGCACGTCAAATGCGTAGGTGATAGGTCTATCTGAAAGCCATTTTCTCCTGCCTTTCCTCATATCCTCATAGTTTCACTAAAGGAATGTGTTCCCTCCACAAAAAGAGTCTCACAAACTCCATCTGAAATGTTTTGTTGGTGCTCCAGGCCCTGGGCACGGGTGGCCTCTCCCTATGGCAGGAAATTGAAATGGAGTGCCACGTCGATATAAACGCACACGGGGAGATTGCCAGATGGGACCCCAGCCCAGGGAGAGAGGCTGTGGTGTACCAACGGAAACTGCAGTTTTAGGGGTCGATGGTTCCTAGGTCAGGATGGCCGCAATGGAGAATTTCACTTTGCAAAAGCTGATACTAGGCAAATTCAGCCTTTATAGTGCTTTGCACTGAAGCGCCTTGCAAACACGACCTCTTGAATAAATGAAAACTACATCCGTAAGGAATCCCCAAAGTAAAACTCCTTACCTTCCCTTAACAAGGGAAACTGGAGTTAACTGGCCATCTGTCTCTTTTTAAATCAAATTTTATTATGACTCTTTAGGCCAGGTGTTTTAAAAAGTTAGATCTGTTTTAAATTAGAACTGCTTTTGTTTCAAATAAAATCTAATAGAAGACTCCTGTAAAGTGGGGAGCGGCTCTGGTTAAAGCAGAGCTGGGGCGGGAAGGGGAAGCTTTCCTCCAACAAGTGGGCCATGGGCCAGCAGCATCGGTGTCACCTGGGGGCTTGTGACAACTGCAGCATCTCACATCGCCCCAGACCTGCTGCACCAGAATCTGCATTTTGACAAGATCCCAGGTGATTCAAATGCACGTGAACGTTTGAAAAGCTCTGCTCTAAGGAATCTCCAGCCTTGTGCGATGTTTACCAATAGAAAAGAAGAACTAGAAGTTGAGGTTTTCCTCATTTTGAGATGGAAATAAATTACAGGTGACATTATTTTCTCCGGCAGTTTATGAAGCAGGGAGAGACCCCATGATCGATCATCCCTGCCGAAGATGCAGGCAGACCAAGGCACTGGACCCCCCTGAGGCCCGGCTGAACTTTCCGGGAGTCCCGGCATCTTGCCTCTGGTACTTCAGCTCTGCTGCTGGTCTCCGCCTTGGGGGTCCCATCCTCCCCACTGAGATCACTGAGCCCATTTCAGAAACAGCAATCTCCTCCTTACCCCCTCCCAGCCCAAAGAGGGCACACACTACAGTCCCTTTAAAGATGCTGGCATCCCAGCACCAGTGTATTTTTTTTGAGTCGTCCTGGGGACATAGTTAGAAGGGGTGAGCAGGTTAGTACGTTTACTCCAACAGTCCCATCTCCCTGGGTTCGTATGCCTCTTTTAACCATATCTAAGAATTTCTGGCATCTCCACTTAACTTCATGCAAGCTACCTACATTTCAGTCAACCAAACAGGCAAACAGAATCATCCCCAGCTACTCAAGAATAAAAAATCTCCAACAAATGTACCCATATTGATAAATTTCATCCAAAAATCATCGCAGAGGAACTGTGATCCTGAGGTCCCTAGAACTAAAATAGTTCTAGGCAACCCACCAAGATCCTACTTGATTCGTATAAAAGCAAAGAAACAAGCCAACAGAACTTCTTAGCCTGGTGACTGGAGGTCATCAGACCGATCCTGAGGGCCCAGGTCACTGTTACGGAGTCACAGCCACTCACCCGCCCCAGGGTCAGTTCAGAGACACATAATGAGGGGATGCGGCATCTTTGAAGCAAGATGCTGCAGGAACAGCACAAACGCACAAGATTCATCTGCCCTCCGGCCGTCATGAAGTTAACTGCCCTGTCCTTGGATCCTGGCTCTAAGATCACCTGAATGCCTGGGGCCTGGGAAAGCCTCTGAGGTTTACCAGGTAGAGGGGACCCTTATGAAGTTTACCTGATAGAAAAGGTTTCAGATCAGACTGTCCCCTGTGAACTCAATGAGAAGTCACGTGTGGCTACTGTCCTAGTTCCCGAACTGCACATTCAGAGTAGACATGCTTGGGAATCCCCACGTTGCCTTCCTGACCTGCGGAGTGAGGGTTATTACAGGGCGAAGTCCCAAGTGGAAGCCTATGCAAACACCCCTCCCAACTAAATAATCACTCAAGGGCAATATGTCATCCAAGGGGAAATTTCAGAGAAGATTACCAACTGAAAGCTGCAGGAGCAAGGTCCTATCACACCCTCTTCTGACTCACCCGTGGCCTGTGTAGAAGATGGGCGTATGGACTGTTGTGAAATCAACTGAGTGGGGAAGCTAACTGCACATATGCTCCTCCAGGTATAGACTATTGACTGGAGAAAATCAGTTTAACTGCCAGAGGGGCCTTCCCTGGCAGTCCAGTGGTTAAGACTCTGAGCTCCCAATGCAGGGGTCCAGGTTCGATCCCTGGTCAGGAAACTAAGACCACACGGTGCAGCCAAAAATAAATTATATACACACACACACACACACACACACACACACACACACACATATATTCTGCTAGAACATGTGTGTATATATATATACATATATACACATATATTCTAGCAGACTATGTGTATATGTACACATATATATACACACATATATATACAAAAAATTGTGTATAAATATATATATATACACATATATTCTAGCATATATATACACATCTATCTATCTATCTATCTATCTATATATATCTGCTGGAACCTCGTGTACAGCTATTGATCCAGAAAACACTCCTTCTTCTTCTCCCATAAGCAGAGAACACCAAACACATTTTTATTTCACCTGGCAAGGATGGCAGTACACTCCAACAGTCCCATCTCCCTGGGTTTGTATGTCTCTTTTAACCATATCTAAGAATTTCTGGCATCTTTACTTAATTTCATGCAAGGTACCTACATTTCAGTCAACCGAACAGGCAAACAGACTCATGCCCAGCTATTCACGAATAAAAAAAATCTCCAACAAGTGTACCCATATTGATAAATTTCACCCCAAAATCATTGCAGAGGATTGCCTTACTCACGACGACATCGGTTCCAGGCCTCCGTGTCAGGTTTAGTCTGCAGAACATTTCACCCTGATCCATTACACTGATGATATAATGCTGATAGGACAAGTGAGCAGGAAAGAGCAGCTTTGTCACTTATTAGGACCTAACACCTCACGTGTCTGTGATAGAACACGGTGCTGGATGGAGCCTGCACAAGAGCTGCCGGAGGACAGCAGCACAGGTGCCCAAGGTTTGGCATAAATCCACGTCTGTCTCTTTGAGGTACAGCTTTTGGCTTGCTGCTACCTTTAACGTCTGAATGTACATGAAACTTCAGGTGCCCAACACGAGGTTGTTATTCTGACCTGCCAATCCACCAGGCACTCGTGTCCCAAAGCACTCCGTCGTCAGTAGCATTGAAATGTCCAAACTGACCTGAGCAAGTGCTGAAAGCGTAAGTGATTTGCATTCACAAGTGGCTTCTACTTCCACGGCATCTGTTCCTGCAGCATCACCACCTCTCTTTCGAGCTACACCTATGGCCTCGAGTGATGTTTCACAGGACCAGATGGACGGGGAAGAAAATAATTCTACCTTAGTCTGCAGATGGTTCTGCGTGATATGTGGATTCTACTCAGAGGGGGACCACTACAGCATTTCATCCCCAGCTACAAGTGGCCCTGGAGCACAGTAGGAAAAGACGTGGTCTCGAGTGCAGAATTCCGGGGGGTACATCTGATCGTCCACTCAACCTGGAAGGAAAACTGGCTGCATGGACGGGTATACACTGATGGGCAAGCAGTGACTGAATGCTGAGCCAGATGGTCAAGGACGTGGACAGCTCAAAACAAGAGAATTACTGGCAAGGATGTCTGGGAAAAATACTTGTGGACGGGTCTCAGAAGGGTCGAGAGCATGGAGACTCTGTGAGTCACGTGACAGTCACCAAAACGTAGAGAGCGTGGCCTGGTCTGTGGACGCCATTCAGTCTCGTCCTCTAGTCACCCACTCTTGGGAGGAGTAGCCAGTCACCTGGCGACAGGCTGGTAAGGTCGAACCCCTCTCATCATGGAAGAGGCACTGTTTCTTCCTCGTGAAGTAGATATGTTCGAGACCTGGATCTGCTTGTCCAGCCTTTCTCTGCTTCTTCCAAAGACACCGTCAGTGGGCTCGTTGAATTGTTTCATCTGATATTTCACTCAACATTGCTTCTGACTGAGGAATTTCATTTCACACCAAAAGAAGGGCTGATGGCTTTGCCCACGGGGTCGCTGGTCTTACCATGTTTCTTATCACTCAAGAAGCAGCCAGTCCTAATGGAGAATGGAGGATGGCCTGCGGACGACTCACAGCGCCGGCGAGAGAGCGCCCTTTGTGAGGCTGCACTGCTGCCCCTAGGAAAGCAGGACGTGCCCTGAACCAGTGGCCAATGGAGCTAGAAAACAGCAAGTAGGACAGCAAAGCTCACTATCGCTCCTAAGGACCATTTACAGCCAGACCTCAGACCACTCATGCATAAACGTTTCCATCACCTCTACAGCAAAGCGCTGCAGACAGCTGAGGGTCTGGTCGAAGGCAAAAGAAACACAACGGGAAGTAGAGGGAAGGAATTTATGCCTACCAGCTATGGCCTCTGGCCCACTATAAAGACTAATATTGTAATAACCACTCCGGCATTTTACCCCTCTCTCTGTTAGGGACGTACTTACGCACACTAACCAACTCTCCTTTTCTCCCTCATTCTTTCCTCTGCTATTTTACATAGAGTACAGTCACACCTCAGAGATACTGGGGGTTTGGTTCCAGACCATCACAATAAAGAGAATATTCCAATAAAGTGAGTCACACCAATTTTTCGGTTTCCCAGTGCATATAAAAATTACGTTTACACTATAGTAAAGTAAGTGTACAGCAGCATGATGTCTAAAAAACCAACGTACATACCTTAATTTAAAAACGCTTTATTGCTAAAAACCGCCAACCGTCTTCCGAGTCTTCAGTGAGTGGTGATCTTTTTGCAACAGTAACATCAAAGATCACTGATCACAGGTCACCATAGCAAATATAATAATAATCAGAAAGTTTGAAATATTTAGAGAATTACCAAAACGTGACACAGACATGAAGTGAGTAAATGCTTTGGGAAAATGGCACTGATAGACTTGTTCTGTGTGGGGTAGCCACACACCTCCAGTTTGTAAAACACTCAGCATCTGTGAAGTGCAGAAAAGCAGAGCACAATAAAACGACGTCTGCCTGTAAATTGCTGGTTGTTAACTGTGTATTTTGATGTTGGGTTTCAGGAAATCAGAACAGGATTGGAACCGAACTGGAGGAGGAGAGAGCATCCCCGGGTGCGGAAGGCCCTTGGGAGGGGAGTCGGGGTCTCCTGTTTTGAGGAAAGGATGTGCACGTTGGTACGTGAATAGTTACGTTATGTCAGGGAAGCGTGTTACTACTGTTGTTGGTGAGAAGCTCAACCACAGATGGGACGTACGTGTGGATGTTGAGGAGCTCGAGGGATGGACCACTGTGCCCAGGTGCCGTGGGCCGGCTCTCCCAGTATCATTCTGGCCCCTGGTGGCCAGCCAGCCCATCCTGCCAAGGCCAGAGAGGTAAAGCTGCATTTCCCAGATTGTCTCGCCACGAGGACCTGCCAACTGGGAGAAGCAGGAAGAGAGGCAGGTGTGAAGCATGCACTTGGGCCATGGATCCTAGCAGCGCCGGCACCCGCAGCCCGTCTGGGCTGCTCCCTTCTCGGCTGCGGAGTCAGCGTTCGGCTCCTGTGCCATCTGCAGCCCCAGGGGCAAAGCGCCCGTCACAGCAGAAGCTATAAGTACGAGGCTGGGGCTCCCTCAGAGAGAGCCCAGCAGCTGTGTGAACATCTAAGACCCGGTACCAAACCCCTTTCTGCCCCGGCCGGCTAGAGAGGCTTCTGTCCTCCACCATGAGCCCTGGCTGACGCTCCAGGAGGGGCCAGTGTGGCCCGTAGACGCTCCAGAAACATAAAAACTGATGTCCATTCATTTGGGCACTATGGACTATTTATGGACACTTACAACGAGAAATGAAAAGAATATGCCAATTGTATAAGCCTATTATGTGAAGGGCCTTTTTCAGAAAGCTTCAGAAAATACATTGGTCTAGTAAGTCATCATGACCCTTCGCCTCTGAAGACAATTGTGTGCTCGGGCTCCTGGCGCACATTGTATTTGTATTGAACACTGCAATCGCTACAAAGACAAACGTGCCCTGGCGGCAGAGAGGCAGCCTGCCCAGTGCTTTAGGCGCTAGAGCAGGTAGCCTGGGTTCAAACAGTGGGTCGACTGCTTGCCAGCCATGAGCCGTTAAGTGAGTTGCTTACCCTCCCTGGGCTTTATTTTCTTCTGCTGTAAATTGGGGATAATTATAGTCCCTGCATCACAGGGGTGCTGTGAAGGTGCATGGAACTCATGCACGTAAAACGCTTGGAACGGTGTCTGGGGCCTAGTAAACTGTGCACATCTTTGCTGTTATTATTATTACTATTTAATGTTAACATGTTGGCTTCTGGACTTGCCGGTAAAAGGAAGATGCAAAAAATATGAGGACAGAAATAAAGACATACTACACTGTGCTGGACACAAATAATATCTTTAGGTGTCAAATGTCCCCTAGACACAGCTCCCTGTGGGAGCACCTGACGGCACGTCGCCAGCCCCAAGGCCGGTGTGCAGGAGGAATCCCACTACACGTCCGCAAGAGGCCACGGCAGCCAGGAAGCACTCTGCCCAGGGATCGGGGAAGGCAATGCCATTGCCACCGCGACCTACTCGCTGTGAGTGGCAGCGCCCTGCCCGGGGCCGAGGATCTACCTCTATTGAGCAACCCTCTCAGCTGGAAACAGGAAGCGCTTCCCGACCACCCCGAGGGATGTGGCCAGGCTGGGTGCTATCACGGGTGTGAACATCGTCTGCCAGGCTTGAAAGGACACGGGTGGGTACGACGCCCCCGATGCCCACGGCCATCAGCGCTGGCCCACGTGTGCATGGCCCAGTGCAGTGGCCACCAGCTTCGTGTAGCTGCTGAGCCCTTGCACTGCGGCCGTTGTGACCGAGGCACTGGTTTTTGCATTTTCTTTCTTTTCAGTTGGTTTGGATTTAAAGAGCCACACGTGGCTCCCAAAAGTCTAGGGCTGTGTCCGTCTTCTTCCCCGCTGAGACCAGAGCTCAGCAACCTGGCCATCGCCCAATAAATAATGCGGCCAGTAAATGAATGTCCAGGTGACAAGTGCGGCTGCCGTCGTCCCGTGTCCGTGAGGAGTTACGGTGGTGTTCTTAGTGCCGCCCCGAGCAGAGGAACTTCTCACCACAACGTGGCAAGGATGGGAGAGGGCAGCGGGGCAGACGCTGGGTCTACACCAGCAGATCCCGTCTGCTCAGGCCTGCAGGTGAGAAGCTGCAGGGGGCACTGCAAGGTCGCAGGTAGGACCTGGCCCGGTGTCAGTGCTCTGCCTGAGCCCACTGGATCCATCTGAAGCCAAAGGCAGCTCTTCTGGACAGACTGACCTCGGACTTCTCCGCTTCCCCGCCCTGCAGCAGGCAGAGAGCTAGAAGGGCCTAAGAGGCCACAGGTGTCCCCCCCAGCTGTGGAACGAAGGCTGCAGCTGAACACAGGCCCAGCCCCCCTGCTGTGGGTTGGGAGACTCTGAGCTATAACCCAGGCTCCAGGGTCCCCTGCAGGGTCGGGCTGAAGCCGCCTGAGTGGACTCTGCCTGCAGGCGCATACTTCCCGTCTTCCTCCCCTTCCTGGTCCCGCTGCTGCCCCCGACCCCTTACCGCTCTCCCGAGAGCACGTCCTTGGTAATCGCTGCACATAAATCCTCCTCCAGAGATCTGCTCCAGGGAACCTTCCCTAAAAGGACACCTTGCTAACCAAACTCAGAAGAGGCCGGATAATTGGTGAGATCACCAGTTTGCTAACATCGTCTCCAAGCAGCCTCTGTTGGGGTGTAGCCCTCGCCGCTGGGACGTGCTCTCAAGCTGAACCAGGCGAGAGTCCACGTGCCACTGGATGAACCCGAATCAGAGCAGAGCGTGGGAGGATTTTCAACGATGTTCCCGTCTCCTCCCGGGAGCCGGGCGGTCCACCAGTCATCCTGAGAGGAACACGGTCCTGGAGAGATGGTACTAGAACAGCCTCCTCTCCCTAGGCAGAGATGCAGGGACCCATTCTTTGGCTCCCTTCGGGGTACCCAGAAGACCCTGTCCCCCTGCCCCCACTTTGATTTGGACAACACAGCAGTAGCTCAGGCTGTGACCACACACTTGGGCTGTAACATGGTCATTTATTTCCCAGTCTCAGCAGACCAGGCATGTTCTCTTGAGGCTACGCCCTGGCCGCTGTGTTAGTCAGGATTCCCTGGAGAAATCGGACTAACGGGGTGTGTAGACAGAGAGACAGATTTATCTTAAGGAATCGGTCCATGCAGCTCTGGGGGCTGGCGAGTGTGAAACCTGCAGGGCAGGCAGCAGACTGGAGGCCCAGGGAAGGGTTGTTGTGTAGCTTGAATCTGAAAGCCTCTGGAGACAATCTCCTCTTCTTTGAGGGACCTCAGTCTTCTTCTCTTAAGGCCTTCACCTGATTGGATGAGGCCCGCCCGCATTAGGGAGGGTAATCTGCTTCACTCAGAGTCTACTGATGTAAATGTTAATCTCATCTGAAAAATGATACCTTCATGGCAACATCTAGACTGTTGTTTGACCCAAACCTAGATGCCATGGCCTGGCCAAACTGACACATAAGATTAATCATCACAACCACCTTGACTGAACGGTTTTCTGCACTTAAGATGACCTCTGTCCTCCCTTATGGACATGGGACAACTTGCTAGTGTTCCCAGCAACAAGCCACCACTCCATGTGGCTGATCTCACTCATCTTACGTTGGCTCTTGTTGACTTCAGCTTTCTGACCCGAATTCCAAGTTTTCCTGGCTATGCCTTCTTTGGGACATGTGTCTACCACACGGACTACACTGAACAGGGGACAGAGGAGTGTAGAGGTTAAGAGACTGGGATCCTGAGTCAGACATGTCTTTGAATCCCAGTTCTGCCCTTTACACACTGTGCGATTTGAAACAGGTCACTTAGCCTCTCTGAGCCTTTCCAAGCAGTAAAACAGAGCAAGTATAGCATCTTAAGGACGTTGTAACAAGTCAATGGAAGCTTCCATGCTACAAATACTCATTGCCCACCGACTGCAAGCCAGGCACTGCAGCAGGCCCGGCCGTAGCGGTGGCAAATAAAGAACAGAGGTCTGAGTCAGGGGACCTTCAGTCAAGAGTGGAGCTTACATGTAAAACACCTGTCACAGTCCCAGACACATGGTCAAGAGTAGCTGTCATTGTTTACAGCTGAGAGCCACTGATCGCTAACAAAGGCCTCCTCTGAACAGGCAGAGAACCACTGTACATTTCCTGAAGAAAGCAAAGAATTGAAGGAGTGCTGTCAGAACACACAACCTGTACTCACTCAGACACCACCGTGGCCACTAGTGGCTCATGGCAAAATGAAGGGATGGTCCATCTGGGCAGGTAACTTTTAATCTGATGAAAAGGGAACACAGCAAGGCATTCGTCTTGGGAGGAACGTATAATTAGCATCCATGGCTTTTTCCTCCTCTTCTGTGATTAGGATTTAGAGCATCCAAACCAAGACACATGATCTGAGTGTATCTGAGGGAACAACGGGCAAGAGCTCTATGAAACTGGGATTGTTCCAGCAAACTCATGATTTGTAGCCACCGTGGAAGCAGGCTTCACTTCAAACTCATCTTGAGGAACTTGGTCTCCCAAATGCTTCCGTCGTCTCACTCTCCTAGCAGGAAGTTTCTGCCTTTCATGTCTTGTCCGTGTTATTAAGACTCCTTATAATTAGACGTTTACTTGATTGAGCTCACGTGGGAACTTCAATCGCAAACATACAAGATCCCGGTCCTGCGGAGCCTTGTCAGTGGGCAGACAGATAGAAACAATCGCTCCGATTTCATTACAAATTACATGAAAGAAAAGTACAGGAAGTTATAAGCCCATCGCAGGGAACGTAATGCGGATGAGAGTCATAGAAGGTGCGTCAGTCAGGCTCTTGCTGGCAGGTAACAGTGACTAATGCTGGCTGACGTAAGCAGGAAAAATACTGTGCTGAAAGAGGCTGCTGGATACTTAATAGATTGCTGGACAGGCTGGAAACCTGGCTCAGAGCCTCCTCAGCCAGAATGGACGCCCACAGTCACACCACGAAATGCAGGGCAGCTGGGCCGCAGGCAGCTCCCACCCTCCTGACTCAGACACCTGACTCTCCTCATGGCTCCTGCTTCTTCGCATCACTAGCTTCTGATCCTATATCTGGGAGGAGTCACTGGACTGGGAAAGCCTCGGTCACGTATCTGCCCCTTTCCTGCAAAGAGACTGAGAGCACAAATGCTCTGTGTTCTTAACAGAAATACTCCCCCTTAAGCTGTAAAGTCCTCGGCGTTCTTAAACCTGGCAAGAGAAGTTGCTCCATCCATTTACTTTCAAGAGAACTGAATAGAATAAAACAATTGCCACAGAGAAAACAGTTTTCAATTATTTTTTGAAGTCAGAACAGCATAAAGACGTTACCATCATACCCTTATTGGACAGTGTTTTGGGAGTCTCCAAGCTAATAAAATTGCACAGAAGGAAGAAGAAATAAGTGGTAGGAAAATTGGAGGAGAGGAAGTAAAATTATTACGTCCAGATTTATGATTTCATTTTAGAAAAAAAAGTAAATAAGGAAAAATTAGCAAAGGATATCAGTATGGTGGTCAGTTACTAATTTCAGAAGCAAAAGCACTAGTTTTCATGTACAAGTAACAACCAGTTAGAAAATATAATGGAAGAAAATAACCTACTTATAACTGCAACCAAAATGATAGCACATACAGGAATCAACTTTTTAAAATGTACGTGTTTCTACAGAATGAAAATAGTAAACCTTTACTATGGTACGTAGAAAAATTAAACACTCATAGGAAAAACATACTGTGCTCTTAGAGAGATCTGATACTGCAGAGATGTCAAATATTCTTCATTCATAAAATTAATATGAACCCTACAAAAATACCACCAGGACTCATTTTTAATAATCTAGGCCGGCGGTTCTCGACTATGGGTAGTTTTGCTCCCGAGAGGACCTTTGACAATCTAATGTTTGGCAGAGTGCGGTGCTATTGGCTTCTAGTGGGTGGAGCTAGGGATGCCGCTATTAACATCCCACAAGGCCAGGACAGTACCCACAGCAAAATGTTAATAACACTGAGGTTGAGACGCTGAGACAGAAGGACTGACCCTTAAGTCCCCGGTTGAGGGGTGGGGAGGAGGTAGGGGTCACGCAAGACCAGTCAGGAAAATTCCTGGGGGACAAGCGCGGACAGTGTTAAGGAACTAGTCTATTTACATATTCAAGAGCATGCTATAGCATCTACAGAGGTTGGAACAGTAGGGTTCTCATCCTGGCACCACTGACATTTGGGGCCAGTAAGTCTTTGCTGTGGGGACCTGTCCCGTGCTCTATAGGATACTGGGCAGCCCATGCCCAAAATTCCAGCTGCACGCCTCTCCCCTCAGCTGTGACAATCAAAAATGTTTCCAGACTTTATTAACCATCCTTCGGGGGGCAAAACTGTCCCTGAGTAATAACCACCAAGGTAGACATATTAATGGAACCGAACAGAGGATCTAGAAATAGACCTAAATACATTTAGGAATTTGATGCGATAAAGTCAGTATTTCAAATCAGTTGGGAAAGATTAGTCAACAAAAAGCAAGAGCAATTCAGCGGACAAAGGGTAGCCTTTCGACACGTGGTGCTGAGCAACTGGACATTGCAGGCCAAGAGATGAACACTCACCTGACCTCATGTCTCATACAAAAGTTAGCCAGATGTCTGGTTTCTGCTTCAACAAGTCAAAAGCTTGGCAGTCATCAGTCCCACCCTCACAATAAGAAAAAAGCAAAGCAAACTGTAAATCTATAACTCTTCTTAGATCCTTCAGAGAACTGAGGTCACAGGGCAGACTGCTGCCCCCAAACTGGAAAGACAGGTAAGTACAGAAAATCACAGCTGAATACAGAGACTCATAGCTTACTGGAGACAGAAGCCACAGGGGCAAGTAACCAATGGACAGGAAAACTCGCATGGTAGCTGGCTAACTCTTTGAGCCTGAGTGTGGGCTAGCTTGAGATCCAAAACCTCTGGGGCCCAAGCTTGGTGGCAGGGGGTAGGGTGTCCTCACTTCCATGAGTTTTCCTCCAGGAGGCCCCACCAGGCTCTCAGGGTGAAGAGCAGAGAAAAAGCCCCTTCTGCTTGCAGCAGGGGATGGGGAGAAGTAACCATTTAAAAATATGCCCAGGGGGCTTCCCTGGTGGCGCAGTGGTTGAGAGTCCGCCTGCCGATGCAGGGGACACGGGTTCGTGCCCCGGTCCGGGAAGATCCCACGTGCCGTGGAGCGGCTGGGCCCGTGAGCCATGGCCGCTGAGCCGGCGCGTCCGGGGCCTGTGCTTCTCAACGGGAGAGGCCACAGCAGTGAGAGGCCCGCATACAGCAAAATAAATACATAAATAAAATAAAAATATGCCCAGAGAGATCTTTTCTGATTAGCACTGGGCTTCCCTCAAAGGAAACTCCTTTACCAGAGACTTAACCGACGGGGGGTGGGGTGGGGTGGGGACCGGAAGTACCCAAGTCCAACCCCCTCTAGCCTTCCTGTCTCACCTGCGGGGCAGGGGATGAAAAGCCAAGAAGCACACGTGAAAGTCACGGCCCTGCAGCACTGCCTCAGCAAAGGACTGAGTCCTAATCACAAGACCCTCCACACCTTACGACCAAACCAGTCGGCCCCTGCCTACTAATGCACATGGGATTGCAGCTGGAAGAACTACGAGGCTGAGATTCTTTGAAAGAAGGGGTCTCTAGAGAAACCCCAAGACCACTGAAGACACAAAAACAAGGACACTGGAGGACTGAAGACTCTGCCAGCCTTAAGCACAAAATAACTCCTAGCCAGATAAACGTAAAACCTCGCACTAGGGGCCTTCTGCCTCAGTTTCTGTTGCCAATGAATCGTATCTGGCTTTCAAAAGAAAATTATAAGGCATGTTAAAAAATTTTTTTAAGTCTAAGAGACAAAGCAAGCGTCAAAACCAGACTCAGATATGACAGTTTGGAATTATTTTTGGAATTATCAGACCAGGAATTTAAAATAACTCCGATTAACATGCTAATGGCTCACATGGAAAAAGGCAGGCAACAGGCAAGAACAGATGCTTAATGTAAACAGAGAGAAATGAACTCTAGGAAAGAGTCAAAAGGAGATGCTAGAAACCAGAACCACTGAAACAGAAATGAAGAAAGCCTTTACCGGGCTCATTAGCAGACTGGACACGGCTAAGGAAAGAATCAGTGAGCTTTAAGCTATGTCCATAGAAATTTCCCAAACTAAAATGCAAAGAGAAAAAGGAATAATTAATAAGAAAAGAAACATAATATGCAAGAGCTGTGGGACAATTACAATTGTTAGGATACACTTAATGAGAATACCAAAAGGAGAAGAAAAAGAGGAACGAACAGAAGAAATCCTTACAGTAAAAATGGCAGAGAATTTTCAAAAGTTAATGACAGAAACCAAACTATGGACCCAAAGGGCAGAGAACACAAATCAGGATAAATACTAACAAATCTACACCTAGGCTTAGCATATGCAAAGTGCAGAAAACCAAAGGCACAGAGAAATTTTGAAAGAACCCAGAGGAGCGGGGGAAACATCTTACCTATAGAGGAGCATAGATAAGAATTACATCAGACTTCTCTTCTGTCTTTATTTCAAGATGGCATGATTGACTATGTACAAGATCCAAAAGAATCGACCAAAAAACTCCTGAAACTAATAATCAATTACAGCAAAGTTGCAGGATACAAGGTTAATTTACAGAAGTCAACTGCTTTCTTACATACCAACAATGAACAAGTGGAATTTGAAATTTAAAACACAATACCGTTTATATTAGTAGCCCCAAAATGAAATACTTAGGTAGAGATCTAACAAAATATATACAAGATCCATATGAGGGAAATGGCAGAACTCTGATGAACAATTTTAAGGTAGAAATAAATAAATGGAGAGATATTCCATGTCTGCAGATAGAAAGACTCAATATTGTCAAGACACCAGTTCTTCCCAACTTAATCTATAGAGTCAGTGCAATCCCAGTAAAATTCCAGCAAGTTACTTTGTGGACATTGACGAACTGTTTCTAAAATTTATATGGAGAGGCAGAAGACCCAGAGTAGCCGACACACACAGAAGGAGAACGAAGTTGGAGGGGTGACACTATCTGAATTCAAGACTTACTATAAAGCTACAGTAAAGGATAGCGTGGTATGGGTGAACGAATAAGCAAATAGATCGATGGAACAGAATAGAGAAACAGACCCAAATAAATATAGTCACCCGCTCTTTGACAAAGGAGCAAAGGCGATATAATGGAGCAAAGATAGTATTTTCAACAGATAGTGTTGGAACAACTGGACATCCACAAGCGTAAAAATGAATCTAGACACAGACCTTACACCTTTCACAAAAATCAGCTCAAAATGGATCCTGGACTTAAATGTAAAATGCAAAACTATAAAACTCCTAGAAGATAACATAGGTGAAAACTAGATGACCTTGGTTATGGCAATGAGCAACACCAAAGGTGGGATTCATGAAAGAGTTGATAAGCTAGACTTCATTAAAATTAAAAACGTCTGCTCTGCAGGAGATAATGTCCAGGGAATGAGAAGGCCAGCTACAGACTGGGAGAAAATATTTTCAGAAGACACATCTGATAGAGTACTGTTATCCAAAATATACAAAGAACTCTTAAACCTCAACAGTAAGTAAACAAACAAAAATTACTTCAAAGATCTTAACAGATATATCTCACCAAAGAAAATATACAGATAGCAAATAAGCATATAAAAATACTCCCCACATCATATGTCATCAGGGAAATGCAAATTAAAACAGCCATGCGCTGCCACTACACACCTATGCGAATGGCCAAAATCTGGAACACTGACAACACCAAACTCTGGCGAGTATGTGGAGCCACAGGAGCTCTGGTTTATGGCCGGTCCCTCTGGAAGACGGTCTGGCAGTTTCTTACAAAACTGAACATAACGTGACCATATGATCCAGCAATTGCACTTTTTGATATTTACCGAAAGGAGTTGAAAACTTATGTCCACACAGAAACCTGCAGCAGGATGTTTATAGCAGCTTTATTCATAAACGCCAAAATGTGGAAGCAAACAAGATGTCCTTTAGTAGGTGAAAGGATAAATAAATTGTGGTACATCCAGGCAATGACATATCATTCAGCGCTAATGATATTAGAAATGAGCTGTAAGACCATGAAGAGACAGGGAGGACCTTTAAATGCATATTATTCAGTGAAAGAAGCCAATCGGAAAAGGCTACATACCGTATGATTCCAACTCTATGACGTTCCAGAAAAGGCAAAACTATGAAGACAGTGGAAAGACCAGTGGTTGCCAGGGGTTGGAGGGTGGTGGGGAGAAGGGATGAACAGACGGAACACTGAGGATTTTTAGGGCAGTGAGGACACTCTGTGTGATGCCATGATGATGGGTACGTGTCACATACTCTTGTGCAAATCCACATAATGTCAACACCAAGAGTGAACTGTAATGTAAACTATGGACACTGGGTGATTATGACGTGTTAGTGCGGGTTCACCAGTCGTGACAAATGCACTGCTCTGCTGGGGGTGCTGAGCGTGGGGGGGGTGGCGGGGATGGGAAGTCGCTGTACATTCCTCTCAATTTTGCTGTGAACCTAAAACCGCTCTTACGGAAAGTCTTAGAAAAAGAACGCATCGCCATTTATAGCATCACCATATAAAAGTGAAACAGGCATAAATCTATTAAAAATAGGTACAGGATCTATATGAGGAGAATTATTGATACAAATCTCTGGTGAAAGAAATCAAAGAAGATCTAAATGAACGGAGAGATATTCCATGTTCACGGATACGAAGACTCAACATTATTGCCTGTTCTTCCCAAGTTGATCTATAAATTCAACACAAGCACAATCAAAGCCCCAGAAGTTATTTTGTGGATGTCAAAACAATGATTCCAGAGTTTATATGGATTTGGTAAAAGACTCAGAATAGACAACACAATACTGAAAAAGAAGAAAGTTAAAGGACTAACTACCTGACTTTAAACTTACTCTAAAGCTACGGTAATCAAGGGAGCACGGTATCGGTGAAAGAAGACACAAATTGAACAGTGACACAGAACTGAGAGCCCAAAAATAGCCTCTCACAAATACAGTCAACAAATCTTTGACAAAGGAGCAAAAGTAAGTCAGTGGAGAAGATAATAATTTAACTATAATGCTGGGAAAACTGGAATCCATATGTAGAAAAATAGAAGATAATATCTGCAGTGAAATCCTCCCAGAGTTTGAATTACTGGTGTAGACGCCTTCCTGAGAGCGATTTTAGAAGGAGGAAGTGGGCAGTATGCACTGGGTGCCAGCGTTGTCTCGCTGTGTTTGGGGAGAGGTGTGGGTGTGGGTCTGCTGGGAAGAGAATGTTTTGGAAAGAGGAGAAATGCTGCAAGCGGAGATGGAGGTCGCTGAGGAAAAGCTCTCAGCCCATCCTACCAAGCTGCTCCCTGCCTTACCCCGTCTTCTGATGGCATCTTTCACGATTCCTTAATTCCAGAAAGCGTCACCCTGCGGAGCTCTCCCTGGTGCTCTGTTCACCTGGGGGAGCAGTTAAGGGACAGCTCAGCACCCACTGCCCTGGAGTCCCAGGGTTGCATCACCTCAGTCTGAAAGCTGCTGGCTGCGACGTGCTGGGGGTCCCCGCCTGCTTCCTGGTTGAGTACAGACAAGGAAGCAAAGGGGCCTGCCCGCCTCCCTGGCCCGCCCCCGCCGTCCTGGGGCTTCTCCCTGCTCCTCTTTGATGGGGGTCTGCCCAGTGGCTCCCCATCTAGGTGCCACCATGGATCTTCGGCATTCAAGTTCATTAATCTCACCAAGGTGCAAGAAGTATTTCCCACACTTGGGATTGACGTTCCATCAGGTCCAGTAGAATACGGCAGCACATAAAATGCCTAGTTACCCACCCACCAAACTGCCTTTCCCTCCAGAAACAGGAGAGGCCGACGGAGATGTCGCCTGCCGTCCTTCTGCTTCCTTTAGTCCTGGGGTCATGAATAGTCATATATGCAAATAGGACACCCTCCCCCGCCTCTGGTCAATCGTCTATTAACTGAAATCTTACCCGGAGCCTCCCTCTCAGCCCCTAGCGGACGGCAAATCAGGGTCCTAAACCTGATGAAACACGCATTGCTCTGGGTGGTATCTCTCCAGGCAAGGCTGTCTTCTGGAATTCAGATTCTTCGCACAAACGGCATCCTGGCAGGACACCCGCGTTGCGCGTTTGCAAGTCAGGCTCTCTGAGGCTAAATTATGCGTTTGTCCAGGTAACAGAAAGCTAGTAGAAAGTGGATTTTCCATTTAGTGCTTGCGTCATTCAGCTCTGCCTGCACCAAAAATGGACTCCATTCACTATGTATTTGCATTTATAGATCACAGGGCCAGGCAAAGCTGTTAGTTTCCCTCCTTCCCTCACCACCCCTTTTAAAAGGTTTCCCTGGAAGCCTTCCGCTGAAGTGACAGCTGGGGACTTGCTTTTTGCTCCCTTTCATCACCGCCTGAATCTCCCCGAGCAGCTTTTGAAGCCCAGGGAGCTCAGTTTTCTTGCAAGGATGCATTTCCCACAGAGAGGTCCCCGTTACGTGTCGGACATGAAGCTCTGTAGTCCTGGCCCTACACACAGTGTCCACAGCCCCGGGTCCTGGGGCCAACTCTAGGTCTGGGGCCTTCTAACACCAGGAGGGCTCAAAGTTTGGGGACACCCTTTACATTCCACTTTTTTCAAGCCCAAGATGAGGCCAGTCGATCTGGCAAGCTTTGTGTTTTCTAACATTGTGAGAAGCCCCGAAAGCTATTAGAATAATATGATATTTCATTAGGGTACAACTCTTAGACCTAGGTAACTGGGGCCCCTGAACTAGGCCCCAGACTTTGGGGGGCCTACTCTGGCCTTCCTCCAGACGTGTCCCTCCTCACAGGGCCAGGCGTCCGAGAGCGGAGGGGAAAGTCCCACCTGAGGACGAGCTCCCCTTTTAAACGACCATCCCCAAGGGGTGACTAAGGGGCGGATACTTGCAGCAGTGAGGGCTGGACAAGCGACACACATCCCAATGAGGCTGGCGGTCCCTCCAGGCGCAGGAAGGAGAACGGAGGTGGGCGGCACAGCGGCGCGGGGCTCCCTCTGTAAGGGGCAGGCCTCTTGAATTAGACCTCTAATGAACTGCCTCTTGAAAACAATGAAAT
Source organism: Aethalodelphis obliquidens (assembly GCF_003676395.1). Classification (NCBI taxonomy): domain Eukaryota; kingdom Metazoa; phylum Chordata; class Mammalia; order Artiodactyla; family Delphinidae; genus Aethalodelphis; species Aethalodelphis obliquidens. The sequence goes on from NW_020837978.1 coordinate 2,852,337, forward strand.
CACACGAAGTAAGAGCTACGTCAGGAAATGCAGGGTAAAGGGCACCACTGAACAGCAAGAGGCGTTTGTACCAGGGATGCATTTGGATCGTGTTCTGTGCTCACAGCCCCTTTGCCGTCTCGCCAAGCCAACGTCGTCTCATCCTACCCTGCCAGCACAGTGCGATGCCGTCTGTATACGCGCCCCGCCCAAAAGAGAGTCCCTTTAGGTCGACACCAAGAAAGACTAATCAACCCCTGGCTTACACTTAACTGTGGGCTGTCCTCCTTGTTCTCTTATCTTCTGATTATAAGTCTCTTCCCAAAGGAATGACCCTGGAGACAAAGCAGTACTGGGCTGTTGACCTGAGCAGTAGCTCCTAATGCAGTCTGTGCGTGGCTTTCTGTAACAGCCACATGTTCTAGTTTATGAATTTGATGCTTTGACCTCTTGGGATGACCCCGGAGGGACTGCCCCTCCCAGGGTTACTCAAGGCCTAGCGACAGTGACAGACTCACCCGTGACAGTGTTCTTCATATTCAAACCATGCACCCAGAGCCCAGGACCCCCCCACCCCCTTTATCCACCTACCATCCCCCCTCATCAGCCAGGGCTGGGTACCACACAGCTAGGGGCAGCCCTGTGCCTGGAGCGCACTGAGACGCTTCACCCTGGCCAATTAAGCCCGCTCAGCCTGCCTCACCTGCTCCCTCCCGTGGAAACCACATCGGAGGCTCTTGTCACAGGTTCCCCCTCCCTCTGACCCTGGCGCTGCCCCCCCGCCTGTCCCCAAGGCCCCCCCTGTCATGCTGCCCCCTGCATCTTGGGGTCAGTGAGCACAACAAGCTGTCTTCTCAATGGCTGTCAGCTGCTCATCTGTTGACCTCCCCAAACCTGACTGATAACAAAACCTACGTTTTAAACCGCTCTCTGCCTTCCATTAGGAAGGAAGGAGGCAGCCTTGGTGGTTTAAGCTTTGGGCTGATCCCCGAGCTGCCTGGCATAGGGTGAGGGGAGGGGTATGCCTCCCCGACAGCGGGAGTAGTGTGCCTCCGTCAGGGACACAGCCTCCTCGCTCCCGGGAACTGCCCTGAAGGGTTCTCTCTGTTGCCACAGATGGGAGGGGGCGGCCCCGAGTGGGCGTCTGTGGGTGCCGTGGTCGGAAGATCGGGCATCTGCCCAAGCCCAGGGTCCCACTCCTCCAGTAACCGGGTGTGAGACCTCAGGCAATTTACTTAAATCGGCCTGTGTCGCTGTCTCCTCATCTGTAAAATGAGGATAAAACTCCACCCACTTCATGTAAGGAATAAAAGAGGTAGTACGTACAGCTCCCAGAACTGTGCCCCGCCGCAGACGCACTCAATGAGTTCAGGCTAGACCCACCGAATGATGCAGTGGTCTCTGCTCTGGTGACCTAGCGTCAACCCCCCAGCAAGACTTTTAACTTTAGAGACTTTGGGAAAGAAGAAACTGCAGTATCACACGTGGGCTTGAAAAAACGTGTTGTTGTGTGATGCTGGTCACGGGCAGTTGGGGGATGCAGGAGGCCATTTGAGATGGTCCCCTGGATGGAAGAGACCTCACTCGGTCTGCTCCATCCTCCAACTGCCATTTCCTTCTCAGCAGCAGTGGTTCTCAAAGTGTAGTCCCCAGACTAGCAAAATCAGCATCCCCTTAGAATGTGTTAGAAATGCACATTCTTGGGTCCCACCTACTGAACTAGAAACTCTGGGTTTGGGGTCCAGCAATCCACACCCTAACAATGCCTGCAGGTGGCTCTGGGGTGCGCTCAAGTTTGAGAACCACTGTTACGTAGGAGTCAAACCACCCAGCACTGCTGGATCTGAGCCAGCTGGGAACGAGGGCAACTTCCCCAAGGGGTTTGGAATTTCCAAAACTTAGAACCAATAGAGACGATATAGCCGCATCTGAAACCTGCTCTCCCCAGACCCGTACAGTTTACATCAGCCCCGTGGGTGATGGAAACATTCCACCTAACACTTCTTCAGCTGGTCCATTGGCAGCTTCTCCAAAGGACTCCCCTACCTTCCAGGGCCTGACCTCTCCTTTCTCAGCCCCTGCCAGGAGGACTGGGGGCAGGGCGATGGGGCTGGGAGCTCGTCTACGACGAGGGCATCTGTCCCTGGCGAGTCAACATTCCTTATCGGCTGCTGCTTCAGACAACGCTGCTGTTAATAATGCGTCCCTCAAAAGCCACCGGGAGGGTCTCGCCGCCTCTCAGGACGTGAAAGGAGATGTTCTGTGTCTAAAATCTAAACTGCTTTTGGCTTGTATAGCATTGTCTTGTAGAGTGCGGTGCACAAACACACATCAACTGCAGAGAAATGTTATTCAGAAAGCTAATGGCAAGTCCCCCCAGGGCTATGCAGATAAACAGTGACCCACAGAAGACACCCGGGAGAAGGTAGCTTTGGAAATTGAGGGAAGCTGTAGTTATACTTACACTTCTGGGACACCCAGGAAGAAACTCTTTTTCCAGCTCATTGAGACCTCCACCCACCCCCAGCTCCTCTGCTTCCTCCTGTCTTGTACCCTCAAATACCCCTCCTGCCCCAGCCCAGACCAGGTCCATCAATTACAGCCATTCTTTGCCAGCAGCCTCTACCCCAGCGCTCCTCAAAATTTGGACCCCAGTTAAACCAGGATGTCCGGGTGGCACCCAGGCATCCGTGCATTTTTAAAGCTTCCCAGGTGACTCCGGTGTGCAGCCACGTTTGGGAACCAGGGCCTTCCTTTGTGCCTGCCACGACACCAACTCCACCTCAATCCAGTGCTGCTCTGCGACACCTGGCCTCAGCCACGGAGCCCGCAGGGGCAAACGGCGCTGTCTGACGTGCACCTCCCAACCTACCCTGGGACCGCAGGAAGTTCGTGTGCCCCTGGCTGTCACACTCTCCTATCTTCCACACCTGCTATGTCCAGACTTGCCATCTTCCTCAAACCCAGGCCCTTGTACCTTCTGTCTTCCACTCAGCACATCCTCGCTCAGAACTCCCCTACCTCCTGTGGATTTCCTGACCCTTCTTTCTCCCACTCTTTTCTCCACAATGAAAGGAATATTCCCAGTTCCGCCCAAGACTAACCCCCTTCCTAGGCTCTGGACCCCCTCCCCAGGCGGCCACACTGGCTCCACGTACCCCCCATTCCTTGATTTTCAGCCCTCCCTCTGGACAGCTTTTCCCAGCAGCCAGTGAACATGCTCAAGCTTCCACCGACAAGAGTTAGTGTTTTTAAATGTCCATCACATTCCTGTCTTCCCCGATCAAACTCTCCAGTGGCACCTGGTTGCATGTAGTGTTGGTTGTCCCCAGTACCTGAGCTCCCTTTCTTCTGTAGTAATAGCATTTTTAGCTGGGCACATGGCAACCCAGAACAAAGACTACGTTTCCAGCTTCCCTTGCAATTAGATAAGCCTTGCGGGTTTCAGCCAATGGAATGTGAGCTTATGTGTTGTGTGATAGTTTGTAGGAATGTTCCTTAGAGTCAATGTAAGTGTACACTTTGCCTCTTCTCTGCTCTCCGTTTTGCTGGCTGGAATGTGGATGTGATGGTGGGAGCTAAAGCAGCCTTTCTGAACCATGAGGTGGAACCACATATTGATGATAACGGAGAATTAGGAGAGAAGGAGACTGACTCCCTAGTGATCATGAAGCTACAACAACAAATTTGGCCTGCCTGCATTTACCTGAGAGGGAACTAAACTTCTTTTTTGTTTAAGGTCCTGCTACTTTGACTTTTCTCTTCTTTGTAGCTGAACCTAATCCTAACTAATACACAATTTGGTACCAGGAGTAGGATTCTAGAGGTGGTTTATTGAAAGTTGTGTAGCAGAGGTGGTGAAGACTCGATATGGCAGTCTAGAAAGGGGCGACTCCTATTATTTCAGTTGCAGAATAGTTGGCAAAACGGTCAATTGTGAGCAATGCTGTGCTAAGCCATGTTGTAGCCTGAGGCAGAAGGGAATTAATCCTGCCTACATCTAAGATTTTCATATTTTGTTTATCATAGACTTTTTAAAAATATCACTTTAAAACATTATTTATCTTGATTACTGAGGGTTGTTTTTTTTTTTTTGGTGCCCTTTAAATTTTGCACTTGAGGGGACTTCCCTGGTGGTCCAGCGGTTCAGACACCGCACTTCCACCGCAGGGGGCCCAGTTTCGATCCCTGGTCGGGGAACTGAGATCCCACATGCCGCGCAGCACAGCCAAAAAATAGAAGAAAAAAGTTAAAATTTTGCACTTCAGGGAAGTGCTTCACTTACCTCACCCCAGTCCCAGCCCTGCCCGTATGGTTACACCACATGCCATCCAGGGGCGCATCAGCAGGAGAGATTTAGAACACTTCTGTGTGTTGGTAACTTGTGACCTTTTTCAACAAAGTCCTACGAGAGAGAAATTAACTCTGGTTATAGCTATAGCTTATCTGCAGGCAGAGATGAAGGGGATAACTGTGTAAAGTGGACTCCCTTTGCTGTGTTTTGCAATCTAAGCTCACCGAGAGCTCATCATTGGAATCTTCTGAGCTGAAAACATCCACTGCTTCTGCAGCCCAAACTTACAATATTACGAGCAGTGACTTCAAAGTGACAGCATGTGGCCACAAGTTTTTTTAAAGCAACTTCCTCTAGGTTCTCTCTGCCGGGCAACAGGAACCTCCGCAGCAGCAAAGTCAAATCCCACTTAAGCCTTTGGCGTCAGATGGCCTCTAGGAAGCCACCGTCGTGTTGGAAGAGAAGGAGATGGCAGAGCACAAAGGCTGTAATTCAGTCTTCAGGTTTAAAACTCTGTCACGATAGGTACTCATTTGTGGTTATTTTTCAAGAAACTGAAGCTAAACAGATGGAAAGCTTACACTTTGAGGAGCTCAAATTACTAAGAAATCATAGAGCTGGCCTGAAATAGCCCAAATTGTTCAATCTTTGAGGAGCTCTCAGAACCCCACAACTGGCCCGGCTGGAAGCGTGGCGCCCATTCTCCAATGCCCCCTTCAGAGGCGTCCATCCAGACACCACACAGCAAGGAAGCGCCCTCCTACCCCGCCTCCCGGAGGGCAGGCCCAGGCCCAGAGCACAGCGCGCACAGAGCAGAACCGGTGCTGCAGAGGAGACGATGCTTCTCCATCCTGCTCGGGTGCCTCCTTGAGAACATAACAGGCCCAACAAGAGGTGCAAACTTCTGATTTCATGATGCGAGGTGACGAGCCCCCTGACTCCATCACCCGACATCCTCATCTCCAGTGGATGACACCCCAGGCATCCAAGCTTCCAAGACGCCCCAGGCATCCTGGAGGCAATCACAGCAGATGAGAGAAGGTTTAGTTGTTCCTTCTCCTCCTTTGCTGTATAAATGCTGAAGTTCGATCTAGACTTCTAGGCATTTCCGTTCTACCTGCCACGCACGTGATGGGTTCATTGATCATTATTCTGTATTGAATTGTGTTCTCTCTTCTGATTTGCTACAGAGGGGCTTGGCTGGACTGTTTTATTCTCCCCACCAGGGGCTGCCATACGGACTAACGAGTGGACACACTCCTGGTGGAAGGGGCTCTCCCCGCTCTATCTCCAGGGGTTGGTATTGGTGCTTCCCAGCCTCCTTTTACTGGAATGTCTCTTGTGATCGCGCTGCTCCTATCCAACCTTGTATTTTGGGTGTGTGGGAGAGGTGTTTCATCTCTTCGTTTACAGGTCACCAGAACGGGAGGCACCTATCTGGACTAAGAAAACGGCTGTGTATCACCCAGACATGTTAGACGTTGAACTACCTTTGAAAATACAGGTTTTATTATTATTTAGGTCTGGCAAGGCCTACAGATCAGGAGGTGATTGTCCTTGAAAAGCTACTTTGTTACTCACAGATCCCAAGGGGAGAGGGCACACCGGCCACAGGGGCCCACACGGGGAAGCACGGGTTTGTCGGGAGGCCAGGGAGGGGTGAGCTCTCGGAAGAGCCTCTATTGTGGTTTCAGTGGGAAGGAACAGGCGAGTCGGGGTGAGCAGGTGTAGGATCGGCTGGTTTGAATAATTTCAGTGGGCTCTGAGGTGTAGGTCTGTCCCTGGCTGTCCGGTTCCCAGCCCCAGGTGATGAGGGCAAGTGACCGTGGCCCAGAGCGTGGGTGCTGGTAAAGGAGGTGATGGGGCTGTAGGTTCTGGATGTGTTGGTTTGTGTTTGAAAGGCTCACTGTGGGCAAATTGTTTACTGTCTCCAGGAACTGGCTAAACTTGAGAGGGGCAGTCCCTCCATGGTCAGCAAGTCCCCAGAGGTCAAAGCATCAGAATACAGACAATAAAAATGTGGCTGATACCCGATGGCTCAGAACCGTGTGGGGCTCCGCAGTGTTGCTTGTTTGCCTGCTTGTTTTTCATGTAGGGGATGCCTATGTTCTACTGGAGAAAAGGAGGGTGCCCGTGAGTGGTGACAGAGGTGTTGCAAGTTGATCCCAATATATACAGCCCCTTCTTCTGTAGTAATATAATTATTTGCTGGGCACACGGCCTCTCAAAATCTACATTTTCTAGCTATTTTTTCAACTAGGTTTAGTTATGAACTAAATACTAGCCAACGTGATATATACATGTCATGTAGCAGTTTCCAGTAAACTTCTTTAAGATACACTAATTCCAACCCCTTGCTGCTTTTTCTCCTACTTTTCTTCTTCTGGCTAGTTGGAATGCAGATGTGACAGATGGAGCTGGGGCAGCTGTATTGGCTCATGAGGTAAAAACCACACGTTTAGGATGTCAGAACCACAAAATAGAAGCTCAAATCCCTGGGCTGCCTTTATGACAATATGGGTAAATATTAATCTACTTTAATTCACTGATATTTTCAATTTTCTGATGCTCACAGAAGACCCTAAGTTAACTAATTAAATAATCTAGATAAAGCTAAGATGTTTCATGGGCCATGTCACCATTGTATTGCATTCAGACACCAATCTAACGTCCAAAGCAATTACAAAGTTACTTAAGTCTTTAAAACTGTCCCTAAAAAATGCCAAAGTGGATTTTTATTCATAATACACAGTGTGCTTATTAAAATCCTCTTTTCCCTTTTCTTTCTCTTACATTGTAGACAGAGCAGCATCCCCCAAATCTCTCTTCCAGTGCTGTTCTCTCTCTCAATCGCTCCCCATCTCCTTTCTCCTCACTCACCTCTGCTCCCTTTCTGGATTTACTCTTTTCCTTTGGTACAAAGCTTTCTGCTCTTTGAAATAAAAATAAATCATTTGGGGCTTCCCTGGTGGCGCAGTGGTTGAGAGTCCGCCTGCCGATGCAGGGTACACGGGTTCGTGCCCCAGTCCGGAAGGATCCCACATGCCGCCGAGCGGCTGGGCCCGTGAGCCATGGCCTCTGAGCCTGCGCGTCCAGAGCCTGTGCTCCGCAACGGGAGAGGCCACAGCAGTGAGAGGCCCGCGTACCGCAAAAAAAAAAAATAAATAAATCATTTCAAATTCCTTTCAATTCTCTATCACCATGTTGATCAACATAACAAAAAGCCCCAATGCTACCGTACAACAATAAAGCATTCTTCTTTCCAAAGAAAGGAAGGAGAAGGCTTCTGCGAATACTCAGGTGTTAACCTTTTTTTCCTCTGTCATACTTTGCTTAGGGTTGGTCAATTTGAGAACTCATAGATCCCCTGGAAGAGTCTATCCACCTTACCTTGAAAAACAGCACACTGAAACTAAAACGTGATTTTAAGCCGTCACTTGGCACCAGCATGACCATGAATGTGAATGTCTGGCTAAAAGATGCGTACCCAGATAATCTAAAACATGTTCCCTTTATCGTCACCAAAATAAAATCACAATATTTAAATATTCTCATAAAGATCCCTGGAATGACACAGACCGTATCTGCACACCTCCAGGGGCCTGAAACACCGAATGAAGAAGTGCGAGGATAATTCACTTTACACACTTGGAAAGTTCCATCACGTTTTCAAGAACTACAGAAAAACCTTCTCAGGAATTTTGATACAACAGCTGCTTTTCTTATAAAACAGAATTAATGATCGCTGTACAGTATTAATTGTTGAATTAAATTAGGAAATGTGTATGGAAATGCTTAGGAAATTCCAAAGCTTGGTACAAATATAAAGATTTTATGTAATGTGAGTACACAAGTTCATGGCTGACTCAAAGACAAAAGATTTTTTTTTCAATATTGGGAATCAGTCCTTACAAGATATACTTTAAAAGAACTAAAAAAAAAAAAAAATCACACCCACAATTTGTCCCAGTAGACCAGCTAATTTGCTGTCTGATAAACTTACTAACACAGAAGGGTTTATTGATATTGCTTCTCTGCTAAAGAGAAATATTCTGGGAACAGATGCAGAAAAAGATAAATAAATATGTCGGTCTGGCAGAGGAGTTGAAACAAATGTGGAATTAAAGGACATCAAAACAAAGCTAGTAATCATCTCTGGGACGATGGTGATCCCACAGATGTCAATTAAGTATCCCAAGATGCATCAGATGCACTAACCATCACTGGTCAATTCAGAAGGCATCAGTTCTGGATACCTGCCAACATAATTGGATATTTTTGTTTCTCCAAGACATAATTACAATGTGCTTATCTTGTGTTACATACACATTGAGACCAGGTTCATCTGAAAATATACTAATAGGTATCCTGGGACTCACTCAAGGTGGAGAACGTTTTCCTCTATAAAAACAAGGTACAGTCAACGCTCCACATCCATGGGTTCCGTATCCGTAGATGTGACCAACGACAGATCAAAAACATATATATTTTTTAATTGCAGGAAGTTCCAAAACACAAAACTTGACTTTGCTGCATGTTGGTAGCTATTTACGTAGCATTTACATTGTATTAGGTATTAGAAGTAATCTAGAGATTACTTAAAGTATTATAGGAGAATGTGTGTAGGTTGTATGCAAATATTATGCCATTTAATAGAAGGAATTTAAGCATCCGTGGGAGGTCCTAGGACCAATCCCCCATGGATACTGAGGGACGACTGTATATTCAGTTACAGAAATGGTATCCCTGACTATGGTCCAAATAAACAAGTTGACATGAAACTAAGTGGCCCAGCGGCAAAGCTGATCATTTTAGAACACATCTCTGGACTGCTCTTTGCAAGGAGTTTTAAATGTCTAGACAGGTGTGACCTGAAGCCAAATTCCTAGATGACAAAGGTATGATATGCTGGTCATGCATCAAGGAGATGGTAAGAGTGTGGAGCAGGTCGAATGGGAGGCTGCACGTGTTACACGGCAGAAGTGGTGGAATCTTCCAGGTGGTCTAATCTACTGGACTTTCTTGAAAGTTATCCATCTAGTTCTGTAGATGTCCTATGTATGTTCACAACAAAATGACTAGGAATAAAGGCAAAAGGAATCTGAGGCCTTAACTCTTTTTGGTGGATTAGAGACCCTCTAGGTTAGTATTGTCCAAGCAGAAGACACGGACCCAGATGGTGCATGAAAGAATTCATTGAGATTTGGGAAAAAAATATTAGAATATTCTATTAGAATTTCTATTAATATTAGAATATTAATTTCTAATAGAAATTAGAATTTCTATTATAAATTTAACTTTTTATTGCAGTAAAATATACCTAACATAAAATGTACCATTCTAACCTTTTTTTTTTTTTTTTTGCGGTACACGGGCCTTTTACTGTTGTGGCCTCTCCCATTGCGGAGCACAGGCTCCGGATGCGCAGGCTCAGCGGCCATGGCTCATGGGCCCAGCCGCTCCGTGGCATGTGGGATCTTCCCAGACTGGGGCTCGAACCCATGTCCCCTGCATCGGCAGGCGGACTCTCAACCACTGCGCCACCAGGGAAGCCCTCCATACCCTTTTAATACTAACTCCCCACCTGCCCCTCTCCCAGCCTCTGGCCAGCACTATTCTATTTTCTGTTTCTATGAATTTGACTGCTCTGGGGAACTCATACAAGTAAAATCATATACTATTTGTCCTTTTGTGACTGACTTATTTCACTGAGCACAGCATCTTCAAGGTTTGTCCACGTTGCAGCATGTGTAAGAATTTCCTTCCTTTTCATGACTGAATAAAGTTCCATTGTAAGTATATAGATTCTGTTTATCCATTCATCTATCAATGGACACGAAGTTTGTTGCGCCTTTTGACTACTGTGAATGATGCTGCTATGAACATGGGTGTGCAAATATATGTTTGAGTCCTGCTTTCATTATTTTGGGTATATACCCAGAAGTAGAATTACTGAATCGCACAGAAATTCTATTTTTAATTTTTTGAGGAACCACTGTACTGTTTTCCACGATGGCTTCACCATTTTACGTTCCCACCAACAGTGCACAAGCGTTCCAACTTTACCACATCTTCATCAACACTTGTTATTTTCTGTTTTTTATTTTTAATATATTGGCACCCTAATGGTGTGAGGTAGCATTTCATTGTGGTTTCGATTTGCATTTCCCTAATGATTAGTGATGTTAAGCATCTTTTCATGTGCTTATTGGCCATCTGTGTATCTTCTTTACAGACATGTCTATTCAAGTTCTTGGTCCATTTTCAAGTAAGATTTTTGTTGTTGTTGAGTTGTAGGGGTTCAGTGTATATATATGCTGGATAATAATCTCTTATCAGATAAATGATTAGCAAATAGTTCTGCCCATGTTGTGGGTTGCCTTTTTATTCTGTAGATAGTTTCCTTTGATGCGTGAAACTTTAAATTTTGATGTATTCCAATTTATCTAATTTTCCTTTTGCTACTTATGCTTTTGGTATCATATCCAAGAAATCATTGCCAAATCCAGTGTCATAGAGCATTCCTTCTATGTCTTCCTCTCTAAGAGTTTTATAGCTTTATCTCACGTGCTTAGGTCTTTGGTCCGCTTTGAGTTAAATTTTTGTATATGATGTAAGGTAAGGGTCCAATTTCATTCTTTGGCCTGTGGATATCCAGTTTTTCCAGCATCATTTGTTAGAAGGTCTGTTCTTCCCCCATTGAATGGTCTTGGCACCCTTGTCAAAAATCATTTGACTCTGTATGTGAGGGTTTATTTCTGGGCTCTCTATTCCATTCCTTTGGTCTATATGTTTGTCACACTGCTTTGATTACTATAGATTTGCAGTAAGTTTTGAAATTAAGAAGTGTGAGACCTTCAAATTTATTATTCTTTTTCAAAATTGTTTTGGTTATTTGATGTCCCTTGAGATTCCATATGAATTGTAGAATAGATTTTTCTATTTCTGCACAAAACCAACATTTTGAGATTTTGATAGGGATTGCTTTGAATCTGTAAATCATTTTGGGTGGAATGCACATCTTAACCATATGAAGTCTTCTAATTCATAACATGGGCTGTCTTTCCATTTATGTATCTCTTCATTAATTTATTTCAGCAACGTTTTATAGTTTTCAGTGTACAATCTGTCTCCTTGGTTAAGTTTATTCCTAAGTTATTATATTCTTTTCATACTATTGTAAATGGAATTGTTTCCTTAATTTCCTTTTCAGATTGTTCATTGCTAGTGTGTAGAAATGCAACTAATTTTTATATGTTGATTTTGTATCCTGCGACTTTGCAGTTCATTTATTAGTTCTAACAGGTATTTTTGATGAAATCTTTAGTGTTTTGTTTTTTTTTTAACATGTAAGAATCATGTCATCCGCAGAGATACCGTTACTTTTTCCTTTTCAATTTGGATTCATTTTATCTCTTTTTCTCGCCCAATTCCTCTAGCTAAGACTTCCAGTACTTTGTTGACTAGAAGTAGCAAAAGTGGGCATCCTTGTTTTATTCTCAACTTTAAAGGAAAAGTTGAGTTTTTCCACAGAGTACGATGCTAACAGTGAGTTTTTCATGTATGGTCTTTATACTGAGGTAGCTTCCTTTTATTTCTAGTTTTTTTTTTTTTTTTTTAATTTCTAGTTTTTTATATGGCCTTTATATTAGGATACTTTCCTTTTATTCCTGGTTTGTTGGGTGTTTTTTTTATCATGAAAGGGTGGTGTTTTTTTAATTAAATGAAGGAATTTTGTCAAATGCTTTTTCTGTATCAACTGAGATGATCATGTGTTTATTTTTTCTTTATTCTGTTAATGTGATGTATTATATTGACTGATTTCCATATGTTGAAACGTCCTTGCATTCCAGGAGTAAATCCCACTTGGTCATGGGTAAAATCATTTTAATATGCTCTTGAATTCAGTTTTGCTAACATTTTTTGAGGATTTTTGCATCAATATTGATCAAGGATACTGGTTTGTAGTTTTCTTTTCTTATAGTATCTTACAGTATCCGGTTTTGGTATTAGGGTAATAATGGTGGCATAGAATGAGTTAGAAAACGGTCCCTCCTCTTTAATTTTTTGGAAGAGTTTGAGAAAAATTGTTGTTAATCTTTTTGAAAATGTTTGGTAGAATTCACCAGGGAAGCCAATCTGATCCTGGCCTTTTCTTTTCTGGGAGGTTTTTTTTGTTTTTTTTTGTTTTTTTGGTTTTTTTTTGCGGTACGCGGGCCTCTCACTGTTGTGGCCTCTCCCGTTGCGGAGCACAGGCTCTGGATGTGCAGGCTCAGCGGCCATGGCTCACGGGCCCAGCAGCTCGGCGGCGTGTGGGATCTTCCCAGACCGGGGCACGAACCCGTGTCCCCTGCATCGGCAGGCGGACTCTCAACCACTGCGCCACCAGGGAAGCCCTCTGGGAGGTTTTTGATTACTGATTCAATCTCCTTACTAGTTACAGATCGGATCAGATTTTCTATTTCTTCATGACTCAGTCTTGGTAGGTTGTGTGTCTAGGAATTTGTCTGTTTCATCCAGGTTATCCTATTTGTTGGTATACAATTGTCCATAATACTCTTTTGTAATCTTTTTAATTCTGTAAAATTAGTAGTGTCCCCTGTTTTATTTCTGATTTAAATTATTTGAATCTTCTCTCTTTTTTCTTAATCGGTCTGGCTAAAAATTTGTCAATTTTATTGATCTTTATGTACAACCAACTCTTGGTTTTATTGATTTTTAAATTGTTTTTTCTATGCTCTGTTTTATTTATCTCTAATTTTTATTGTTTCCTTCCTTCTGCTAGCTTTGGTTTAGTTTGTTTTACTTTTCCACTTCCTCAAGATATAAAGTTGGGCTGTTGATTTGAGATCTTTCTTCTTTTTAAGGTGTTTATAGCTAAAAATTTCCCTCTTAGCATTGCTTTTACTGCATCCCATAAATTTGGGTATGTTGTGTTTTTACTTGCATTTGTCTCAAGGTATATTCTAATTTCCCTTGTGATTCCTTCTTTTACCCACTGGTTGTTTAAGAGTGTGCTGTTTAACTTTCACATGTTTGTGAATTTTCCAACTTTCCTTCTGCTTGTGCTATCTAGTTTCATTTTACTGTGCTTGGAAAATCACAGTATGGTTTAAATCTTATTAAATCTATTAAGACTTGTTTTGTGGCCTAACATATGGCCTATCCTGGAGAATGTTCCATGTTCCCTTTAGAAAAATGTATATTCTGCTGTTTGTTATTGGGTGGAGTGTTATGATACGTCTGTTAGGTTCAGTTGGTCTATGATGTTTTTCAAGTCTTCTCTTTCCTTACTGATCTCTGTGTGGTTCAGATTGTTCTATCCATTACTGAAAATGGTATTAAATTCTCCTCCTATTATTGTAGAGCTACTTATTTCTCGCTTCAATTCAATCAATATTTGCTTCATATATTTTGGGCTTCTAACATTTGGTGTTCGCATGTTTATAAGTATTATATATTCTTGGTGAATTGACCCTTTTATCTTTATGTAATGTTCTTCTTTGTCTCCCATAAGAGTTTTTTTTTTTTGTATTTTTTTTTTGCGGTACACGGGCCTCTCACCGTTGTGGCCTCTCCCGTTGCGGAGCACAGGCTCCGGACGCGCAGGCTCAGCGGCCACGGCTCACGGGCCCAGCCGCTCCGCGGCATGTGGGATCTTCCCGGACTGGGGCACGAACCCGTGTCCCCTGCATCGGCAGGTGGACTCTCAACCACTGCGCCACCAGGGAAGCCCTCCAGTAACAGTTTTTGACTTAAAGTCTATTTTGTCTGAGATTGATATAGCCACCTCTGCTCTCTTTTGTTAACTATTTGCATGAAATATGCTTTTCCATTTTTTCATTTTCAATCTATATGTGTCCTTAGATCTACAGTGAGTATTTTGTATGCAGCACATAGTCAGATTCCATTTTTTAGTCCACTCTGCCAAACTACGTATTTTTATGGTAAGTTTAATCTATTTAGATTTATTTATTATTACTTTTATATTTTATTGAGTTTAATCACTCCTTACATAGCCATTTTGTACTCTGCATCAGAAAAGTAAAAAGTATCTGATACCCTTGAAAGTCTAAATCTAGCATTGATTGTGTCTATTGGCTCCCCTTTATTTGTGCAACTTACTTCCTTATGCATTTGGTAGTTCTTCTATTATGTTTTACTTCACTGAATGTAATCTGTGGGGACCCTGAGCACCTAACGTGGGGGCACTTTACTTCTGAGACAGTCAAGAAACCTAACTTAGTTCCAGATCCCTCATTTTGCCACGGACTTAACACCCTGTTGACCACAACTGCTGGTATTTGCATTTGTTCAGCAATTTTAATGTCCAAGTTTGCTTATAATTTATCTTCTGGTTTCAACGCACTGTTTTATTTATTTACTTACTTTTTTAAATTAAACTTTCTATTTTGAGACAATTTTAGAGTCATATGCAGCTGCAAGAAATAATACAGAAACAGCCCATGTACCCTCCATCCACTTTCTCTTAATGGGAACATCTTGCAAAACTACGGTGCAGCATCACAATATTACAGGATATGGCCACTGATACAGTCATTTACAGAACATCTCCATCACCACAAGAATCCCTCATGTTGCCCTTTTATAACCACATCCACTTCTCTTTCATCTACATCCCCTCCATTTTATGATTTTGTCATTTCAAGAATGCTATAAAAATGAAATTATACACGTAATTTGGGGTGATTAACTTTTTCATTCAGTATAATTATCTGGAGATTCATTGTTGTGTGTATTAATAGATCATTCCCTTTTATTGCTGTATAGTATTCCATGGTGTGGATGGACCACCATTTTTTGAACCTTTCACCTATTAGTTTTTAGTTTGGGTTATTAAAAAAAAGTTCTTATAAACATTCATGTACAGATTTTTCATGAATGTAAGTTTTCATTTCTCTGGGATAAATGCCCAAAAGTATCATTGCTGAGTCACATGGTAATTGCATGCTTAGTTTTGTTTGTATGTTTTTAAAAGAACCTGCTGAACTGTTTTGCAGAGTAGCTCTACCATTTTATATTCTCACCAGCAATGTATGAATGATTCAGTTTCTCCTCATCTTCACCGGCATTTGGGGTGTCACTAATTTTTATTTTAGCCATTCTGATGGGTGTATAGTAGTATCTCATTTTGGTTTTAATTTGCACTTTTCCCTAACGGCTGATGATACTGAACATCTCTTCATGTGTTTATTTGCTGTCTGTGTGTCTTCTTCATGAGATGTCTCTTCGTGTCTTTTGACTATTCTCTAATTGGATTGTTTGGTTTTGGCAGTTGAGTTTTGAGAGTTATGTATTCCAGATTTTAGTTTTTTGTCAGATATGTTGTCTGCAAATATTTCCTCCAATCTGTAGTCTGCCTTTTCATCCTCATAATAGGGTCTTTTGCAGAGCAAAAGTTTTTAATTTTGATGAAGTCCAATTCATTGTTTTTCCTCTTAGGAATTATGCTCTGGTGCCAAGTCTCAGAACTCTTTACTTAGCCCTAGATCCTGAGATTTTTATCCTGTGAAATTTTCTCAAAGGTTTATAGTTTTATATTTTACATTTAAGTTCATAATCCATGTCTAGTTAATTTTTAATACTATGTGAGACTTAGTTACTTTGGTTCCTTGAAAATTTCCCAGACTTTCTTGCAAGCTTAGCAATGGGTCAAAAATAATTTGGAAGAGAGGAATTTATCCAAAATCTAGCTGTATTATAATGGAAGATTCCTTTAGAATATCCCTTCAGAATATCTAATTCACCATACTTCATATTTATTTTAATTCCTAAAATAAATAGTTTAAGTTCTATTACTACTTAACATCAGACTACCAGTGTGGCTTTTGCTCATCTGTCTTTCATATATGGCTTACAAGGTCCTGAGGAGAGGAAGACTTTTGTGTCTGGTGGGGTGGGAACTGGGGCTCTCCCTGGCTTGTTTTCTTTCAGATTAGAAGCCCCTTTTGCACTTTGCGTGACTCTGATTACATGTGTGTCTGCCTCACAGTGCTTCAATTAAACTAATTCCCATAAGACACAATGACGACTTTAAAAGATTTTTACAAAAAACAAAACAAAACAGAACATTCTCTGTACTGAAGGTAGTACTAATACTGCAAACATAGATGAACAGCAGGATGGTGACAACACTGCCACCTCTGCTCCTGCCACGGGCTCTTACACAGCCCCACTGTGAGTAAAAGTAGTGACAATCCAACCTAATTTGACAAGGTTGCAGCCAAAAATCTTCAAAATCACCAAGGCAACTTTCTGAGACGTGGATTTACTATTATGAACAATGAGACCTGCCCTGAGTGTATCTTGCTCCGTAAAGGATATTAGCCATCATCGTTGTGCACATGGGTTTGAGGGAGGGAGACATTCAGCTGCAAAAAACCAAAATCCAACCACAGTGACTTAAGACCGAAGGGGGTTATTTTCCTCTAGAGGCAAGAACCTCGAGGCAGGCAGCCGTGGGCACTTGCCAACTGCTGAGGGAATTATCCAGAACCCTGCTGCCTTCCGTCTTCTACCTCTGTCTTCCTCACCAAGTAGCTTTCGTCTCCAAAATGGCAGAACCACTGCTGCATCACAGACAGACGTCTCTACTCATAGACATCTCGCTGCACTGCAGGCAGGAGGAAGGGCAAAGAGAATACGATGGTGAGGAAGACATGATTCTAAGTTTCAAGTAGCTTTCTTTTCCAGCAAATGTCCTTAATTATTTCCCATTTTTTATCTCCCTTCTCACATGAACTCAAAGCCAGAGTCTCTGAGGGTCAATGTTCCACGCTACACAGGAGGAGCTTCACTGCCTTCATGGTAAAAGTCATTTTTTTAATTAACATCTTTATTGGAGTATAATTGCTTTACAATGGTGTGCTAGTTTCTGCTTCATAACAAAGTGAATCAGTTATACATAAACATATATCCCCATATCTCTTCCCTCTTGCGTCTCCCTCCCTCCCACCCTCCCTATCCCACCCCTCTAGGTGGTCACAGAGCACTGAGCTGATCTCCCTGTGCTATGCGGCTGCTTCCCCCTAGCTATCTATTTTACATTTGGTAGTGTATAAATGTCCATGCCACTCTCTCACTTGGTCCCAGCTTACCCTTCCCCCTCTCCGTGTCCTCAAGTCCATTCTCTACATCTGTGTCTTTATTCCTGTCCTGCCCCTAGGTTCTTCAGAACCATTTAAAAGTCCTTTTAAACAACCCAGCCACTCCCTGCTACGGAAATCACTAGCCACTGGCTGTCATTGTGTCAATTTGTTGTTGTTAAGGAGATAGCATTAGTTTTACCATTCTTAATGTTCCATTTACCATTCTTAATTTACCATAAAACCGTATGTCAACTGTCCTATCAACAAAAACATATCAGCAATGGCAAAATAGTAACATTAATATAATACTGTCCCTTAGTAATATTTATGTGGTTGACCTCTGCATTTCTTTAAGATGTGATATATGCTGTCTTTACTACAGGGCTGTCACCTTGCTGAGACATCTCAAGGTGGGGTTCTCCTGGCCCTGGGACTCCACAGTAATGCTAACGCATCTTCCCAATGGTGAAGCTATGACCAGGGATTCCAAGGTGACTTGTGGGCATTTTCCCTTCTAGAGAAGAGAGAAAAATACCAACATCATTTCTGGCAGAACACCCTGAACTGTGTTGTGTGTGTGTGTAAATAGAAATAGAAATAGCTGTAAGCACATATGCAAAGCATGTACGTGGAGGTTATGAGTGACAGCCCCCATTTCCAAATGTCCACGAAATATAACTTTCTTGAACTTCTTAAACAGTTTAATTTCTATTTGGCTCATAAGCTATGAAGACATGTTAGCCTCAGCCTTCATGGGCTTCTGCCTTCACTACAATGGCCAGAGCAAGGTTGTAGGACCCTATACAGTGGCAAGGCATGGGGAGTTGCAGAATAATCCCCTCCTTTACCATCTGCCCACACAAGTTGCCATTGAGATCGTCCACCATCCTCGGGTCCAGATGCTCTCTACCTTTCTGAGTCATGGTGGGGACACCACCATGACTGAAAATCTTCTCAAGGTCGCCCAGCTCCCTAAATGTCCCTCCCAGCCTCTTTCTCTGGGGTCTTGCCACCTCCCTGGTCAATTTTCCTATTCACTTCTCTCCTAAGCCCTGGTAAATCTTTTTCTTGATGGGGGATGGGGAAATTCTGTGTTCTCCATGGTTTCTGGCAGGACTTTTTGTCTGTGCCCCAAATCTGTTCACCTGCTCTGGGCTTAGACTTAGAAACTAAAGCAAAACAGACTCAGAAGTGATTTCTATTCTTGACCCTGACACAACCCTCCCCTCAGGTGATTAACCAAGTTTCAATGAGCCGAGTTATCTGATTGAAAGGCCGGAGGTCAACATATCCAAAGATATATTTCTGCCATATGTTCTATATACACGTGTGTGTACATATGTACACATATACATGCATATATACATATATGTGTGTGTCCAAAATATCCTAGCCAGTGCTAGTATTTACTGCAACAGAAAATTTTGTCAATTATAAACTATGTTTCTGCTAATACATTCAATTCAATGTTTTGTTTTGTTTTGTTTTTTTGTGGTACGCGGGCCTCTCACTGTTGTGGCCTCTCCCATTGCGGAGCACAGGCTCCGGACGCGCAGGGTCAGCGACCATGGCTCACAGGCCCAGCTGCTCCGCGGCACGTGGGATCTTCCTGGACCGGGGCACAAACGCGTGTCCCCTGCATCGGCAGGCGGACTCTCAACCACTGCGCCACCAGGGAAGCCCCAATTCAATGTTTTTTGACTCTCACTTTGTCTTTGGAAATGAAGAACATAAACTATTCTAAAGAATTATAGATTGCTTCTCCCGCACCAAAAAAGTCTTAATTGAATTGAGGTTTAGGTTTTAAGGATACACACAAAAAATAAACAGGAAATTAGAACCATTCAACATGTACAGAAGCTGTAATTCGAACAACATATGGTAATGTTGAGCGGGGAGACTCATAATAATTAACATTTGTAAATTGCTTTCCATTTTACTTGCATGTATAATTTAATCTGATGCTCGCAGTAGCCCTGAAAACTACGCTGTGATTATTACCTCTGTTTTACAGATGGGGGGAAAATAGGACACCGAGATGAAGAAATTTCTCCAAATTCACACCATTAGTCAGTGGGAACTAGAGCAGGGGTGGTTCACGTGAAAAGTCTGCCCATGTTACAGATTCCAAAAAAGGTGAAAGATAAAGAAGACAGAAACGTGCATTACATGGAGATGTGTTTCCCATAAGTGAATGTTCTTGTGTGAACCTCTGTGTTGGTAAGTTGAATTGTGTAATACAGTGGCTCTAAACCCAACTGAATCAGGATCTCTGGGTGTGAATCCCAGGGACTGGTGTTTTGGAGAGTTCCCTGGGTGGTTTTCTAATCAGCAGCCGGGGTGGAGAATCACTAGGTTTTGTTTTTGTTGTTGTTGTTGTTTCGTACGCAAACGCAAACGAGGTGTACATTGAGTGTCAGAGGGAGAGACAGGCGACCCTATCAGAGCAAAGAGAAGGTGCAGATTGAAGAGGTTAGACATTTAGAGCTGGGGTGGGGAGGCTGGGGAACTAACTTGATAAAATATATTTTAAATAACTGTGCAAGGTCACAAAGCATCACTAGTGTAGGATGTAATGACAGATCAGTAACCTTACTTTCTATTAATATTTTCAGATTCAACTGAATTTACAATAAACTTACTCAAAAAATTTTAAACACGTTAAATGGTTTCGCAGCCCTTTGGAATCTCTGTTCCCTGAAAAGTATAAAAGTTGCAGGGCAGTTTTCAGCTTCTGAGATGACTAGAATAAGAAGCTACTTCCTTGCCATAGACATTTATAAAGCAGAACCAAGTGAAAGAGGTTCTGAAAGTTTCTTAAACAAAGTACAAAGCGGACCTTTCATCGTTGCCAGTGCCAGGTGTCACTAAATTGATCTCCCAAGCAGGTGTACAGAATTACACTCACAGAGATTACATTTCTCCATATTCTTACCATACCTGGTGCTACTGGACTTTTAAATTTTGGCCAACTTGATGAAGTGAGCACAAGAAGAAATGAAGAGAAGGAAATATGTACAAGAATAAAAGATAAACTTTTGATTCACAGGAGGATAAAGAAGCTATAGATGTAATAACTGATGAAGCGCCACACAGCAGTTAACATATACTAACTGCATCCACCGGTTTCGATAAATCAAAATATCAGACCTAATACTGAGCCACAGAGCAAAGCCGCCAAGGATGCAGACAGCGCGATGCCATTCTTGAAAAGTTCTAAAACACAGAAAACACTGTATATTTATGAAGCAATGCATATGAAAGAAAAATACAAAATCATGCCTGGGAAAAATACACACCAGCTTCCAGTGGTTTCCTAAGGTAGAGGGCAGGGGGAAAGTCTGAGATTGGACTTGAGCTGTTTTTGAAATATCTTACTCCCTAGCGCCAATTACAAAAGGCACGCATGTGAAGCAGATATAGAAACATTAATAAACTAATCTTTTTTTAAAGTACGACAACATGGTAATGAACCACATGATACAAGAAGAGGGGAGAATAGGTCGAGTGGGTGGCCTGGCCCTTTCTGTCCTTTCCATAAAGTGGGCGATGGGTTCTTGTGCCGAGAGAAGGGGGTGAGGGGAAGCTGGAAGTACCAGGAAAGTGAAAACAAGAACAGCTGTGGAAGGAGGCTGGCAGGGAGTTGGCTGGGAATGAAATGAAAGACCAGATTCTGAAAGCTCACCTTGGCACCAGAACCGTGCTAGGCGTTCAGGCCGTGTCCAGCTCTCCACTTTCTTCAGCAGGGCTCGGCAATTTGGGATTCAAAAGTTAGAAGAATGAAGGTGGTGGCAGCCTCCGCAGAAATGGGTTAAGGAGGGAATGTGAGGAATATACTGTTCAGATTCACGTGGCGATAGTGGAACAAGGGTGGGCGTGTCAGGAGGAAACAGTCAACAGACCAAAGGCACCGGCCCGGTCAGCCTTTTCCAAAGTGTGTTTTGTAGAACACTAGACCTTTAAAACACGCTTTTTAAAAAAATGGTCCTTTGTCAAATGATTTTGGAGCTTCATAGGGGACATGAACATACTGAAAGGGCTACGAAGTCCAGAATAAACTTGTTTCGCTGCCTAGCACTTTCTAACCTTATTTGACCTTGAGATACTTTCTCATGTGCCTCGCAGCAACAGCTGGTGCAGTATTTCTAGCAGTCAGGATAAGGTAGGCTGTGCTATTGTGATAAATCAACCTCAAAACCCAGCAGCTGAGCACAGCCAGCGTGGGTCCAAATAGCCACTCAGGAACCTGAGCTAATGGAGCTGCCAGTGCTTTGTGACCATCTCAGAGTGCAGCTCCAGGAGCTGCCAGGGCAGCGGAAGCAACCACGTGGCGAGTTAGCGATCACTCTGACTGAGATGATACATGTCACTTCTGCCGACAGCTCATAGGCCATAACTAGTCACGTGGCCTCACCTAACCATTAGCAGACTGTGGGACGCAGTTGGAAAAACCTTCTAGGTCACAGAAGTCCAAGGAGGGTGTTAGCAAAGTATTCTCTGCTGCGAAGAAGAAAAGATTCTGCTCCTTCCTGTAACCGAGGAGAAGGAGAAGAAAGAGAAGGAGAGGGGAGAGGAGGAGGAGAGGCTGCCGCATGGCAGCGTCGTTTACTGAGATCTTGCTCTATTTTAGGCATTTTGCTAAGTGCTTACTGGACACGCATGATGTCATATATTCTCACAAGACCCTCAGTAAGATACATTATTACCCCCATTCTGCAAATCAGAAAATCGAGGCTTAGGAAGGTTAGCTGATTGGTCCAAGGCCACAGAGCCAGTAAGTAAAGGAGGCTGGATCCAGACCACCGTCTCCAGGACGGCACAGCCTGTACTGACCACCACTGTGCTCACCAACCCCACACCTCAACCCTGTGCTCGCTGTAGCGAGGCTTCTCATTTCATCCTCGGAACAACGTCGCCAGATGGACATCGTGCCCTCATTTCACAGTGCCTGGCGGCAGAGGGCTCTGGCCCAGCTCTCTTTGACGCTCAGCGTCCATGTGGGCACACTCGCCCCCTCAGACTTGTCTACCGTTTTGGTCACAGTGTGCGGATTCTCTGGACTCCCCTCAGCTAGATTACGGTTATACACAATATTCTGGACCAGACCTGGGGACGTACCTTCGTTTCGTTGGGGCCAGAATGATGCTTGCAGCTTTATCCAGATCTTACAAGGTGATGATCTCTGGACTCATCTGGAAAAGCTCCTTTGTGTCAGAAAGCTTGAAGTCCTTGTACCTTGAAGCCCCTCCCCCAAGTATATATTTTTGTGCACATCCTTCCTCTTCCTCTGAGAGAATCATGAAGCCTTCCTACTTCTCCCCCATGAGTCTGGCACGCACTCCCCAAGACAGCTTTGTGTCAGCTGCAAACTGGAAGGTTTAAACACATGCAATCAAAACTCAAAGTCAAAGGGGACCGTCTCTGAGGAAGAAAGTCTCAGCAGTAACAGGCTCCCAGCTGTGAGGTTCCTCTGGGTCCAAATTAAAAGTCCATGAAGCCACCCCTGAGAGCTCAAGGAAGCGCCTGAAGACCCATCTGGCTGATGTCACAAGTGGCTGGTGAACCCAGATGCTTGCTTTTCAAGGAACTTAAAAGATTGACAGGGCTTCCCTGGTGGCGCAGTGGTTGAGAGTCCGCCTGCCGATGCAGGGGACGCGGGTTCGTGCCCCGGTCCGGGAAGATCCCACATGCCGCGGAGAGGCTGGGCCCGTGAGCCATGGCCGCTGAGCCTGCGCGTCCGGAGCCTGTGCTCCGCAACGGGAGAGGCCACAATGGTGAGAGGCCCACGTACCGCAAA